>NC_091473.1:52786718-53099025 GCF_036971445.1 Narcine bancroftii
TGAATTTTTCTCACTATAACCTCACCCCATGGCCTGGAATTGACCAGCCTTCTAAATTCCTCTGCTTAGTTGAGAACCATAAACAGAAAGGTATAGATTTGAAGGCAGAAGATGAGGATGTAGAAGAGACACATTGCAATATCTCTTTCCTCTGTGACAGAGGGAACCTCAGTTGAACAAATAGACAAAATACTAAAAGCAAAGGGAAAGATGATGTCATGCAGGTAATATCAAGGAGAATGGAATTGAGTCCTTATGGTTAGTAGGACGGTGAATATCCTGAAGGAAAAAGAATCTCAAGGTTATATGTGATGTCATGCATGTATGCTGACAATAAATCTGAACTGTGAACTTTGAATATATTAATGCCTTTCAAATTCTCACCAGCTGTGCTCCTGGTGAGGAAAACTCGATGATACAGGAGCGCGCTTCTTTTCCAATGTTGCATTCCAGCTCCTAGTAGAGAAATCCCATCAGTTCCATTCTATTTTCTCATTTCTCAGTAGATTTGCAATTTATTCCCTTTCACACCCCACCAAATCCTCTTTGGATTTATTTTTCAAACCAGCCAACAGTAAAGCTTATTTTACACTCGCCAATTAACCTACCTTGCGAGCAGATACCGGAGAAATGGAGAAAACCCATGTAGTTCTGTGAAGAATGCAGAAACACTGCACATGCAAGACTGAGGTCAAGATCAAACATGGGTTTCTGGGTTGTGAGATAGCATCCTACTTGTTGTACCACAGTGCAACCCTCACTCCAACCACTTGATGAGACTTAGCATCTGGATGAAGAAATATCATCTCACATCAGTCTTGAATGGGATATCCTTTATTCTGAGACATCTCCTGGCTCAAGGTACTCCAGTTAGCAGTATCTGGTCAAGCATTTATCTGATCAAGGCACTTAAGAATTTTTTTATTTCAGTAAGGCTACTTCTTATTCTTTCAAACGAAAGAGAATTGGCTGTATAATGTTTCACTTCAAATAAGGGAAACAGAAAAGGAAATCTGTGGTGTCTTGAAAGTTATCATCTGGAAAACCCTGATGGGGCAAATTTCTTCAGCAAGACACAGAAAAGTGGCTGATCAGAGGGAATCAGTTTGTGTCCAACAAGCAACAAATCGCTCTCTGAAAACCAACAAGGACTTTCCTGAGCAGTAATCATTTACCTTTCCAGCACCAAAGCCTGGTGAAGATTCATAAATGTTAAATTCTGTACACAGTATAAGAATTGCCTGATAGTGAACTTGGAGGAATGAGAAATGAGATTGGACTGTGAATTAAAGAACTTTACTGAACATTCACATATTACATACACGTGCTTAGAATTAGAAGGGGGTTAAGTTAATAGTAATAAGTTAAAGTTTGATCCTGTTTTTATGTTTAAAGAACATTAAAAGTAACTTTTGTTTAAGTAACCATTTGTCATGGTGAATTTCTATTGCTGCTGGGTTTTGGGGTCCACTGGGCCCATAATAGCCCCATGTCTTTTGGAACTGAACATTTGAATCCTTGATAGGGTTCAACAAGTCAGAATATCCATGTCAAAATTGAAATCCACAGTACAGATTTATTGTCAGACTACATACATGACATCACATAAAACCCTGTGATTCTTTTTCTGCAGGATATTCAAGAGGATGCATGCAAATCATGGAAAATTAACATGCAAGAACACGCGCTTTGGAAGTCAATGTTGAGTTCCATTGCATGAGGATTTGATGACAAGAGAAGAGACATCTTGTTCCTGTAATAGACGATGGATACCAAGCGAGGCGATGATACAAATAGTGGCGCTGACTTTTGAGTGAGGGTCGAGGCTTGGCAATTACAGCTGATGTGTCTGAAGGAAGTGTAAATTGACATTGGTTAATGAGGACAGAAGAGAAAGAGAGAAAAACGACGCTGGAACTGTGAGATCTGAAACATAGCAGTTGCAGAAAGTCTGAAATAAATAGGAATACTGTGGAGGGGAAAAGTGAGTAAATATTACACCATTCAGTAGAAATGGGACAGTCATGAAATGAATTGAGAGTGAGATATAAAATGAATTGTTGTTCCTTTAGTTAACATTGGGCTTTAGTGGCATCATTCAGAAGTCAGAGTGGGATAGAGAATTGAAGTGTTGGGCAACCAGAAACTCAATGCACCCCTTATGAATCATCATTCAACCTTGGCTTGCTTCCAACCTACTACAAACCTTCGATTTTGTGATTTATTCCTTTCCTTTCTTTCCACGTGCATAATTATGCTGAAAAAATACTATCAAGCTAAAATGTTAACTTGGTTTCGATCTGTGCAGAAGTTGTCTGACCCACAAGTCTTCAAAGCACTCCAGTCTCGAAGCAAGCAAGTAGGGCTTTTCCTTCTGTCTAATCTTCACTCATGATCTGAAATGGTGAGTGACAAAATCACCTGCAATAAATACAGTGACTGCTGACCACTGTTTGCATCAACTGTGATGACCACCAGGCAGTTTTAGCTGACTAGATATTTCCTATTCCTGGTTGTGGAACAGCAAGGCCAGCTGAGACACAAGTTAAAAACTAATGAAAAAAATTAGCAGCCAACACCTTCTCAACTACACAGCTCAATACTGCAACAACTGAACTTCTGAACTATACAGGGTAAAATTGCAAATACTTCTGATAACATTGGAAAAATAGTGAAGAAAAGATGTTGGGAAACATCACAGTGGAACAGATGTGGATTTTCAAAGTATGCTATTTCATAATCTAAAACAATTTTTTTTAAGGCGATGAATTCCTCCCCACACCTTTAATTAGTTTCAGCCATGGTTTTCAATAATTGCAACTGAACAATTGCTACTTTGTACATCATCTGCCAGAATGCAAAGGCACAACTACAACTACAGTCAGTTTATCGCTACAAATGTTTCAATCAAACACTTTTGTACTCAGAATGACAATTAAAATGTAGATGGTGTCACCTTCTTGATAACGTTACAGATTAACTGAGTCCAGAGACAAGATAAGGGAGAGAGGAAGGGAAAAATGATGAAGGAAAGTCAAGGAGTGGAACCTGCAGATGATGGTGTCACTACTGCTCTTGTCCTCCTTGGCGACAGAGGTTAAGGGGTTCTGAGGAGCTGTCAGAGTAGCTCGCAGTGTGTATTTAGGTGACATACAGTGACCCCGAGGTGCACCAGTCATGAGACGATTGAATGTGTTGGTGAAGGAGTTCCCAAAGGACACTGTGCCTTGGACATCATCAAAGCCCTTGATTATTTTTGAAGCTGCACTCAGAAAAGAGAATAACCGTACCATATTTCTGAGTTATATATTGCAGATGGTGGATAAGTTTTAGAGTGTCAGGAGGTGAGTGACTCATCACAGGATCTCTAATCTCCGATCCACTTTATAGCCACAGCAGATAAAGTTGATGTTCTCATCAATGAATGACATTCATGATGTTGATTTTAAGACTGAGCAACTGTATTTTGCCTGAAGGTCAAAGGCTGGACACTGCATTTTGGAAAAGATCATTGTTTGGTTTTTAATGTGAATGTGACCTGCTACATCATCTCATGCCTGAATGTCACCTTTGTTTTTCTGCCTGCAGGCAACAACTTGCAGATAACATTTATTTTAAGTTTAGGCATACAACGCATAACAGGTCCTTTCAGCCCATGAACCTGTCCCGCTTAATTACATCCGACTGACCTACACCCCCGGTACGTTTTGAATGGTGGAAGGAAAATGGAGCCCCCAGGGAAAACCCCCGTGGACATGGGGAGAATGTACAAACTCCTTACTAGTGTGAGATTTGAACCCCAGTCCCCATCGCTGGTCCTGTAACAGCGTTGTGTTAATTGCTACACTAATTGTGCCGCACCTTGGAAAATCAATATTCAATTATACACAAGATATTTTTTGAACTATTAATTATATTTATAATCAGCAGTAACTATCACATTTCCGACCACATGTTGGACAGAAGATCATATGAATTAATTTTCCAAAGGAACTCCTGGGATTGTGAAGTGACCTCCAATAGCACCTAACTACTACAACTCAATCCCTTGATGACCTATTTTACTTCGATTCTTTATTAAAACACTCAATTAAATGTGACCTTGATGTCAGGAAGAGTTACTCTCACCTCACCTCTAAAATCCAGCAACTTGGTCCACACTTGGATAAAGGCTATGATTATCTCAGTCAAACTTAAACTGAAGCAGGTAAAAAAAACACACACACATACACACACACACACACAGAGAAATACTAGAAGAACTCAGCCAGTCTTTCACTGTCCAGAGGAGACAAAGATGTATTGCAGTTTTGGATGAGCAAGCAACTGGAGAGGAAATGTTGCCTCGTAACAAATATTGATGAAACCCTCTGACACTTTACTAATGAACAAGTGCAGGTGATTGGCCAGTAATTAGTTTTATTGAACACTGTCTTGTTTTTGTAAACATTTATTACCAGATCAATGGTTCATGAGTGGAGTAGATGCAAAGTTACCTTGGGTTGTAGGAACTTGACGAGAGGTTGTTGAATTAAAAATTCATAGAACATTAGAGTATAGTACAGGCCCTTTAGCCCACAATGATGAACTGACCTACTGAACAATCTAAACCTTCCCTACCTCACAACCATAAACCTATATTTTTATTGCATGCATATGTCTGTCTAAAAGTCTTTTAAATGTAACAGCCTCCATCACCACCTCTGGCAATGCATTCCAGGCACCCACGACTCTGTGTAAAAAAAAACAATGACCCCAGACATCCCCCTAAACTTACCTCTCCTTACCTTATACAGATATCCTCTGGTATTTGCTACCCCAGAAAAATGATGCTGGCTCAAGCCTCCCATAATCTTGTAAACCTCTATGAAGTCACCTTTCATCCTTCTTTACTTCAAAGAGAAAAGCTTTGCCTCATGAAAAACATTCTTAATCCAGGCAACATCCCAGTAAATCTCTTCTGCACCCCCTCCGAAGCTTCCACATCCTTCATGCAATGAGATGGCCGGACTGAACACAGGCTACTGTTCATCATAATTGAGATGAATTGAGAGGGTAGTATAACAACTTCAAGAAATCTAAAATTAAAAAAAAAATAGAAAATTCTGTACCCCAGGTGGTCAGGCAACATGTACAAAGAAGAACAGGGGTGAGCATCAGAATTGGGAAAAGTTAAGACATGAAACAACTTTTAAGTTACAGAGTGTGAGTACAAAAGTGAATGACTGTGATAAGATGGTGACCAGGAGAGATTCAAAGACACAAGCAGTGGTGACAGTGATCAAGAGGGATTGGAGCAGAGGGATGGAGTTATTGAAAAGGGACAAGGGAACATGGTGGCAACTCTCTGGAGATTGTACAAATGATGCTGGGTGACTTGCTGAATGTGAGAATTGGTGAGGTGAAGGGCAAGGACATGAGAGGAGGGTTGGTGGAAGAAAAAAATGCCATGAATTTGGTTGAACACAATCAAGGGTCCTATTAACTGTCAGGATGGAAATCAGCAGTTGTAGCAAATGGATGATGTATCTGGAACATTGTTACAAAAAGTAACATTTGCAACAGAAAGTGAGAAACTGGAACACCATAATAAAGACAATATGGGAAGTGAAATGAGAGGATACCTGGTCCAGGTAGGTGAGAGCGACAACCAAGTAACAGTGAATATTTATTACCAGCCAGTCCCAGAGATAGAGTTGAGGAAATTAAGGAAGAGGCAGAAATTGACTTTGTAAAGCTTAGAAAAATAGGAAAATTGACAGCAAAGAAAATGACAACTTTCAGTTTGGGTAGAAAGGAGAAATTGCATTCATCGATGCACACGAGTGAACACGAGGGCAGAAGTAGGGCTGAATAATGGATGTTCCACATATCCCACATAAAAGCCAGGCAAAACTCAGATCCCACTAGTTCCCACCACATGACTCCAACTGTGATGAAAGGGGTCAAAAGAGAAGTTGTTGAAATGTAAGAACAGATGTCAGATTATTCATAAATGTTGTTGATACTGGAAAAAATAGATTGAAAGCAAGGAGCCATTTCTGTGATGAGGGGCAAGCTGAAGAGGTGAGATATTGGGCTAGAATTTCTGGGAGATCTCCAGAAGTAGTAAAAAAAACAGGCTGTGTCGGGTTGAGTGGGAAGGTTTGAGACTTGATGAAAAGTTTCAAGAGCAGCTTGGATTGTTCTCAGTCTAGGAAACAAAGTGCTTACATTCAGGGGCCAACTCGTTGTCCAGAAGGAGATGGGGTTAGTTTGAGTTGGAGTCTAGGCTCCACAAGGTTGAAGTTAAATTGCCAAAAAGCAAGAGAGCAGCAAGATGATGACAATATTTGGGTTGAACCAAGGAGGAGTGCCAAAATAGAATAACATTATTTATCTGTCAGATACTTTTCCATTCCAAATGATATGAGGAAAATTTCTGCTCATAAAACTGCATGCAGACGTGAAGGTGACTGTAGGTTTTGGTGATATCATGAGAATGAAGCTGAGGAAAGATTATTCAATTCTGACCATCCAGCACAGAATAAAATTTTCTGCACAGATTTCATGCAATTACCCATTTTTCATCCTTCATCCATATCTAATCTTGTGAAGGATAGTGATACAAAACTTCCATCCAACAGACAAAATTAATCAATGTGAAACTGCAGCACTTTTCTTTATCTTACTTTGCTATCCTGTATAGTACAAGTTTGACAGGAATCATCGGGTTCTATTCTTTCTTTCCCTGAAATCTACCTGAACACTGCAAACTCATCTATTTTATATTGCTGTGCAATCCTCCCCCACCTGCAAACATTCGCCAACAGAATACTGCCTGAAAGCCAACGTGGCTTTCAACTATTTCGATCAGCTATCGATATGGTCTTCACCTTCCGCCAACTGCAAGAGAGATGCATTGAACAACGCAACTCCTCTATGTGTGCCTCATTGACCTCACCAAGGCCTTTGACTGTATTAGTTGCTCAGGGCTATTCCATGTTTTAAAACATCTTGGCTGCCCTGACACACTACTGTCCATCATTGTCCAGTTCCACAACAACATACAGGCCACTGTCCAATTCAATGGCTCGAGATCAGAAGAGTTCCCAATCCACTGCAGTGTAAAACAGGGCTGCATACTCGGTTCAGTTCTATTTGGCATTTTATTCTCTGCTCTTCTGTGCCATGCCTTTCCAGTGGCTTCAGGCGTAGCCCTGCACACAAGGAGCTCTGGAAAACTTTTTAATCTGTCGTGGCTCCAGGCCAAGACCAAAATCAGAAGAGTTATGATTCGAGAACTGCTCTATGCAGATGATGCTGCCTTCGTGGCTCACTCCCAGCCAGAGCTGCAAGCATTGTGCGACACATTGCATCTGCCTGCACTGAATTTGGTCTGAAAAATCAGCCTGGGCAAGATAGACGTCTTTAGCCAACAAATCCACGACACTCCATCAATTACCATCAATGGGTCAGTGATTGCCAACGTAGAAAAATTCAGCTACTTAGGCTCCACCATGACAACAATGAACTCACTTGACGCAGAACTGGACACATGCCTGGGGAAAGGATCCATTACCTTTGGATGCCTCCGTGCCTGCATGTGGGATAACTGCTACCTCTCCACCAAGTTGAAGATCCGAGTCTATGAGGCCTGAGTGCTGAATACTCTTCTCTGCGGCTGTTAATCCTGGGTCACATACAGAAAGGAAGAACATCGCTTTAACACATTCCATTTCCTCTGCCTCAGATCCATCCTAGGCTACTCATGGCACGACAGAGTCACAAACGTCCAAGTCCTGGAGAAGATTGGCAGTACGGATCTCTATTCAATCATCCGCGCTCGCTGCCTGTGGTGGGCTAGCCACATTGTCCGTATGGAGGATGGCCAATTGCCCAAAGATGTCTCTACAGTGGGCTACCAGATGCTCCCTGCCCTGTTGGCCACCAAAGTCTTCACGGCAAATATGTAATCTAGCATGATCTCCAGTCATTCCATATCAACCATATTGACTGAGAGGACCTCGCAAAAAATTGCACTGCATGGTGTTCCGCGATTTGCAGTGGCACAATGTGCCAAACACTACAAAATGTTCTATGAGGGCAGAAGTGCTACAAGGCACTGTGTTTTTTTTAAACATTTTTTATTTTTCACACCATAAATCACATTAGCCATGATATACACTTTTTCTTTTTCACACATATACAGAGACTTTTTCTCTCCCCCCCCCTTCCCTCCTCCCAAGCCACCCCCCCACCCCCCCCTCTCATCCATTTTAGGTATACAATCTAGGTTGCATTAAACCAGTCAGACAATGTTGTCATTCAACAAAAATACACCAGAAATTCTACTGAGTCCATTCTTTTCTTTCCTTCTCCTTCCATCAACTTAGGTAATGTTTGTCCCCAGTAGGTTTTCGCTATTGTATTTAATGTAAGGCTCCCATATTTGTTCGAATATTTCAATATTATTTCCTAAACTATATGTTATTTTTTCTAATGGAATACATTTATTCATTTCTATATACCATTGTTGTATTTTCAAATTATCTTCCAATTTCCAGGTTGACATAATACATTTTTTTGCTACGGCTAGGGCTATCTTAACAAATCTTTTTTGTGCATCCTCCAACTCAATTCCAAATTCTTTGTTTTTTATGTTACTTAGGAGAAAGATCTCTGGATTCTTTGGTATATTGTTTTCTGTTATTTTATTTAATATCTGATTGAGATCTTCCCAAAATTTTTCTACTCTCTCACATGTCCAGATTGCATGAATTGTTGTTCCCATTTCTTTTTTACATCGAAAACATCTATCAGATACTGTTGGGTCCCATTTATTTAACTTTTGAGGTGTAATGTATAGTCTGTGTAACCAATTATATTGTATCATATGTAGCCTCATATTTATTGTATTTCTCATCGTTCCAGAACATAATTTCTCCCATGTTTCCTTTTTTATCTTTATATTTAAATCTTGTTCCCATTTTTGTTTAGTTTTACCATTTGTTTCCTCATTCTCCTTTTCTTGCAGTTTAATATACATATTTGTTATAAATCTTTTGATTAACATTGTATCTGTAATCACATATTCAAGGTTACTTCCCTCCGGCAAACTCAAATTGCTTCCTAATTTATCCTTCAAGTAGGATCTCAGTTGGTAATATGCCAGCGCTGTATCTCCAGTTATATTGTACTTATCTCTCATTTGTTCAAAGGATAAGAATCTACTTCCTGAAAAACAATTTTCTATTCTTTTAATCCCTTTTTTTCCCATTCTCTAAAGGAAAGGTCATCTATTGTAAAAGGGAGTAGCTTATTTTGCGTCAATATTAGTTTTGGTAATTGATAATTTGTTTTATTTCTTTCTACATGAATCTTCTTCCAAATATTGAGGAGATGATGTAATACTGGAGAAGTTCTATGTTGTACCAATTTTTCATCCCATTTATATAATATGTGTTCAGGTATCTTTTCCCCTATTTTATCTAATTCTAATCTCGTCCAGTCTGGTTTTTCCCTTGTTTGATAAAAATCTGATAGGTATCTTAATTGTGGGGCTCTATAATAATTTTTAAAGTTTGGCAATTGTAAGCCTCCTTGTTTATACCATTCTGTTAATTTATCTAGTGCTATCCTCGTTTTCCCCCCTCTCCATAAAAATTTCCTTATTATTTTCTTTAACTCTTTGAAGAATTTTTCTGTCAGTTGTATTGGCAATGCCTGAAATAAGTACAATATCCTTGGAAAAATGTTCATTTTAATACAGTTTATCCTTCCTATTAGTGTTAGTGGTAGATCTTTCCAATGCTCTAAATCGTCCTGTAATTTTTTCATTAGTGGATTATAATTGAGTTTATATAATTGGCCTAGATTTTTGTTTATTTGTACACCTAGGTATCTTATTGCCTGCATTTGCCATCTGAATGGACATTCCTTCTTAAATTTTGAGAAATCCGCATTATTCATAGGCATTGCTTCACTTTTATTTACGATTATCTTGTAACCCGACACTTCTCCATATTCCTTCAATTTCTTATATAATTCTTTTATTGATAGTTCTGGTTCTGTTAAGTACACTATAACATCATCCGCAAATAGACTGATTTTATATTCCTTGTCTTTTATTTTTATTCCTTTTATATTATTATCTATTCTTATCAATTCTGCTAGTGGTTCTATAGCTAGCGCAAACAATAAAGGTGATAGTGGGCATCCCTGCCGCATTGACCTGCTTAAGTTAAATTGCTTTGATACATGTCCATTTACTGTCACTTTTGCTAACGGTCTCTTATATAATGCTTTAATCCAATTAATATACTTCTCCGGTAAACTGAATTTTTGCAATACTTTGAACAAATAATTCCATTCTACTCTGTCGAAGGCTTTCTCTGCGTCTAAAGCAACTGCTACTGCAGTTAATTAAGTTAATAAATTTACAAATATTGTCTGTTGTGCGTCTTTTTTGATAAATCCAGTTTGGTCTAAATTTACCATTTTCGGTACCTGTTCTGCTAATCTGTTTGCTAATAGTTTAGCTATTATCTTATAATCTGTGTTTAGCAAAGATATTGGTCTATATGACGCTGGTGAGAGGGGATCTTTCCCTTGTTTTAGTATTACTGTAATTATTGCTGTTTTACATGAATCTGGTAAGCTTTGTGTTTCATCAATCTGGTTGATTACATCCAGGAGGGGCGGAATTAATAAGTCTTTAAATGTTTTGTAGAATTCTATTGGAAATCCATCTTCCCCTGGTGTCTTATTATTTGGTAATTTTTTTATTATCTCTTGTATTTCTACTGTTCCAAATGGTTCTGTTAATTTATTTTGTTCCTCTATTTGTAGTTTTGGTAGTTCAATTTTAGTCAAAAATTCATCTATTTTCCCTTCTTTCCCTTCGTTTTCAGTTCGGTATAATTGTTCATAGAATTCTCTAAAGTTTTCCTTAATTTCTTTTGGATTATATGTAATTTGTTTGTCTTTTTTCCTTGATGCCAATACCATTTTCTTAGCTTGTTCTGTCTTAAGCTGCCATGCTAGGATTTTGTGCGTTTTTTCACCTAGTTCATAATATTTCTGTTTTGTCTTCATTATATTCTTCTCTACCTTATATGTTTGTAATGTTTCATATTTTATTTTTTTATCCGCCAATTCTCTTCTTTTAGTTGTATCTTCCTTCATTGCTAATTTTTTTTCTATATTTACTATTTCCCTTTCCAACTGCTCTGCTTCCTGATTATAGTCCTTCTTCATCTTGGTTACATAACTTATTATTTGCCCTCTAATGAATGCTTTCATTGCATCCCATAATATAAACTTATCTTCCACTGATTCCGTATTTACTTCAAAATATATTTTTAATTGTTTTTCAATAAATTCTCTAAAATCCTGTCTTTTATGTAGCATGGGGTTTAATCTCCATCTATACATTCTTGGAGGGATGCCCTCTAGCTTTACTGTCAATATTAAGGGTGAATGGTCCGATAGTATTCTAGCTCTATATTCTGTTTTTCTTACTCTATCCTGCATACTAGCTGATAACAAAAATAGGTCTATTCTTGAGTATGTTTTATGTCTAGCCGAGTAGTATGAGTATTCCTTTTCTTTTGGGTTTTGTTTCCTCCATATATCCAAAAGTTTCATTTCTTGCATTGATTTAATTATAAATTTGGTTACTTTGTTCTTTCTGTTAATTTTTTTCCCCGTTTTATCCATATTTGAATCCAAATTCAGGTTGAAATCCCCTCCTATTAGTATGTTCCCTTGCGTATTAGCTACCTTCAAAAAGATATCTTGCATAAACTTTTGATCTTCTTCGTTAGGTGAATATACATTAAGTAGATTCCAAAACTC
The DNA here is from genome assembly GCF_036971445.1 of Narcine bancroftii. Lineage (NCBI taxonomy): Eukaryota > Metazoa > Chordata > Chondrichthyes > Torpediniformes > Narcinidae > Narcine > Narcine bancroftii. The sequence goes on from NC_091473.1 coordinate 52,798,557, forward strand.
CGAATATATCTGACATTTTGTCATAACAAATCTCCCTGCTGGATCTATTATTTCCTCTTCTATTTTAAATGGCACATTTTTACTAATTAATATAGCCACTCCTCTTGCTTTTGAATTATACGATGCTGCTGTTACATGTCCTACCCAATCTCTCTTTAATTTCTTGTGCTCCAATTCAGTTAAGTGTGTTTCTTGGATAAATGCTATATCAATTTTTTCCTTTTTCAGTAAATTTAGTAGTTTCTTCCTTTTAATTTGGTTATGTATTCCATTAATATTTAAAGTCATATAGTTCAGCGTAGCCATTTTATACTTTGTTTATCTTCTCTTTCCGTTTTTCCATCATTACCTTTCCTCCTTTTCCATTTCTGTTTTCTTATTTTAAACTCTTTATAAGACAACATTCCTACAACATCAAACATTTTCCTTATTCTCCTATTTATATCTTCTTTATCCCCAATCTCCCCTTCCCCTCCTGAGTTGTCCTTTATCCCTTGTCGGACAACCACATCTCCCCTCTCCATTTGGGTTTGCGAATTCACTCGCAAGCGTCAACTGATTTTGTAGTGACCGCTATTCCCCCCCACCCAGCCCCCCCCAGAAAAGATTTCGCTTTTCATATGTAACAAAGGTCACTCTTTTAATTCCCTCCTTATTCTCTCTATTCCATTACCTTCCCTTCTTAATTCTTGTCTATACTATCTATATTTTCCTCTAAGTACAGATACATTCACGTATGCACATTGTATCTATTCACTCTTATACCCCTTTACCCACATACATATCAATCGTGATCATTTTTACTCTCATTACCCGTCTTCATCCCTCAGTCTATTTTTGTAATTGTTCTGCAAATTTTCGTGCTTCTTCTGGATCCGAGAATAGTCTGTTTTGTTGTCCTGGAATAAATATTTTCAATACCGCTGGATGCTTTAGTATAAATTTATACCCTTTCTTCCATAAAATCGCCTTTGCTGTATTGAACTCCTCTCTCTTCTTTAGGAGTTCAAAACTTATATCTGGATAAATGAAGATTTTTTGCCCTTTATACTCCAGTGGTTTGTTGCCCTCTCTTACTTTTTCCATTGTCTTCTCCAGTACCTTTTCTCTTGTAGTATATCTTAGGAATTTTACTACAATGGATCTTGGTTTTTGTTGTGGTTGTGGTTTAGAGGCCAATGCTCTATGTGCCCTTTCTATTTCCATTTCTTGCTGTAGTTCTGGACATCCTAGGGTCTTTGGGATCCAATCTTTTATAAACTCCCTCATATTCTTGCCTTCTTCATCTTCCTTAAGGCCCACTATCTTTATGTTATTTCTTCTGTTATAATTTTCCATTATATCTATTTTCTGAGCTAACAGTTCTTGTGTCTCTATCACTTTTTTATTAGATTCCTCCAATTTCTTTTTTAAGTCTTCTACCTCCATTTCTGCTGCTACTGCCCGCTTTCCATCTTGTCCATTTTCTTTCCCATTTCTGTTGAGGTCATATCTATTTTGTTCATTTTCTCTTCTGTGTTGTTTATTCTTCTTCTTAAATCATTAAATTCCTGTGTCTGCCATTCTTTAAATGACTCCATGTATCCTCTAACAAGAGAAAGTATATCCTTTATCTTGCTTTCCCTTCTTCTTCTATTTCACTGTACTCTTCCTCTTCTTCTTCCTCTGGGTTGGCCATCTGTTGTTTCTTTGTTGCCCTTTTCTTCTCTTCTTTCTTGTTTCCATTGTCTTCTGTGTTCTCTTCTTGCTGCAGGTGTTCTGCAGCTGTCGTTGCCGGCTGTGGAGATCGACTCCCCAGCTGGTCCCCCCTCCCGTCGGTGTGTTTTTGTTCATGTGCGGTTGCGCACTTTTACTCGGCTCAGCGAGCCATTTTTGTAGTCCAATTTCTACCGACCTGAGGAAGCGGGCTTCTCTCTCCACAGCGGGCCTCTTCGAACAGGTAAGGCCTTCTCCTTCTTCCTCCGTTGTCTTCTCTTCCTCTCTTCTTACCGTTGATTTTGATTTTTCTTTTTTTGTCGCCATCTTCTTTCCACCTTTATACTCACTTTTCTTTAACTTTTATTTCTGTGCCTTTGTGTTTTCCCTTGTTTTTCCCGACTTTTCTGGAGAGGGCTGGAGTTCACCGTCCGGCCACTACTCCATCACGTGACTCCTCCTCCACAAGGCACTGTGTTCATCTTCACTTGAAGGGATGATGAAATAACAGTACCAATTGCTTTTACTAACCAAATTCTTATTTATTATAGCAGAATAAGATTTCTTGTAACCTCTCACCTTGTTCAGATTAGATTAATTTTGTATCAGACCTGTCTTCACCATGCAAACTTTATTCATATCAACACATAGAAGAATGGAAGTGACTGTGACTGGAAACTCAGACCATCACTAAAGGCATTCGATAAGGTGCCACACAAGAGACTTATCAATAAAATACAGATGAATGAAATCAATGGAGGTATATTTGCATGGATTGAGGCTTGGTTAATTGACAGAAGACAGAGAGTCAGGATAAATGGGTGTTTTTCTGATTGGCAGACAGTGGAAAGTGGGCTGCCGCAGGGGTCGGTGCTGGGCCCCCAGCTGTTCATAATTTACATTGACGATTTGGAAGAGGGGACAGAGTGTGGTGTAGCCAAGTTTGTGGATAATACTACCTAGAGTAGAAAATCAAATTGCACAGAGGATGTGGAGAAGTGGCAGAAGGATATATATTATTTAAATGATGAAAAACTGCAGCGTGCTTTTGTGCAGAAGGGCTTGGGAGTATTCGTGCATGAATTGAAAAAGGTTGGGTTCCAGGTACAACAAGTTATTAAGAAGGCAAATGGAATGTTGGCCATCACTACAGGAATTGAATTCAAGTGCAGGGAGGTCATGCTGCAACCAGACAAGTTACTGGTGAGGCCGCACTTGGAGTCCTGTGTGCAGTTCCTGTCTCCTTACTGGAGGAAGGAGATACTGGCCTTCGAGGCAGTCCAGAGGAGGTTCAGCAGGTTGATGCCAGAGATGAGGGGGTTGAATTACGAGGAGAGACTAAATTGCCTGGGAATATACTTACTTGAATTCAGAAAAATGAGTAGGGATCTTATTGAAACATAAAATTACGATGGGATACAAGATAGGGGTTGGAAAATTGTTTTCACTGATAGGTGAGACCAGAACTAGGTGACACAGCCTCAAGGTTCAGGGGAGTAGATTTAAGACGGAGATAAGGAAGAACTTTTTTCCCCAGAGAGTAGTGAATCTGTGGAATTCTCTGCTCAGGGAAGTGGTTAAGAGTACTTAATTAAACATATTTAAGGTTCATTAGGTAGGTTTTTACATTAAAAAAATTAAAGGTTATGGGGAAAAGTTAGATAGGTGGAGTCAAGAGTCAATAATCAGATCAGCAGGCTATACAGGCCAGATGGCCTACTCCTGCTCCTATTTCTTGTGTACGTTTCTTAGGTAGTCACATAATCTGCAGTTCGATTCCTCATGTCAGAAAAACAATCCAATCAGTCATAAATACACAACACAAGTTCAAAGTTGTGAAAGGAAGTTGATGCTTCACCTGGCAGGTGTATTCAAGGCTATGATTGTAAGAAGGAACAAACAGTTTTGCTGGTGTGAGCCATCCTCTCTGGAAAAAAGGATGCAATTACTGCAGTAAAGATGCAACCTTGCACACAATACTCCCAATGCTGAGTACAGATAGTGCTTCTTTGATATTTTATTCTCCTTAATTTTCTTTAAAGAGTGAAGGCATGCTTTGTGGCTGGATCCCTAACAATGGGGTATGGAAGTTCCTTTCTTGATCACCGTGCTGAAAACTTTTTGCAGGTCAACAATGCTGCACAGGTTGGTGCCTGTTCATACAGCTCCTCTCTTCCAAAAACATCATGAAAAATATGCAGCTTACATCCATAATGGCTCACAGAGTATTTTCCTTCAACGAGGACACATTTTTTTCCCCAAATAGGACCCTTTAAAGCACCTGGTCCATCACACTGAACAAATGTCGATTCAGCCTCACTTTTCTTTTAAAAGTAAATTTAGATCCCTCAGATTCTGTTATACCTATCTTTCTTCTCAGAAGACAGAGAGAATTGTGAAGTTATCACTTGTAAATTTCCTCCCCAGACTTTCAGTCTACTATACACCCTGCTTTCTATGGGCAAGTTCTTTCTGAATCCACACAGCCAAGCCTTATGATTTTCTGAACGAGTCTACCATGGGACCTAGTAAAGTGTCTTACTAAAATCCATATACACCACATCTACCACCCTACTTTCATTAATTTCTTTTGTCACTTCTTCAAAAAACTCAATTAGGCCTGTGAGCTTAAACCTGGCCCCCGCCCCTCCCACACACACACACAAAGCTATGCTGACATTCCCCAAGAAGACTATACCTCTCTAAATGCCTGTAAATTCTGTCCCAAAGAAACCTCTCCAATAGTTTGCCCACTACTGATGCAAGATTCACTGGTCTGTAATTCCCTGGATTCTCCCAATTTTCTATTCTTAAACAAGGGGACTATATTCACCATTCTCGAATCATTCCACTCTCTCAGGTGAGCACTGAAACAAAGTATTCATTTTGGACTTCCCCTAGCTCATGTGTCTCCAGGCACAGGTTGCCTCCTTATCCTTAAGCAGGCTTACTTTTCACTCTTGTAATCCTTATGTTTTTCACATATGCATTGAATGCTTTAGGGTAACTTCCCAAGGCCTTAAGATCTGCTGAGCCCTCAAGTTTCTTCATAGCTACCATATAATTCTAATAGGCCCTTCCCAACTTTTCTTTCCCTTAACTAGCCATCTCACCATGGTTCCCTTATTCTGCAATCTTTTTCTTGACTCAGTGGGACAAACCTATCCAGAACCCCATGTAAGTAGTTCTAAAACATCTTCCACGTATGCTGTTACCCGAGAATATCTGTTCCCAATTTAGTCTCAGCAAATCCTGCCTCATACCATTATAATTAGCCCTTTCCCAATTAAACACCACAATTTTTCCTCTCTTCTATTTGACCATAGTTATGTCAGAGGTCAGAGAGTTGTGGACACTTTCAACAAAATGATTCCCCACCGAGAGTTCTGTCACCTGACCAGGTTCATTACCCAGTTCGATAGATCCAGTATGACCTGTCAATATTTGGGAAGTTGAAGTCTTTCATAACAACTTTATTGCTGTTTTTGTGCTATTCCAAAATCTGTCCCGAGGGCTATTTATATAGACTACTACCAATACAGTGATCTCTCCCTTCCTTTTTCTGACTTCCACCCACATTGACTCAGAGAACAATTCCTCTACAATGTTCTCACTTTCTGCAGCTGTGACACTATCCCTGATTTGTAACACTTCTTCACCACCTCCTTCCCCCCATTTACCTTCCATCCAATCTATTTTGAAACATCAAAACTTCAATATCAGCCAATCCTGTCTGATCAGCCAAGTCTCTGCAAAACACAGAGCATCATAATTGTCCATACTGATTCATGCTCTAAATTCATCTCCCATGCTCCTAATATTTTTTTTCATTGAAAGAAACACATTTATGCTCCCTCCACTGTCTGTCCTTTCTCACAATCTCACTACAAATTGCATCAACCTTTCTACCATCTGCTCCATTCTCTGCCTTATCATTTTGGTCCCCACCCCCCTGCCAGACTAGTTTAAATCCACCCCAACTGTTCTTTCAAACCTCTTCGCCAGGATATTTGTCCGCTTGTCAGTTCAGGTGTACTAGTTTGTACCTTTCCCCAGAAGAGATTGCAATAACAGAGAAAGTTTAAACCAATTACCCTGCACCAATTACACAGCCATGTGTTCATCTGCCATATTGTCCTTATCTTGCCCTCACAGTTGTGTGATCTTAAGATAACTGCTCTTCGATTCCTATCTCTCAGCTTCCTATCTAGCTCCCAACATTCTCTCTTCAGGCCTAATCCCTTTTCTTCTCTAGGAAATTATATAAATATGTGCCACAACTTTAGTGGCTCACCCTCCATTCTCAAGATGCCATGGACTTGATCCGAGACATCCCTGACACTGGCATCTGGGAGACCACAAACTATCCAGTCTATAGAATTTTCTGTCTGCCCTTTTGACTAGTGAATCCGATTTCCTTTGCTCCCTCTTTCCTATCTGTGCAACAGGTCCAGGCTCAGTGTCAGAGAGCCAGTCACTGCGACTTTTCCCTGATAGGTTGTGTCTCTCAGCAGTATCCCCAGTCCTTGAGACAAATTGCCACAGGGCTATACTGCACTAATGAAGAAAGTAAGGCCAAACTATTGATTTTGATTATAAGAGGAGGATAATTCCATCTGTGGGAATAACCAGAGTCCATTCTTAGGTGATATATAATTGGGAATTGAAGTTCAAGTTCAGACTTATTGTCAGAGTACAAACATGACATCACATGCAACCCTGAGATTCTTTTACCTGCCAGCCAGGCAGAATTTCTACTAAATGGAGGTGTAAATTGAACTCAAATAAAAGTATACAAAAGAGAGAAATATAAACAAGAACAATTTTTTAATAAACTGACTATACAAGTACAGCAAAAGTAATTATTCAGTCATAAATAATGTGCAAAGTAAAAATCCTTAAATGAGTTTCTGTATCTGGTGTGCAGGAGTCTGATGGTGGATGGGTAGCAGCTGTTCCTGAACCAGGTAGTATGAATCTTGAGGCACCTAGGCCTCTTTCCTGATGGTAGCAGCGAGAACAGAGCGTGTGCTGGGTGGTGTGATGATTGCCACTGCTCTCTGACTGCAGCATTCCATTTCTATTTTCTCGATGAGTTTTGCCTGTGATGCACGACCTTTTCCAGGGTTTTCTGCTCAAGAGTAATGGTGCCCCCATACCTGGCCATGATGTAGGTGGTCAGCATAACATATGTAGAAGTTTTCCAAGGTTTTCAATGTCATCCTGAACCTCTGCAAGCTCCTGAGGAAGTAGAGGCACTGATGTGCTTTCTTCACAATGATATTCGTGTGTTAGGTTCAAGAAAGGAATTTGCTCACCTTCTCCACCTCTGATCCCCCAATGATCATTGGATCATACAGCTCTGGTTTTCCCTTCCTAAAGTCCACCTTGGTTTTGGTGACATTTAGTGAGAGATTGTTGTTAGTGCACCATTCAGCCAAGTTTCCAATCTTACTCCTGCATGCTGACTCTTTGCCCCTTTTATACAGTCCACTACTGTGGTATAGTCGTAAAATTTGTAAATGATGTGACTGTTGTACCGAGCCATGCATTGGTAGGTGTAAAGCGAGTTGGTGCTCTGGTGCTGGTGGAGATTGTGGAGTAGATGTTCTTGTCAATGTGCACTAACTGGGGTCTTGAGGTGAGAAAATCCTGTATCCAATTACACAGTGGGGTATTGAGGCCCAGGTCTTGGAGTTTGCTAATCAGTTTAGAGGGGATGATGGAGTTAAACACCGAACTGCAGTCGATAAAGAGCATCCTGATAGATGCATCTTTGCTGTTCAGATGTTCTAGGGTTTTGTGTCGATCCTGTGAATGGCATCTGCAGTAGGCAAATTTAATTTTTTAAAAAATTTACAGCATGGTAAAATGCCTTTTTGGCCCTAAAAGTCTGCACTGCCCAATTTACACACCATTAACCTACACCCCCAGTACATTTTGAATGGTAGGAGGAAACTGGAGCCCTTGGAGAAAACCCATGCGGACACGAGGAGAATGTACAAACTCCTTACAGACAGTGAGGGATTTGAACCCCAGTCCAGTCCCGATTGCTGGTGCTGTAAAGAGATTGTGCTAAATCACAACACCAACTATGCAATTTGAACAGTTCCATGTTGCCTTACAAACAGGAGGTGACAAGCTTCAACACCATCCTCTCAAAACACATCAAAACACATCACAGTGGATGTGAGTGCCACTGGTCAGTAGTCATTAAGGCAGGTTATCACACTCTTCTTGGGCACAGGTATAATCGAGGCCTGTTTGAAACAGGTGGGTACCATGTCCTGCCAGAGTGAGATGTTGAAGATATTCATGCAAATACTTGCCAGTTGGTCAGCACAGGTTTTCAATATTCAGCCGGGTACTCTGTCCAGACCGGATGCTTTCCTTTGATTCACTCTCCTGAAGGCAGCCCATATATCATCTTCAGATACTGGCAGTAGAGGATCATCAAGGGACAAGGGAGTGAGCAGTAGATATTCCTTCTTCTGGTGGTCAGATTGGTGGTAGAAAATTTTGAGCTCATCAAAAGTTTGAAGCTTTGGTGTCTTGCATCGGATTTGGTTTTCTCGAAGGATATGTCATTTCAGCCCTGCCACAGCTGTTGAGTATCCTTTATTGTTTCCATTCTCATCCAGAATCTCTATTTCACTTGGAGATGGCTTTATGGAGGTTGTACCTGCTCCTTGTGTAATGTTCTTGATCTCAGGACTTAAATACCTGTGATCCGGCTCTCAGCAGCTTTTGGATTTATCATTCATCCAGGGCTTCTGGTTGGGGAAAATCTTGAATGATTTGGTGGGGAAACATGACAACAGCTGTTTTGATCAAGTCCAAAATGGCCTGGTGTAATCATTCAGCTCCTCAACTGAGTTCTTGAATGCTGCCCAATCCACTGACTAGAGGCAGACCTTTAGCCATACTTGTTTGGTGAATCCTTTTTATGCTGCAGCCAGCTACTTATTGTCTGCTCCTTGCCCTGATGTTGCTTTTCCTACACTTTCAAGGGTTGTGCTTGATAGAGTCCCAGTGTTGGTAACTGGTAAAGAAAGGCAGGGGAAGTATGCTTGGTTTACTCTTCAAGATAGATTTGTCATCACCAGGTTCAAGAACAGTTGTGACCACTCTAGTATCAAACTCCTAAACAACCAATTCAGAGACTCATTTAAAGACTCATACTTTGCACATTATTTATTATTAAATGTTTATTTCACTTCATTTACATTTCTTTGTGTACATATATTTTTTTGAGTACAATTTTGTTTTTACACTGTAGAAATTCTGTCTCGCCCACAAGAAAAAGAATCTCAGGGTTGTATGTGGTGTCATGTATGCGCTATGACAATAAATCTGAAATTCAACTTTGACTTTGCCCATCAGGTCTCAGGTTTGCACACTTCCTGAAAATTGGAGCAAGCACCTTGTCAAGCAAGCACCTTGTCAAACACAAGTTGATAGCTTTTCATGCACCTCTGACACGCATGGCTGCGGTCATCTGCAGAAACAAATGTCAAATAAATCAGCACAATTTGTGACATCTACAAAAGCCAAAGTAGAATCAGACATTTGCTCCTTTTGTGCCCACATTAACCTTTGTTAGGCATAGAAGTTTCTTTTTTCAGATATGCCACAGAAATTAAACAATGTTCTTATCACTGCATAAAAGATTCACCTAAAGCCTCACTGTAGAAATCGCTTTTCAGAATCCTTGCTTTGTATTGATGATGACCCTTAATTACAATCTTTTGAAGAAATTTAGATTTGTTGTTGATTTCAAAATATTTTAAATTCTTTTTCCCCAGTTAAAACAACTTTTAAAAGATCAGAATAAGTTTTAAAATGCATGTTATGATTTTAATTTCTCTGACAATACTTTATAATGGATCTTTTTAGACTGCAGATTAAATCAGTGATGGTGATATTTTGTTCCCTAAATGTATTGAGAGAAATGTTTTGTGCACTTCATATACTTTTACTCTACAATGAATAAGATTGTAAATATGAATGGGTGGATATCTGAAATGACACATGGCATACAGATATGACCCAGATAATGTCCTTCATCTAAATGACACTGTGGCAGAGTGTATATATATACATATATGTTTTTGGGAGATAAATTGGGAAAGGTTTGTTAGAGTAGGTTACATACAAACACTTTAAAACAGATCTTATTTGAAATACTGGAGCTCTGCCCCATGCTGGACATATTTACTACACAGCTTTTGCAAGAGCTTTGAAGAGTGCTCAAGAGACTTTACTAATGGATTCTTGTTTGCAAAAGGCAACAGATGAAAGAGCATGTTGGAGCCACGGTTATATGGAGGAGAGCTTGTTGTTGTAAGAGCGTCACGTGGTTTTGCAAGCAGAGAGAGTCAAACAGGTTTTCTCTCACAGAGAGAGAGAGAGAGGGAGAGAGAGAGAGAGAGAGAGAGAGAGAGAGAGATAATTTTCACAGTGTTACAACCAGCAGAAGTAGCTGGGAATGAAACAGGACAAGCTGGCAAGCCCATTTGGAAGATGGCCTGGTCAAAGCCCTTATGATTCATGCAAGAGGAGAGAAGTGGCTATTTAATGCTTCATTTGAAATAAGAGAAACAAAAAGGAACTTTGTAGTGACCTGAAAGAAAGAGGTTATCATCTGGAGAACCCTGAAAGGGCAGGTTTTGTCAGCAAGACACTGGAGTGACTGATGGAAGTACATCATTTGTGGATGTCTTGGAACAACAAATCTCTCTCTGAAAATCGACAAGAACCTTCCTGAAAAGTATCCATTTACCTTTCAAGCACCAAAGCCTGGTGAAATGTTAAATTCAGTGCACAGTATAAGAATTGCCTGCAACCAGTGAACTTGGAGGAATGAGAAATGAGATTGCACTGTTTAGCTAAAGAACTTTTCTGAACTTACACACACATTACATAAATGTGTGCTTAAAATTAGAAGGGGGTTAAGTTAGGTTAAGTAAGTCAATAGAGATAGTTAAAGTCTAATTCTCTTTTTATATTTAAAGATAATTAAAAGCAATTTTTCTTTAAGTAACCATTTGTCTTGGTGAATATCTATTGTTGCTGGGCTTATGGGGTCCTCTGGGCTCGTAACATAGCAAATAAATCTGGAAGCTAATTTCAAGAATTTGTAACAGTAAATCTTATATTTCCAGGATTATAAAGTTGTATCGAGTGCTGCTAACACAGCACTGTCTCAGAGACAGGAAAGGAAAACTGGGTCAGCTCTGAAAATCTAAAATGAAAAATGTCACTTGAGCAATAACAGAGAGAGAAAAAATATTTTCAGATTGATGATTTATAAAGGGTCTTTATAATTCCTTGAGTCATTCATCTAGTCCAAGCTGATAAGCCAGATTCTGGAGCCCTCGTACTTTCTCCATTAAGTTAGCATATGTAAGACTTCCCAACTCTTTCAGCATGTCATTATCATCTTTCTCGAGTTCTGCCATCCATTTTGGTGGAGAGCTGGTAGGACTTTTGAATGAGGCAAATTCTATTAAACCCGGCATTTGTCACAGAAGCTGCCTGACTCGATGAGTATTTCCAGTATTTTCTGTTGTAAGCAGAGACACAAATATTTCAGAAGGCCCACATGGAGCATACAATCCGCTGGAAGAACTCAGCAGGTCGAGCAGCATCAAAGGTAGAAAACAAAACTTGTCTTGATGAATAGTTCCAGCCAGAAATGTTGATTACTCTTTTTTCTCCCACTGATATACTCAGCCCTCTAAGATTCTCCAGCAGATTGTGTGATGACACAAATATTTCATGTCCATTGCATCCTGTTTTTCTAATTTTCACACAAGATAGAACATGTCCTTTCAGCTTGGGCAGTCTAGGTCGGCTCTCAAAGCAAGAGGGAATTTGGGATGTGGAAGGAAATGAGAGCACCAACATACTTAGAGGTAAAGTCCTGAAAGAAGGTACCAGGTCAGATTCAAACTCTGGTCACCAAAGGCATGAAATGGACTACCTGCTGAACCAGTATGTGATCCCTGTTGCTGGACTGCTGGATCACAATTCTATTCAAATATTTAACATGCAAATATATCAGGGAATTCACATTCCTATGTAACTTTGGTTACATTGAAAGCCAATCAGATGATAAATTTACCATCCATTTTTCTCACTAATTAGCCTCATATCAGACAGCTTTAGCAGGCATCAACTTCACTTCACAATTTTTTTTAGCAATGTAAGTGAAGAGAACAATGCAATTTCAAGCAGCTCCATTGATCTGAATTATTCTTGAAGCAGATCAGGAGCAAACATTCAAATGATCAATTCAGTTGGAAAGCACTGCTGGTTGGGTGGTTGAGAATTCAGCAAGTGATGTGTCTTGAATGCACAAGTCTGCTACACTGGAGCAGCATCCATTATCTACTATTTTTGTAGTTTTATTCCGAAATTAATTGTGATTGTGACTGGAAATATTTGGATATCAGATGATATCCAGAGAGACATTTCCAATGGACCTTTTAATCCTGCTACTGAGAATCTTTCAAATTATCTTTGAACTGAAGCAGCAATCAACTTGAGGTAACAATACTTCATCTGATGAATAAACTATTTCCTTTGTGTGCTCAAAGTTAAACAATCCAACTTTCTCCCTTCAGTTTCCAAGACAATCATAAAGTTTGGGACCAATTAATAAGATTAAGTAGTTATTAAAAACACAATACTGGAAAAACTCAGCAGTACAAACAGTGCATTTATATTTATTCATTCAGGCGCCTTGCCGTTTGGCGTAGGCGACCATGCCTCTCCATCTGTCACAATTTCTGACCCTCCGAATTGTAGTTGTTGCCTCTCCTCCTTCAGTGAAGGCTCCATCTTTGAGCTGAGACTGTAGTCAATGTTGAGTTCACGATTATACAAGGGAAAAAATATTGAAGTGGTTTCCCATTGCCTTTTTCATTTGCAGTGTCCATACTGGATGGGTAACCCTGCCATCGATCAGCAGATTCATCTGCCCAGCATTTTTAGCTTTACCACCATCAATTCCAATTTGTAGAATCTGCTTGTAAAAATCATCCACCATCTGCAATCCATGGCTTCACGTGACCCTGATTTGGAGGCTCATCACGTACTACACCTTGCCCAAAGGTGACCTGTAGACTATCAGATTGAAGGAGCACCTTACACTTCCTTTTGCAAGCAACTGCACAGCACCAATACAGCAAATAAAGATACATAACCAATGTTTTGGGCTTGAGCCCTTCAAGGTATGAAAATGTATTTTTTTTAAATGTTGGTTTTGTACTTTTATCTTTGACCTTTTGAGTTTCTCCAGCATTGTGTTTTTACTTCAACCACAGTATCTGCAGACTTTCATGTTTTGCAAATGAAGTACTTAGACAGATTTACCTTACTTAAAACTCTCAAACACATTCAACGCAACACTGGAGAGTTTTATAATGAATGCAGCACACCAAATATGCCTCAGTACTTTATCAATTTGAATATCTGGGCAGAAATGAGGAAAACATTTCACTTGGAATGGACCAGAAGTCACTAATATATTTCTTGTGAAAGGAACATTTGTGGAATTGTTTCTTTAAGTTTGCAATGCTGCATCAGGCATTCTACTTTCGATCCTTCCAAGTATATCTTGTGGTGGACCTCGTTAATTTTCACTTTTCCTCTCTCTGACTTCAAAGATTACAAATGTGCTTGCATAGGAGTCATTGGAATTTAAAACTGCAAATGCAAAATTTTTAACTTGTCTCCCCATCACAGATGTGAGAAACGAGTTATATTTCAGCAATAAGGTCATAAAGAGACACACCACGGAAACAGGTCCTTCACCTCACACATTCTACATAGATGATCAAACACTCAATAAAAATAATTCTACAAAAATCCCACTTCAATTTCCCCATTTTCCCCTCAACTCCTGCGAGAACTCATCACTCACTGATTGCGGATAATTTGCAGATGCAATTAACCTATCAACCTGCATGTTTTTGGGATATGGGACGAAACCAGAACACCCCAAGGAAAGCATGATGCACGGGAAGAACGAGATAACCCTACAAAGATATGTGCTGGAGATATTAATGGAGCTGAAAGACATCAGCTCTACCAGCTGTGCCACTGCACCACTCAGCTTGGATGGAAAACTGTGACAAGCATGACTATACAGAAAATATACCAAAACAAAAATGGATACAGAAAATGCTGGGTGTACTCAGAACAGGCCAGGCCATAGTATAGAGTCTTTTTTTTTTCAATTTTACTTTTTTTCCTATATGACGTTATTTATTTTTAATGCAATCTATATTTTTGTTGATGGACCCACACCTCCAATAATTGTCAAGTAAGGAGGAAAGATGTACAAGTGCACTTTTTGTCTTCTTTTCCAATTTTCTGTTTTATGGGGGGGATATGAGAACTGAGTGGCTCTTTGAGGACTAAAACATGCAATGTTTGGGAACCTGGCATTGCTGGCATTATGTATTGCTCATCACTGCCCTTCAACTTATGACTCGATGGGCCATTTCAGAAGACAAAAGTCAACCACATAATGTGGATCCTGAATCATATGTGGGTTAGACCAGGTAACCATAGCAGATTATCTCTTCAGAGAAAAGTAGTGAATCCGATGGGTTCCCCATCCCCACTCATAAATAGCAAGGTGAGATATATATTTTAAAAATTTAGACATACACCCAATTGACCTACAACTCCCAGTACTTTTTGAACAGGGAGGAAACTGAAGCACCTCGAGGAAACTCATGCAGACAGAGAGAAACCATACAAACTCCTTACAACAGCATAGGATTTGAATGCCGGTTCCAGTTGCTGGCACTGTAACAGCATTATGCTAACCGCTACATTAACCATGCCACCAGAACTTTTCAAAATTCCAGGTTATTAACATCATTTAAATTACATATTTTCCATTGGGAAGGTAGGATCTCAATTCTCTGGATTGTTGGTCTAGTATTTTTACTGCTGGATATCAACATGCACTGCAGGGCTTAACAACCTTTTGGTGCCCTTCTGAAATCAAAGCAATGCACTCACTGTTATTTGTATATGCCTCAGGATTCCCTTGTTGTAACCACTTTGTTGGTTCTAAGTTCCAAACCTGACACAAGCAATCACAACGTCTCAGTCTGAGGCCTGCTCATTTGCATTCTCTTTTATGTTGGTAGACTAAGCTGTTGTTGCTCTTTTACATTTGATATTTTAGAGGTAAAGTACATTCAGAGAGGAAGGATAGGACTGTAAAAACAGAATTGAAACACTCTTGTGTGGGTTTTTAGTGCTGGATACAAACATTAAGAGAAGGATTTAAGGTGGCACAATTAAAGTCGCAGGTGTTTATGTTAAGGAGGCAGCCAAATGAGAATTGTTGTGTTGGATACTGGGATGATAAGATGGCATATGGAACATTGACAACCAGATTGGGAAAGGTATATCCTGAAAAGGTGTATTCAGGATATGAGCTGTTTGAGGCTAACAGAAGGTAATAGAAATAGAGAAAGCAATAAGGAGAGAAGATAATAAATATGAGGGCAAGCTAGCCAGCAATATAAAAGGGGATATGAAATTTTCTTCAGGTACATAAAGAGCAAAACAGAGGTGAGGGTTGACATTGATTTACTGCAAAATGACACTGGGGAAATAGAAATGGGGGTCAAAGAGATGGTGGACCAGCAGTATGCCATAAGTATGAGAGTATCAAAGGGTAGAAGTGCAAGGAGAGGTGCTGGGGAAGTTGAAAGGTCTGAAGGTGGATAAATCAGCTGAACCACACCCCAAGATTTTTAAACAGAAGAAATTGTGGAGGAATCTTTCAGGAATCACTGGATTTTAGAATAGTCCCATAGGATTGGAAAATTGCAAATGCCACACCACTCTTTAAGAAACAAGGTGCTGCACATGAGGCTGCTAAGCAAGATGAGAGCCCATGGTATTACGGGAATGATACCAGCAAGGACAGATGATTAGCCGACTAGCAGGAAACAGAGAGAAGTGTGGATAAATGGGGCCTTCTCTGGTTGGCTGCCAGTGACCAGTGGTGTTCCACAGGGCATGGCACTGGGCCTGCTCCTTTACTCATCCATATGTCAGTGATTTGGATGATAGATTTAATAGCCTTGTGGCCAAGTTTGCAAACAATACAAGATTGGAAGAGGGGAAGGTAGTGTTGAACATAGAACATTACAGTAGAATACAGGCCCTTTGGGCCACTATGTTGTGCCGACGTACATGTGCCTATACCAAAAAATAAGCCATCCCTACCTCATAAGCCTCTATTCTTCTTTTCTCCATGTACCTGTCTAAGGGTCTCTTAAATGCCCCTATTGTTCCAGCTTCTACTGCCATGTCGAGCAATGCATTCAAGGCACCCACAACACTGTATAAAAATTTTCTTCTTGATGCCTTCGCTTTCTACAGATCCCTGATGTTTGTTACTTCTGCCCTGAGGAAAAACGGAACTGGCTGTCTATCTTATCTATGCTTCTTGAGAAAGAACCGAGTCTGCAAAAGGACTTAAGATTAGGAGATGGGCAAGGAAATGGCAGATGGAGTACAGCGTAGAGAAGTCCATGATCATGCACTTTGGTGGAAGGAATAAAGATGTAGGCTATTTTCTAAATGGGCAATGAATTCAGAAATCAGAATTCAGAAATTCAGGCTGCCTCAAAGTCAACATACATGTAGAGTCAGTGATAAGGAAGGCAAATGAAATGCTAGCATTTATTTCAAGAGGGATAGAACAAAAAAGCAGGGATGAGTGTTATATCTTTATCAGCCATTGGTCAGACTACACTCAGAGTATTGTGAGCCGTATTGGTTTCCATATCTTCAGAAGGGTGTGTTGACATTGGAGAGGAGGTTTGCAAGGATTATTCCTGGGGTGAAAGGATTTTTATATTTGAGGAGCATTTGAAAGCACTGGACTGTACCTATTGAATACTGAAAGGTCTGGATAGAGTCTGGGACCAGAGGGTACAGTTACAGAATACAAAAATGCCCTCCCCCCCTTTAGAGCAGAGATGAGGAGGAATTTCTTGACCCAAAGGGTGTGAATTTGTTGCCATGGAAGCCTGTGGATGCCAAGTCATTGGGAATATTTAAGGTAGAGATTCTTGATCAGGGAGGCAATTCAGGGTTATGGGGAGAAGGCAGGAGAATGGGGTTGAAGAGGATTGTAAATCAGCCATGATGGAATGATGGGGTGGACTTGATAGGCTGAATGGCCTAATTCCAATTCTATGTCTGTCTCATGGCCTCATTGAGTGGGTGCCCAGTAAAATGAGGAGCAAGCATCATCATAACTGCTCACTACTGAATCAGAACCAATATTTCCTCTTGGACTTTTAGTGACACATCTTCATATTTCTGGCCTGGAGAAGCAGTCTTTGAGAGCTGTTTTTTCCTGAATTCCTTTGCAGATTGACAAGTGGTTAGACTGTTAATCCTGACTCAGAGCAGCCAGGCATATCATTTTGAAACAAATTGAGCCAAAATGAGATGATGTTCTGCAGGTTGACTGTGAAGACATTTGACAGGATTGAGCACCTGAACAGAGAACCACTCTTCAGTTCACAGAGACCTTTGTACTCCCAGGTCTAGACTGGTATAATTGAATCCAAATTGCAGCAACTGACTTCAGGAGAACCGTTGGAAGCTCGCTGCTGGGTGATGCACAGAGAAATAAGATCAATTCAGGTGAAGAGATTAAAGCAGGTTAAGGCAAAGACATTTATCTTAAACAAGTTGATGGGTTTTCAAAAGATGTAACCAACATACAGGTGGATAACAAGGGACATGCTTT
This sequence comes from Narcine bancroftii, assembly GCF_036971445.1. Lineage (NCBI taxonomy): Eukaryota > Metazoa > Chordata > Chondrichthyes > Torpediniformes > Narcinidae > Narcine > Narcine bancroftii. Next base: position 52,816,057 of record NC_091473.1, read on the forward strand.
TTATTGAGCACAGCAGCATTACACTGAGAACACCACTGGACATTGTTTCCTGCCAGGGAACATTTCAGATGTTGATACAAAGCTCCGATATATCACTCCAGCACCAGTTTAACAGAAACAGGAACACAGGGTTATGTTAATCACTTTTCTGCTAAAGTTGCAAACAGTCTTTTCTGGTGAAAAATTATCAAAGACTTTCATGAGATCTGTAACAGGAATGTCCCTTAAAATGGGTGTCCATGCAGCTTACAAGATGGGTTAAAATCATTTACTCCCTGGACCCACACTAGTATAGTCTAATTGGCATGATCAGAGGTTAAATGGCTGTGCAAAGTATGTCTAAGCAACTCATCCAACAGGAGCAGTTAATTAGGCAAGATCTACTTCAGTCCACAGCAATGCACGAATTGCACAGTTAGTACGAATTGGAAACAATGTCTCCTCCTTACTGATCATCAACACAGGCGCACCCAAAGGATGTGCACTTAGCCCACTGCTCTACTCATTATACACCCATGATTGTGTGGCCAGAGACAATTCCAATGCCATCTACAAGTTTGCTGATGACACCATAGTCGTCAGCAGAATCACATGTGGCAATGAGGAAACGTACAGGAGGGAGGTAGATCAGCTTGTTGAATGGTGTAATGGCAACAACCCCAATGTCAGTAAAACCAAGGAGATGATTGTAGACTTCAGGAGGAAGACGAGTCAGTCCTCATGGAGAAACCTGTAGTGGAGAGGGTCAAGAACTTCAAATTCCTGGGTGTCAACATCTCTGAGGATCTGTCCTGGATCCTCTATGTTGATGCAATCACAAGGAAGGCTCACCAGTGGCTAGACTTTGTGAGGTGTCTGAGGCAGTTCAGTATGTCACAGAAAACTCATGTAAACTTCTACAGGTGTTCTGCGGAGAGCATTCTGGCTGGTTGCATCACTGTCTAGTATGGAGATGCCAACTCTCAGGACAAGAATAAACTCCAGAGGGTTGTGAACTCAGCCTGCGACATCACAGGCCCCAGACTTCACTCCATTGAGGACATCTACATGAGGCAGTGTCTTTAAAAAGCAGCCTCTATCCTCAAAGACCCCCCACCACCCAGGCCATGCTCTCTTCACTTTGCTACCATCGGGGAAAATGTACAGGAGCCTAAAGACGAGCACTCACCAGCACAAGAACAGCTTCTTCCCCATTGCCATCAGATTCCTGAATAATCAATGAACCAATGACACGGCTTGACTTTTCTCCCACTATTCTTGTCATCATCATTTAAATTTTTTAATGGTCCTGTCATAAGATGGTTATATTATGCAAGTTCACTCTTTGATGCTGCTACAAAACACCAACTTTCTTGACTTGTTCATGACAATACATCTTGATTCTGATTCTGACTCAGATTTTGGATAAAAAGGCACAGTTGTGCGGGTCTACTATTTCACTCTCCCATCACTTTACACAAGTGCATACAAGCTTGTCCTTACAAACGTACTGCACCAGCAGCGCTCCATTTGCATGACATAATCTTAATGAGTCTGGAATTTGGCTCTCTTGATTTATCCTCGAGGAAATCAAAGACAAGAAAATTCACTCATAAATGTTAATGGTGAATCTCAGAAAGAGCTGCGACTGGGATTGAGGGCCAACTTTTTCATCCTCAGGTTTGTACAACACTGCTGCTGTCAATTCAGCCTCTTCACAGCACTCAATGCTAGCACCCTGGATGCTGCTTTCTTCGACTGGCTTGTGATACTTCTCTCAAAACAACACAGAATATTCAGAAAATAGGGCAGATTTCACATGAATTTATGAAAGTGAAATACATTTGACAAACCTGTATAATTGTTTTGAGCTTGTAACTGGAGAATAGATAAGGGAAAACCAGGTTCAAGTCTGCCCTGAGTACACATTTGGAAGGTACTTAACAAGTGACACAAAAGAAGTTGCTGAACAAAGTTAGAGAGCATGGGATTGAGGGCTAAGGCTGTAGATGGGTAAATGGACCAATACCAATATCAGTAGGCAATTTTGGAGATGAGAGTCTGAGATGAATGGAGTTCAATATCAGGGCTTCAACTATCCAGCTACCATATGAATAATTCTTAAAAGTGCAAAAGCAGCAATTAGGGAGAAAAATGAATAGAGACATGGCAGATAGAATATAATGCCAAAAATGATAGGAAGGTGGAGTAGTTTTAAAATGGTGGGAGACTGAAAAGTGGTGGAGTGCACAGAAACACATATTGACTGGGATTTCCAAACTGTAAAAGGGTTGGAAAGTTTTAAAAATCAATATATAGAGGAGCCAACTAGAATCAGTGCAATGCTGGATCTCCTATTAGGGAACAAGTCAAAACAGGTGACAGAATTATATGTAGGGGAACATTTTGGGTCCAGTGATCATAATGCCATTAATTTCAGGTTAATTATGGAGAAGGATAGGTCTAGGCCTTGGGTTGAAATATAAATTGGAAAAGGTCTATTTTGAGGAAATGAGAAAGGATTTTAAAAATGTATAGATTGGAATTTTTTTTCAGGGAAGGGTGAGTGTGACGTAAGTGGAAGACCTTAAAAGGTACTAGAGGAAATGAGGCACTAGAGGAGTATAAAAATGCAAAAAAAATTCTCAAGAAAGAAATTAGGAAGTCTAAAAGAAGACATGGGGTTGGTTTGGCAGACAATGTGAAGGAAAATCCTAAGGGTTTCTACAGGTATATAAAAAGTAAGGGACCAAAACTTTGGTCCCCTTGCAGACCAGGGTGGTTGGCTTTGTACAGAACCAAAAGAGATGGGGGAATTTTAATTTTTTTTTCATCAGTATGCACTCAGGAAACAGGTACAGAGTCCTGGGAAGTAAGGAAACCAAGCAGTGAGGTCATGAAACCTATACAGCTTTAAAGAGGAGGAAGTGATTGCTTAGTAGAAACAAATAAGGCTGGATAAATCCCCAGGGACTGACAAGATATTCCCTCGTACCTTGAGGGAGGCAAGTGTAGAAATTGCAGTGACTCTGGCAGAAATATTTGAAATGACTTTAGCTGCAGGATTGGAGGGTAGCTCACTTTGTTCCGTTGTTTAAAGAAGGCACCAAAAAACAACCCTGAAATTATAGGCCAGTGAACCTGACATCAGTAGAAGGTAAATTATTGGAAGGTGTTCTAAGAGATCAGATATACAATTATTTGGATAGCTAGAAGCTGATTAGGGATTGTTAACATAGCTTTCTGTGTGGTAGGTCATGATTAACCAATCTTACAGAGTTTTTTGAGGAGGTTAGCAAGAAAGTTGATGAAGGAAAGGCTGTGAAAGTTGTCTGCATGGTCTTTAAGGCCTTTGACAAGATCCCACATGACAAGTTAGTCAGGAAGGTTCAGATGCATGGTGAAGTAGTGAACTGTACTCGATAATGGCTAGATGGGAGAAGCCAGAGAGTGGTAGTGGATGATTGTTTCTCAGACTGAAGGCCTGTGATAAGTGGTGTGCCTCAGGGATTGGTGCTGGGTCTGTTAGTGTTAATAGCAATGATCTGGTTGATAATGTAGTAAATTGGATCAGCACATTTGCAGATGACAGTAAGATTGGAGGTGTCATGGACAGCGAAGAAAGTTTTAAAAATTTGCAGAGGAATCCAAACCAGCTGGAAAAATGGGCTGAAAATTGGCAGATGGAATTTAATGCAGACAAGTGTGAGGTGTTGCATTTTAGAAGGACAAAGCAAGAAAGGACATACAAGGTAAATGGTGGGGCACTGAGGAGAACAGTAGAACAGAGGGATCTGGGAATACAGATACATAATTCCCTGAAAGTGGCATCACAGGTGGACAGGGTTGCAAAGAGATATTTTGGCATATTGGCCTTCATAAATCAGATTAATGAGTATAGGAGTTAGGAAGTTATGTTAAATTTGTGGAAGACATTAGTGAGGCCAAATTTGGAGTATTGTGTGCAGTTTTGGTCACCTGACTACAGGAAAGATATCAATAAGATAGAAAGAATGCAGAGAAGATTTACTAGTATGTTGCCCAGACTTCAGAAACTAAGTTACAGGGTAAGGTTAAACAGGTTAGGACTTTATTCACTGCAGCGTAAAAAAATGAGGGAACATTTGATAGAGGTATTTAAAATGATGAGGGGGTCGACAAAGTAAATGTCGATAGGCTTTGTCCACTGAGGGTAGGAGAGATACAAACCAGAGGACATAGTTAAGAGTGAAAGGGGAAAAGTTTCGGGGAAGCATGAGTGGGGAACTTCTTCACACAGAAAATGGTGGGAATGTGAGATGAGCTGCCAGCTGAGGTGGTGAATGTGGGCTCAATTTTAACACAAGAGGAATTTGGACAGGTACATTGATGGGAGAGGTATGGATAGCTATGGACTGGGTGCAGTTCAGTGGGACTAGGCAAAAAAAATGGTTTGGCTGGAAGGTCTGATGAGACCTGTTTCTGTCCTGATTGTTCTATGGTTCTAAACCATTTTGAATGAAAAGTGTATAAAGCAAGCAAATAGGAAGTTAAAGAGTACATTGCCCTTTATTTCAAGAGGATGAGTTTAAAAGAAAAAAATATCTTACAGATATTTTATCATTAATACATTGGAATAATGTATATTGGTCTACTCTCAGATGCTCTTGCTACAGATGGAGGGCAATCAATGATTATTCAATCAATTTCTAAAGTAAGGAGATTGTACTATGAGATGAAATTAGACAGGTCCTCTACTCTCCAGACTGTACAAGATTGAGAGGTGATCGCATTGAAATGAACATCATTCTTGGAGGGCTTGACAAGGTAAATGAGGGTATAATGTTTCCTTTGGCTGGGTTGTTTGGAATCAATAGTCAAAGTGCCAAAAAAATAGGATTGACCATCTACAATTGATTTAAGAAGAAATTTCTTTATTCAGGAAGTGGTGGATGCTTGCAATTCTCTGCTGAAGTGGGCTCAGTCACAGAATACATTCAAGACACAGTTCAAATGGCCTGTTGATATAATGGGCATCGTGGGTACAGGAAAATGATATACAGGTCATGCATTGTCCTTCTGAATGGTGCAACATGTTCAAGGGAACAGACAGCCTGCTCGCACTTCCATTTCTTCTGCTCTTACTTTAAGCACCTTTCAAAATGAATGCTTGACAATGCTCTCTTTCCCAGGCTAGCACAAAGCTGATATCTTACATAATTAGGACTTACTATTATTTAGAGGCAAAATCCCAAGACATTCCTCCATTTTTAAAAACAGTTTTTTTGAAATCTCTGACCACATCTCTTTTATGTTCTTTTTTTTTTAAACAGACTTGCAAATTTGCACAGCTTTCATTTTTGATAGTCTATCAAACTCGATCTAAATCTAGGAAGCCAATCTGAATAAGCCCTAACATATCTATGAAGGTGCACTAGTTTTTTTTTTGTTTACTGTTCATTCTGCCAGTATTTCTTTGTTCTGGTTGTTTCAGTTTGGGAAGTTCAAAGAGTTGGAGTTTATTTCTCGTCGTGATCTTTACTAAATGTAGAGAAAAACATATTCCAGAAATTACATTCTTTGGGCATGCCCTGTCGTCCAATTTATCCAACTCTGAACCACCAAAAACCTAGATGTATATGGACCAATGGCACACATCCCAAATGATATTGTCCAACAAGATTCAGTGGAGAAAATGCTTTCCAATTAAAAAATAAAAGGGTAAATTCCAACAGTCTGGGGGAAAAAAATACCAGAACCCTAGAACAGAGCTGTCAACATTCAGAAAAGATGGATTAGCATTTTGGATGGAAAAAAACCTCATTGCATACAATGAAAATTCTCTTCACTGAACACTTCATCATTGTCCCCAATCATTTTCTATATTAATCTTCGCCAGCTTGTTGTTAGTTTTCATAACTTGTGAGGATATTCACAAATTGTTGATGATTCACACTTGTATTATTTTGAATTGCAACTTTCCAAAGTTGAGCAACTAATTTTAATGAAAACGCAAAGGCTTTTTTCTTAGAACATCTCTGTGAAGGATCTGATACATTCCTCTTAATCCCCATTGTGAACACATTTATTTTACAGTGAACCAAGTTCAATTTGACATCTTTTATAACATGCTGAATGGCAGCAAGTGCAATGAGTTTCAGGAACATTGTTTGTGATATGTCGATTCTGTACAAATTAAATAAGGCTTGGAAAATTATGTTTTTTTTCTCTGGATGGGTGACTAATGAATTTTTAGAGTGTGGAAAGGCATTGAAAAGGTAGATGGAGAAAAGTATTTGCATTTCTAGAGGAGCCAAATAACCAAATTTTCAGCTCAGTTGGGGAATCCTGATACATAAATTCACTAGTTGATATTAGGGATCTTGAATAAATACAGAAGGAATGAGTGCAACCAGAATGTTTGGGACTAGTCATCACAGATAATCATGAGCTTCCCAGTTTCCTAGCCATTGAACTCCCCTTTTCATCTCCCCTCCCATGTCTCTGTCCTCAGCATTTTACGTTAAAATAAAGTCCAAAACAAGGATGTCAAACAGTATCACATTTTCAGACTAAGCTGGACTTGATCCTGAGTTCAACTCCTTCAACAACCTGGAATTCCAGCCTCCACATTGCCACTATGCAGAAAATTATTTTCCTGACCCCCGTTACCTTTTTGCTGGTAGTTTCATACCTTCTTTCTTCCTTTTGCACTTCCTCTCTTTATTGTTCATCAAATTTTACTAACTCTTTTCACTTTTTATCACTCATTCCACATTCCTTGTCATAACCTACTTTTGTTCTCTCCTTCTAGTCATTATTTCTTTGTATTTTAAAACACATTTCTCCTCAAACGTTTCATTGTTCTATGAAAGATTACTGGGAAGTTCAATTCAGTTTTTTGTCACTCCACAAGCATGGCCCAACTTGCTGAATATTTCCAACATTGCCTTATATCACATTTTCCTACAACTGCAATATTTCTCTCTCCTCTGTCCTCATCTATCCACTTACAGGTCCTGCAGAGAGATGTTCTGATTAACAAGATTTAACCACCTTCTCTCAGTCAGCACCACCAGAACAGGTAATTCTTTGAGTCTCCACCCATTCTCCTCTTCACCACACCAACTATTCCAAAACATAGTGCAAGCTAAACATCAATTTTTTCCATTTCTGATGACCAGAAAACATCTCTCCATTTCTTCTCCCACAGACGCTGATTATGTCCAATATTTTCCTGTTTTACCTGCATATTTCAGCATCCTACTTTGCTAGTCAACCAACAATCAAGTTAGTCACAAAAACAAATTCAAGAGGGACCACTTCATTTGGGAGTGATTGAAATATGGGCCATTTGCAGCAAATGTCAATCAAATGGATACCTAGATAAACATGAAGGAGAATAGAGTAGAAGGACATTGTGAGATCTAAATGTTAATAGGTAACACCTTTCCCAGTACTCCTGTAATACTGCCCATTTGTTTTTTTGCTGAGGATTCGGTAATAAATTTTTCATTATACACAGCACAGTTACAGGCCCTTCTATTCATGATCCCAAGCTATCCAAATACACCAATTAACCTACAAACCACATATGCTCTGGAAAGTGAGGGGGAAACTGGGACACCTGGGTGAAACTCACACAGGCACAAAGAGAACATACAAACTCCTTACAGACAGCGCCAGATTCAAACCCACATTGCTGTGCTGCAATAGTGCAATAGTCTTGTGCTAACTGTGCCACCCTGCAGGCCACATAATTCACAATGCAAAGAACATTTAAAAGAACTTGATGCCATCCTTTCACTGTTACTTGTGAAATTATGGATGGCATTACATTCGACACAAGAAAAGACCATTCAGCCCACCAGGTCTATGCCAGTTCCATACTGGATGAACTCTCTAGTTCAAACCCCTGCAGCTTCTCCATTGCCTTGCATGTTTTTCATCCACATTCAACCATCTAATTCGCAGTTGTAATATTTGCAGGCTTTGTAATCCAGATTCTGAATACACACTGAACAGAAAAGCTCTTCTTTGCAGCATTCTTAAAATACTTGCATTTCCAAAACAATTTACAATCAATCCAGTGCTCTTTCTTACAATGGACATGTTCTTTAACCCTGGCAACTCCAAGAGAAATATGGAGTGCAGCACCAGCCTTCTTCAACTTCACTGAAACCATTGACTCTGTGGGGAAGAACTATGGAGTATTCTCAAGTTCCACCTGCCACAGAAATTCACCCTATCCTACATTTGCTTCATGATGGAATGCAAGCCATGTTCCTGACCATCAACTCTGCCACAATATCAGAAAAATTTGGTGTTAAACAAGGCTGCATTATTGCACTCAGCTCTTTTCTCTGGTATGACAATGAACTCACCATCATTAAAAGATAAAGATTTTATTTTAAATTATATCCTTGTGTATATTTGTGATTACTATGTACTGTGTATTGTGTGTGTATGTTTGTGCACTGTGGTCCAGAGAAACACTGTTGGTTGGATATGTATAAAGGATAATGAACTTGAATTTGATTACCTCAAATCTGCCCCAATCATCCATTTATGTTAATTCTGCACAAATCTGATTTTTATTCTCCCATATTCTTGTCAATTCTTTGCAGATCCTGTCACTCATTTGCACACCAGGGATAATTTAGAGTGTCCATTTAACCTAGCAACGTGCATGACTTTGGAAACTGGAGCACTCAGAAACCGGTGCAATTGCAGGGTGAATGTGTAAACTCCGCACAGTCACCACCAGAGGTCAGGAGTGAATCCGAGTTTCTTGCGTTGTGAGGCTGTGGCTCAAGTTGCAGGACAACTATGCTGCCAACAAATCTCTTATGGGAGTAGAAAAAAGTTACAGGAATTAAATTCTCAGAAAACCCAATGTTATTTTTATTTGGTAATATTGAAGGGATAAGACCAAAACCAAATTTGTAAAGATTGCCTTGGCAGTAGCAGTAACATGTAATTATCACTGTTGAAAAAGAATCCAGTAAAGAATGGGATTCCATAGTTTGCTTTAACAACTCCATGAACGGGAGTATTAAAGATCCTTAAATTTCTTATAAAATTCAGATGGAAAACAATCTTCACCCAGAGATTTACCATTCAGCAATGAACTAAGCACCATTAATTTCTCTTATTGTAAAAGGAGCATCTAAATTTCTCTGATCTTGATTTTCAAGCTAGACAGATTAATCTGAAATTTAAAGAAAATTATCAATCTTAACTTCATTTCCAGTAAATTCTGATCTATACAAATCAGAGTAACAAACTTGAAATGAATCTCCTTCAGTAGCTGAACACCACAGGGCGGTGCTCTTAGCCCCCTGCTCTATTCAATTTATACCTAGGAGTGTGTGGTTCAGAACAATAACAGCACCATCTATAAATTCGCTGATAATATCGTGGTGGTGGGTTGTACACAAAGGGGCAAGGAGCCAGCATACAGAGGTGAGAATAAACAACAACCTCACCATCAATGGCACCAAAAGCAAGGATCTGATTGTGTATTTTAGGAAGGGAAATCCAGAGGTATGCGATCCAGTGATCGCTAGAGGATCAGAGGTGGAGAAGGTGAGCAAATTTAAGTTCATGTGAGTCCCCATCTAAGAGGATATTTCCTGGATACACTAATGTCATTGTGAACAAAGCACGTCAGGGCCTCTACTTCCTCAGGAGTTTGTGTAGGTTTGGTGTGACATTCAAAAACTTGGTAAAATTCTACAGATGTGTAATGAAAGTGTGCTGACTGGCTGGATCATGGATTGGTATGGGGATGCCAATTTCTCTGAGTGGGAAGCCCTGCAAAAGATAGTGGATACAACCTAGTGCATTTCAGGCAAAACTATGTGGAACACTGATGTCAGTAAGCAGCAGTAATCATCAAGGATCCACACTGCTCAGGGCATTCTCTGTTCTTGCTGGTGCCATCAGGAAAGAGGTCGAGGTGCCACAAGAGTCACACCACTAGGTTCAGGAACAGCTGCTACCCCTCCACCATCAGACTCCTCAACATCAAACTCAATCAGAGCCTCGTTTAATTGTGCACATTATTTATTACTAAACTTTATTTTTCTGTATTGCACAATTTATTTATATTTCTTTGTTTACATTTCCCTCTATATTTTTTTGAGAGTTTTTTTTGCACGACCAATATGTAGAAATTCTGCTTCGCCTGCAGGCAAAAGAATCTCAGGATTGTTCTGTTTTGATGTCATGTTTGAAGTTCAACAATAAATCTCATCTCTGGACAAGTTGAGGGGACTCACTTACTGCAGGATTCTTGATCCTTGACCTGCTCTTGCAGCCACAGTCTTTATGCTTGGGTTCAGGATATTTATGTTGGGGATTCACTGATGGATATGCCATTAAATTGCAAAGGTGAGTGGCTAGATTTTCTCATGTTGGATTTGTTTATTGACCCAGATGGAGGACCATTAATTGCTGTTAGCAGCTCATGCAATTAATTTTGGTCTGCATAAGCTGTGAATGGACTTCAACACTCTAACATCATTAGTGAACCTCCTCAGTTTTAATCTTTGGTGGAAGGAAGGTCATTAATGGAGGAACTGGAGATGAGACCTGGGTCTCTGGCTTGAGAAACCCAAGAAGTGATGTCCTGGACTGGGATGACTACCATCCAACAAGTATGACTCAAACAGAGAAAGTCCTAGCATAGACCTAGAGAGATTTTAAGAAGGTGAATTGATTCCTGCAGCACAAGCAAGCTGCAGTTTAACTGCAATGAAGAACACAAAAGGATTTGGATGAATACCAAGCTCCAAACCATTTTCAAAATTCTGCCAGAAGAGATCTTACATGATGAGAGTGACATCACCTGTAATGTCAACATCTCCCAGAACCCTGGATTCAGAAGTTGACCTCATCCCAAATATCATTCACTAAGCCAAAGAATGTATTCCTGAGATCAGTCATTCAGATTTCAGGTTTTTTTGTCAGAGTACATACATGATATCACATACAACTCTGAGATTCTTTTTTCCTGCGGATATAGCAAAATTACCAATTGGTAGTGCAAAAAAAAGTACAGTGTAAACATGTGAAAAAAGAACTGTAAACAGATACCAAATGTGTACAAACTGACTGCAATACAGAGAGAACAAAAAGAATATCAATAAAGTGCACAAGTAAGAGAGTCCCTGATTGAGTTTGTCATTGAGGAGTCTGATGGTGGAGGGGTAGCAGCTGTTCCTGAACCTGGTAGTGTGAGTCTTGTGGCACCTTTACCTCTTTCCTGATAGCAGAACCTAGAACAGAGCGTGTGCTGGGTGATGTGGGTCTTTGATGATTGCTGCTGCCCTCCGATGACAGCATTTCCTGAAGATGTACTCAATAGTGGGAAGGTTTTGACTGTGATGTCCTGGGTTGTGTCTACTACCTTTTGGAGGACTTTCAGGGGGTATTGGTGTTCCTTTACCAGATCATGATGCAGCCAGTCAGCATACTTTCCACTACACATCTGTAGAAATTTGTCAGGGTACACACCAGCTCCTCTCCTTTTTCCAGAATTCAAGTTCCGATCCAGTCTATGAATGGTGAAACCGTCTGGTTGGATAGTGATATCTGGTGTGTTCTGTTAGTCAGGCAGCAAACAACTGAGATTTGTCTTACTTGTCTCTGATAACACAGCCTTGCCCTTAGGTCGTCAGTGACTGGACATTTGCTAGGGAGGACTTAGACCCCTGCGCTTCAGCCTTGTTTGGATCTCGGCCTTCACTCCGACCTCGATCTTGCTAGTGGCCTGCCCCTTTAAGGCCTCTGCCTTGCAACCATTCTGTTTCTGACTCAGCTGTTACCCAGGAGATTTAAGGATCATTAACTGTGTTTAGCAGCTGTTGGGTCATTAAAAAAAACACATGCAAATGATTGTAAGGAAGGAGGCTGGGAAGGTGAGTATTTTAAAGATTTATGCAACGGGGGTTCTGCATCCCACAGAAAGTCGCCATGGGTTGTCAGCACCATCTTGCCCTTTTTGCCAACATTTATGCATTAAAAATTGAGAAGTTGTTTAAAATCTCCGTAGATGAAGAAAAGGACAGGAAGCAAAAAAGTCAGCTTTTGTTTGAAATAAAAATCCTTTATAGTTGGAAGAAAACTAATGACATGGCATGTGAAGGGAAGACAGAAAAAGTATATGAAGGCCACCATATCTGTGCTGCTGGTTTTCACTGTTAAAACCAATAGTACAAAAACAAAGGGTTCAATGTTCAAATATTTGTTTCAACTCCTCTTCAGTTGAATGTCCCTTTGATTTTGTTTTAATCTATGTATCGACTTCAGCCTCTGTTTTTAATGATCTTCTCTTGACAAATTCTAACCATGAAAAATAAGTTAAATAACCATTTGTGGTGAAACCTTCTCTGGGTCATTGTAGATTTAAGGCAACAATATAATAAAAGCAAGTGATTTATCAACATAGTATTTATGTCAAGATACCTGCCACATGACCATATACAGTGTAGTTGCAAGCACATCAGTGTTAGTGTTTACAACGGTTTCTAACAATTGAATCAATTACTGGTGGCAAGAAAGATTGAGCTAAACTGATGGCCAAAAAATTATTGTAAGTGGTACCCATCACTGATTTAAATTATTTAATTTTGCTTTTATTTTGCAGCAGGGAGGAGCTGATTCCAATTATTGCTTCTTCTGTAACATAAATCACAAATTGGTCGGGGTGGGGTGGGGGAGAGAGATGGGAAGGAGTTCTAAGAAATCCCAGCCACAAAAAGCTGGAAAGATTACAATATGTGCTGGGATGCTAAGGAATATTGAACTGTATCTTCTTCCACAGACAAGACCGGATGCAGGGTTCAAGTTCATGGTTCCCTGAAGGTGGAAACAGTGATTGCGTGGTAAGAAGGCATTCTTCATCAGTTGGGACATAGAATATAAACGTAGCATCTTTATAAAACACTGGTGGGAGCACAGAATCATGTGCAGTTCTGGAATCCACATGGTTCAAAGGAAGTGATTTTACTGGACTGAATGCACAGGAGATTCATCAAAATGTGGCTTTGATGAGAGGACTTACCTTATGGTTAAAGAATGGATCAGCTGGGATTGTTTTCCCTGGAGCAAGGGAGCTGAAAGTAATCTGACAGAGATGGTTAGCCAGAATGTAGGAGTGTTGAAAACAAAGCCCATGTAAAAGGAAAGAATTTTAAAGGGAATTTGAGGGGAACATTTTTATATTACACAGGGCGATTGACATGGAGCACACTGATAGAAGAAGTGGTGGAGTTTGATACAATCACAATATTTAAGAGATGTTTAAATTGGCCCTCAACTTGGCAAGATGGTCAGGAGGGTCAAAGGCTCATTTCTGTGCTGCACAACTCAGTGTAGCTTTGCCCCCTGCAGATATTCTCTCTCAAACATCAATGGAGATAGTGCACCAGTATCAGAAGTAATCCCCATACGAAGTGATTGGCAAATGCAGCAACTTCTTCAGATAATATGCACCACAGTTTATATGAAAGTTTATATCAAAGCTCACCAGTTGAGTATTCAATAAATTATTCCACCAACAGGATGTAAAATGCTGTTGATTGTATCTGCTAACTTCCTGTTACATTCCAGATTTGTATCTGAAGTCACACCCTATTAATTTTTGATATGGTGCAAACTATAGCTCCCCAAAACTAACCGTTACATCAAACTATAGCTCCCCCAAACTAACCGTTACATCAAACTATAGCTCCCCCAAACTAACAGTTACATCAAAAGCGCATTAATACGAAATAAATGCCATGAATAAAGATCCTAACGTTGTCACTAGCTCCTTGATCTGAAAGGCCCCACATTCCCACAAATCTCGTGCTCATTCCTATCTCCAGCTCCTCCTCCTTCAACAGATCCACAGGATAGATGACTTGATTCCATTGAGGTGAATGATGAGGTCAACATGGGAACTGTATCTTCTTCCACAGACAGGGCCAGAGGTACATTATAGGGTGGACAGTTGGAAAGTTTGTGAGGTAGTGCATTTTCCACGAGGATTCTGTGTGTCCCTGATGCATGAAGGGTCAAGTGCTCTTCTCCACTTTGGGTCAGAAATTCCTAAGATTTAATGGGCATGTTGCAATATTTCAAAATTCAAAGTTCAGATTTATTGTCAGAGTACATACATGACAGCACATGCAACCCTGTCATTCTTTTTCCTGCAGAATCCTGGCAGAATTTCAATTTATTGATAACTGTACTCTGCACTCAAGAAAAATATACATTTTCAAAGAGAGAAATGTAAACAAGCTGATGTACCACACAGAAAAAAAATATATGTTCAGTAATAAATAATGTGCAAAGTTAGAGTTCTTAAATGTGTCTCTCATTGAGTCTATTGTTCAGGTGAAGGGGTAACAAACGTTTATGAACCTGGTGGTAAAAGTCTTATGGCAACTATACCTCCTTCCTGATGGCAGCAATAAGAATAGAGCATGTCCTGGGTGGTGTGGATTATTGATGTTCATTGCTGTTCTCAGTAGGCAGTTTTCCTATCAGTTTTCTTTATGGTGGGAAGGGTTTTGCTTGTGATGTACTGGGCTATGCCCACTACCTTTTGGAAGGCTTTCTGCTCAGAAGTATTAAAGGACTCTGAGTAAATTCTTGAATCTCTTCCTCTGTCCACCTGCTATTCTTCCCACAACAGAGCTGGAATTGGGAGGCAGGTATGAGAACTGGTCTGTCCAATGGAGCTGACAGAGTTTAACAGGGGCCTCAACAGGGGAAGAGTTCCTAACTTACCAACAACATTTCTTCCTTTGGAAAAATCTTCCACAATTTAAATGTGACTTTAATTTTCAATCCACAGTGATTTTAGAAGTGACGTTTCACACGTTCTCTCACAGATTGCATAAAGTATTTGGTATGATTGGATGCAATTGATTATAAAATGATAGAATATCGTCATGGATAATGTAACATGATAAAGTGTTCTTTAGAAGATGTTCTACTCTAACTATTGCCTCATTAGATTTCCATAAACTAAACTTTAAAAATTGAGCAAAAAATTGGTCAGTAGAAACTGCCAAAATGTTTGGCCTGGAAGTCAGCCTGAAGAAAACTGAGGTCCTCCATCAGCCAGCTCCCCACCATGACTACCAGCCCCCCCATATCTCTATCGGGCACACAAAACTCAAAACGGTCAACCAGTTTACCTATCTCGGCTGCACCATTTCATCGGATGCAAGGATCGACAACGAGATAGACAACAGACTTGCCAAGGCAAATAGCGCCTTTGGAAGACTACACAAAAGAGTCTGGAAAAACAACCAACTGAAAAACCTCACAAAGATAAGCATATACAGAGCCGTTGTCATACCCACACTCCTGTTCGGCTCTGAATCATGGGTCCTCTACCGGCATCACCTACCGCTCTTAGAACGCTTCCACCAGCATTGTCTCCTCTCCATCCTCAACATTCATTGAAGCGACTTCATCCCTAACATCGAAGTACTCGAGATGGCAGAGGCCGACAGCATCGAATCCATGCTGCTGAAGATCCAAATGCGCTGGGTAGGTCACGTCTCCAGAATGGAGGACCATCGCCTTCCCAAGATCGTGTTATATGGCGAGCTCTCCACTGGCCACCGTGACAGAGGTGCACCAAAGAAGAGGTACAAGGACTGCTTAAAGAAATCTCTTGGTGCCTGCCACATTGACCACCGCCAGTGGGCTGATATCGCCTCAAACCGTGCATCTTGGCACCTCACAGTTCGGCACATACTGTATACTGCCTCTAATATTAATTCCATCCCAGTCAAGCTCCCAATTTGATCCATTCTCTTACTCATCTTCCAATGTACCCTTTCAGAGATCCAGATTGTTGGGGTCTATTTGGCTTATTGATTGCTCACTACAGAACAAGGTCTACACCATAGACCATGGATCAGTCATCTCATCTCTTCGTGGGTTTGTGTGCCACTAACTCCAACTCCGGATGCGTGTTCAATTCTTTGCACTTCACTCAGTTAACTCAGAGAGAGAGAGCAATGTCTCAGCAATTAGGCCAGTGCTATTATGAAAACTGAAACCTTCTTTGGCATAAAGAGAGGAAAATAGAAAAACCCCAAGGAATTGCATATGCAACCAAACCTGCTCTTTGTATTTGTGATAAAAGAACATCTGACGTTATTTTTATTTCAGCTTGGGATCCATTGTGCTAACAAGGCACATGATTAAACCTTATACATCATTCTAAACAACTATTCATCCAGTTGTTTTTTTTTAAAACTCCAAATACATTCAATGCAAATGTCATAGCCATCAATAGATTTTCCATGTGTTCTACTCCATGGAATAATAAATAATCATCCAATCTCAACCTTTTTTTTACAGGAATCTGTTAAATGTTGCAGTCAATTAAATTGATTGTACCTGTTATATCATGAAATGCTTTGTTTTGCGTGCTATCCAGCCAAATCAATCTGTCCTTGAGAGCAACAGGTAGTGCAAATCAAACCAAAAATTCAAAGTATCATGTTGCAGAGAACAAAGTTTTCTTAATGAGATACTAATTCACTCCCACAACATCCCACTCTGGATCTTTGCCAAGTCAAGTCAAATTATTAATTGCAAAACCACAATGCAACTGAAAGTCTCCAAAATCACAAACAAATTGTCCACCGAGGCTATCAGGCCTGCAATGTTAAAGCTATCAGGATCCATTTACTGTGGAATCACCGAAGTCTGCTTGAGCCTGCATTTCAATTACACATATTGCATCTCCTGCGTTGTCTTCAGAAATTCAAACAGAACAATGCATTTTAATTCTGTTATTCCCAAGCTAATGGATAGATCTGCCAATGTCATTCATTTCCCTGCATTACTTAACTTTGAGAAAGTTGTCATGAGAACTCTCTGACATCTAAGTTAGTGCAATTGGAGCCGCAAGGATGGTACAAGTTTATTACCATCCTTGGCTCATCATTGACTTTTTTATCCATCTACTCTCATCTCACTTGCTCATATTTGGACCACAACCATTCACATCATGTCTAATATGTTATTAATGTTTCCTGAACTTAGTGAATCTATATGATTCCTCTGGCAATGTTCCAGGTGTCAACTGCCATGTGTTAACTAAACATTTCCCTCAAATCCCCTTAAAAATTACTGCTTCACTCTGTAAACGTGGCCTCTTAGTTTTGATACCCTGAGCATGGGGGAAAAAAGGTTCAAAATATCAACCTGGTCGATCCCTTTTGTAATCTTATCTACCTCCAATAAATTACCCCTCAGCCTCCGTCAGTCCCGGGAAAAACTAGTCCAACTTGTCACAAAACATTACAGCACAGTTTGGGCCCTTCATCCTACAATATTGTCCAGCCTTCTATCAACCCATTCCATTACAATCTGATCCTTCCCTATCTCACACCTGGCTATCAAAGAGTCTTTTAAATGTTTCTATCATTCCAGCTTCCATCACCACCTCTGATATACTCCAGATTCCTTAAACAGATATTGGCCATTGCTATGCTAGGATAAGAATAAATACTCTATCTTTGCCTCTCATCATCTTATACACTGGTACATTCGTGAGGTTGCCTTTCATCCTCTGTCGCTCCAAAGATTGAAGCTCAAGCTCACTCAGCTTTTGCTCAAAAGACGTGCTCATCCTAGTAAATCTCCTCTGCACTCTCTCTAAAATTTCTACATTGTTCCAATATATAATGAGGCGACCAGAGCTGAACACAATACTCTAAGTGAGGTTCCACTGAAGTTTTATAGAGCTGCCTTGCGGCTCTTGATCGCAATCCTCTGACTCATGAAGACCAGCACACCATCTGCCTTCTTGACGACCCTATCAATTTGTGTGTCAATCTTGAAGGATCCATCAATGCAATGAAAAGTGTCAACTCTCCAGCATGCTCTTCCCTCAATTCCTGGAGTTTACAGATTTCAGATTTATTGTTAGAGTATATACATGACATCACAAACAAGATTTCCTGCAGGGGCGGCAGATTTACCACTAACTGGTAGTGCAAAAATACACAGCTTATATATGTAAACAAATAAAAAACTAAACAGATAACAAACAGACTGACTGTGCAATACAGAGAGAACAAAAAGAAAATCAATAAAGTGCTCAAGTAAGAGTCCTTGAATGAGTCTCTGATTGAGTTTGTCATTGAGGAGTCTGATGATGGAGGGGTAGCAGCTGTTCCTGAACCTAGTGGTGCAAGTCTTGTGGCACCTATACCTCTTTCCTGAAGGCAGCAGCGAGAACAGAGCATGTGCAGGGTGGTGTGGGTCTTTGATGATTGCTGTTGCCCTCTGACAGAAGCGTTCCCTATATATGTACTGAATAATGTAGAGCGTTTTGCTTGTGATGTCCTGGGCTGTGTCCACTAGGTTTTGGAGGGATTTACACTCAGAGGTATATCCTGTTCGGCCCCAGGGACTTATCTAGTCTAATGTTTTTCAGAAGCTCCATCCCCACCATTTTCTTAATCTTGACATGCTCCTGCACATTAGTCTGTTGATGTTCAAGTTTATTACCATCTGATTGTACATGTGCAACTTGACAAAACAGCATCTCTCTGGACCATGGTGCACACATGAAAACACACGATGCCCAGTACACAACAACCTCTTAAACAATCAAATCAAACATATTGTTAGCGGGATGGTTGTATCTGCAATGGAGTCCTGGAGCCATACTTTTGTAGCTACCAGAATGGAGCAGCCCCCTCTCTCCATATCCCTCTATTTCAGATGTTGCATTTATTTTCCAGAGGACGTGCATTTGCAAGTAAAATGGTCAGAAGTGCATGCCAGGATGGATTCGCTTTGAGTGTTAAGCAAATGCTGGCAGGCTTTCTGAAGACCTCTTCCCTGGATTTCAGTCGTAGGCTTCAGCATGGTGTTTGTGCTTGCTGCCTTCATTAAGTCATATTCACTTAGTAATTGCATGGTCTGGTGCTTTTTATGGCAGACCTACAGGTTTCAGTGTTCCTTACATTTAAGTTTTTTTCTCTGATCATAGACAAGATGAACTGAAAGAAAGCTTTCATCTTTGTTTGGATTTTAAAATCATCTCCTGAATCAAGCTTAAACTGTAATGGTTTGTGTCGCATCACACGCACATATATACATTTGTGCATAGTGGGATTAAGTTTAGAGTTAAGTAAGAAGAGTATCAATATTAATAATTAATAAATAAATTCTTTCTTTCTTTCTTTGGCTTGGCTTCACGGATGAAGATTTATGGAGGGGTACGTCCACGTCTGCTGCAGGCTCATTGGTGACTGACGAGTCCGATGCGGGACAGGCAGGCACGGTTGCAGCGGTTGCAAGGGAATATTGGTTGGTTGGGGTAGGGTGTTGGCTTTTTCCTCCTTTGTCTTTTGTCAGTGAGGTGGGCTCTGCGGTCTTCTTCAAAGGAGGTTGCTGCCCGCTGAACTGTGAGGCAGCAAGATGCACGGTTGGAGGTGATATCAGCCCACTGGCGGTGGTCAATGTGGCAGGCACCAAGAGATTTCTTTAAGCAGTCCTTGTACCTCTTCTTTGGTGCACCTCTGTCTCGGTGGCCAGTGGAGAGCTCGCCATATAACACGATCTTGGGAAGGCGATGATCCTCCATTCTGGAGATGTGACCCACCCTGCACATTTGGGTCTTCAGCAGCGTGGATTCGGTGCTTGTGGACTCTGCCAGCTTGAGTACTTCGATGTTGGTGATGAAGTCACTCCAATGAATGTTGAGGATGGAGCGGAGACAGCGCTGATGGAAGTGTTGTAGGAGCCGAAGGTGATGCCGGTAGAGGACCCATGATTCGGAGCCGAACAAGAGCATGCGTATGACAATGGTTCTGTACACGCTGATCTTTGTGTGTTTCTTCGGGTGGTTGTTTTTCCAGACTCTTTTGTGTAGTCTTCCAAAGGCGCTATTTGCCTTGGCGAGTCTGTTGTCTATCTTGCATCAGATGAAATGGTAGGTAAACTGGTTGACCGTTTTGAGTTTTGAGTTTTGTGTGCCCGATGGAGATGTGGGGGGGCTGGTAGTCATGGTGGGGAGCTGGCTGATGGAGGACCTCAGTTTTCTTCAGGCTGACTTCCAGGCCAAACATTTTGGCAGTTTCTGCAAAACAGGACGTCAAGCGCTGAAGAGCTGGCTCTGAATGGGCAACTAAAGCGGCATCGTCTGCAAAGAGTAGTTCCCGGACAAGTTGCTCTTGTGTCTTGGTGTGAGCTTGCAGGCGCCTCAGATTGAAGAGACTGCCATCCGTGCGGTACCGGATGTAAACAGCGTCTTCATTGTTGAGGTCTTTCATGGCTTGTTTCAGCATCATGCTGAAGAAGATTGAAAAGAGGGTTGGTGCGAGAACGCAGCCTTGCTTCACGCCATTGTTAATGGAGAAGGGTTCAGAGAGCTCATTGCTGTATAAATTACTATTTTAAAAAACCATAGTCTTATTCATTATCATTACTGCTGATTTAGTTCATAACAGCTGCCATTTTTTCTTGAATATGTGAAAGGCTGATCTCTTATTCATCAAGATCCCTTTTCTCAGTGAACAATTAAACAAAATATTCTGTATTTCCCCACCTTCATTTGCCTCCAGGCACATTATCCCAAAAATCCTGGAGTAGTCTCTTCCCTCACTCTAGTCATCCTTCTGTTCTTCACGTCTGGGTAGAATCCCTTGGGCCTTCTCAGATCCCTTCTTCAGTTCCTTCCTGGCTACCTTATAATTCTCAAGAGGTCTTCCTGATTATTGAATCCTAAACCTTAATTATGCTTCTTTCTTCCTCTTAACTAAATGTTCCACATCTCTTGTCAACTTATCTCTCCCCCGAACTGAAGTTCTCCAATCCAGGGCACATCCTAATGAATTCACTTTGCATTCTCTCAACACAACCTTAACGTTTCTTCAGTGCAGTGACCAGATGTGCATACAATAGTCCAAGTGTGGTGTCACCAGGATTTGTAAAATTCCAAAAATAGTCCCAACTTTTTTTTTTGGAGACATGAGACTGCAGATACTTGATTTTAAGCAGGTAAAATTGCTGAAAGAATTCAAAACTTCTTGAATCTTGAAGGGTTCTGACCCGAAATGTTTACCATTCTTTTTCTCCCACAGATGCTGCTTGACCTGCTGAGTTCCTTGGTTTTATTTAAATCCTAAATTTCATATTACAGATGCAAAGGAAATCACAAGAAACAGATTCTTCACCATTCCAAATGTACCAGTCCTATCTCCCACATTCACAACCAAGTCATATTCCAGCACAGATTCCTGCAACTTCACCCTAGTTAAGGACCAACAATCAGAAAAGAAGAAAATTTGACCACTTGTTAGAAGACCTTATGTTCTTTATGTTTAATTGGGTAAAGGTGTCTGTCTGTGCAAATGTTGCAAGCAGTTACTGCCAATTTAGCTTAACTCAAAACTTACTCAAAACATTCTGGCAGCCATGGAACCACAGAACATTACAGCACAGAAACAGGCAGCTTCTGCCCTTCTAATCTGTGGAAAACAATGTTTTTGGCTAGTCCTACTGATCTGCACCCAGCCTATAGTTCTTCATACCTCTCCCCATCCATGTACCTGTCCAAATTCTTCTTCATTGTTAAAATCGAGCCCCCATTCACCACTTCAGATGGTAGCTGGTTCTGTACCCCTACAACTCTCTGTCAGAAGGTTGCCCCTTATGTTCCCGCTAAATTTTTCAGCTTTCGCCTTCACCCATGTCCTCTGGTGTGTATCTCACACCTATCTACATTTACTCTGTCTATCCCCCTCTATCAAATCTCCCCTCATTATTCCATGCTCCAGAAAACGAAGTCATAACATTTGTAACTTTTCCTTGTAACACAGTTCCTGAAATCTGGGCAACATCCTAGTAAATCATCTCTGCACTTTTTCTATCTTATCGATATCTTTCCTGTAGTTAGGTGACCAAAACTGCACATAATGATCCAAATTTCCCCTCACCAATGTCTTATACATCTATACCATAATATTCCAACTCCTATATTCATGAAGGCAAATATGCCATAGGTCTCTTTACAACCCTATCCATCTGTGATGCCACTTTCATGGAATTATGCATCTGTATTCCCAGATCACTCTGTTCTACTGCACTCAATGCCCTACCATTCAATGTGTATGTCCATTCTTGGTTTGTCCTTCCAAAATGCAACAATGTTCTCTTGTCTCCATTAAATACCACCTGCCATTTTTTTCAGACCATTTTTCAAGCTGGTGTGGCGGCACACATCCTCATGGTGAACTGGTCTCGCTTGTATTGCCACGTGGCAGGGCAGCCATGGAGAAATGACGTTGTCAGAGGTTTCTCTCTGACTCCAGCATCCCTTCCAGCACGCTCCTTGGGCAGCGATTAGGATGTCACAATGTACCAAGTGACTGAGCTCATGCTGCCCTTAAAGGGGCGTGCTGAATTTGAATAAAAACAGTAGTTAATGACCCTCAACGTGGCGGCTGTGTTTCTTCCACTGCTCACACTGCCACAGTGGTGACCCCCAATGAGCCCAGACATTTTTCTGGACTCAAAACACCATGGAATCAGTAGAGGTTAACGCCATTTCCATCAAGCTTCCCCCCTTTTGGACACAACGACTGAGAACATGGTTCAGGCAGGCGGAAGCATAATTTCAACTCCGCAACATCTCCTCAGACGTCACGATGTTCTATTATGTTGTGAGTGCTCCGGACCAAGATACGGCAGTGAGGGTGGACGACATCATCCACCACCCCCCGGCTACGGGCAAGTACACTGCCCTCAAAGACCTGCTGCTTGGAACTTCCAGGCTAACTCCCCAGCAATGGGCTTTCAGGCTCCTTCACCTAGGTGGGCTTGGGGACCATGGTCCATCGGCGCTGAAGGATGAAATGCCGGCCCTGGCAGAATACCACAAGCTTTGTTTCCTCTTCCACCAGATATTCCTGGAACAGATGCCGGAGGACATTCAGCTGCTCCTCACAGATGAAGACTTCTCAAACCCGAGGAGAGCAGCAGCCTGTGCAGATGCCCTCTGGCGGACGAAGAGGGAGAATAAGGCAGACCTTAACCAGGTGGCATGACCAGGAGCCAGACAACCACAAGCCCGTAAGTGCCGCCAAACCCTTGGGTTTCAGGGAAATGACCAAGCCAGCCGCCGTTGATGGCTGCAACAGCTGGCCACTCAAACAGCCTCCTTCATGTGATGGACATTCCTGGTGGACATGGACTGAGCTCAGCGTCCTTCCCACCACAGCATTAGAGACTCGCACCTGATCTTGAGGTTCAACCCTGCGGGCAGCCAACAGCTCCGCCATCAGGTCCTATGGGACCCAGAGGGCACAAATCCAGATCGGGAAGGAGAAGTTCCACTGGAGGTTCATCCTAGCCTCTGGGTATCTCGTTGTTAGGGGCTGACTTCTTCAGAGCTCACAGCTTACTGGTTGATATGAAGGGCAAAAGGCTGGTCAACGCCCAAACGTTCCATTTGACCTGAGTGGACAAAGCAGAAACCCGCAGGCCCGAAATCACTGCCATAGCCGCCGCCAGGGAAGAGTTCCTCTACAAATTCCCCGCCAACTTAGAGCCATGGTTCAACGTCACCCTGCCCCAGCATGGGGTCTTCTATCACATTGCCACATAGGGCCCCCCACTGCACGCTAGACCCAGACAGCTGCCACCCGAGTAGCTCCAGCAGGCAAAGGAAGAGTTCTCCAGGCTCCAAGGACTGGGAATTGTCCGGCGCTTGGATGGCACATGGATGCCACTCCATATGGTCCCAAAATCATTCGGGGGCTGGAGACTGTGTGGAGACTACTGAATGATGCAACCATCCCTGACAGGTACCTGGTGCCCCACATACAGGACTTCTCCACCAGCCACAACGGTGCACGGTTCTTCTCCAAAGTGAACTTTGTGTGGGGATACAATCAGATCCCGGTGCTTCCAGATGACGTGGGTAAAATGGCCATTATCACCCCTTTCGGCCTCTTCAAGTTCCTGCATATGCCCTTCAGTCTAAAGAACACGGCCCAAATGTTCCAGCGCCTCATGGACATGGTTGGGAAAGATCTGGACTTTGTGTTCATTTATCTGGACGATATTCTCAATGCCAGTCGCAACTGTGATGAACACAAAGCCCAGCTCCACACACTCTTTGCCCGGCTGGCGGACTTTGGCCTCATGGTTAACACGGCCAAATGCCAGTTCGGCAAGGAGTCTTAGTTCCTTGGGCACACCATTTCGGTGGCTGGGGCTGCGCCAGCGCTGGAGAAGGTAGCGGCTGTTCAACGATTTCCCAAACCCTCCACTCTGAAAGGCGTCCAAGAGTTCACGTGGACTTTATCATCATTTCATCCCTGGAGCCGTGCGCACCATGTGCCCATTGTTCGCACTCATGGCCACCAAAGGAAAGACTTTATCGTGGTCAGAGGAGGTGGACAGGGCTTTCATCATGACAAAGGAGGCTCTAGCCAGTGCCATGCTGCTGGTGCACCTGCGGCCGGAGCCACAAACGACGCTCTCTGTGGACACCTCAACTATGGCAGTGGTGGGGGGGGGGCTTCTGGGACAGTGGCTCGATGGACAATGGTGCCTGATGGCCTTTTTCAACAAGCAGCTGTAGTCGCCGGAGCTCAAATACAGTGTCTTCTACTGGGAGCTCCTGGTGCTGTATTTGGCCATCTGCCATTTCCGCTACTTCCTCGAGGGCAGGCCGTTCACAGCCTTCACTGATCACAAGCCCCTCACTCAAGCACTGGCGATGGTGAGTGGTCATCGATCTGTGGTCATCGATCTGTGGTCCATCAGACAGCAGCGCCACTTCTTGTACGTGTCTGATTTGACGACCAACATCCGACACAGGACTGGCAAGGACAATGTAGTGGCGGATGCGCTCTCCTGTCCAGCCATTAACACTCTCGCATCCGGCCTGGATTACGAGCAACTGCCTCAGGCACAGAGGAATGATGCAGAGACGCAGGCCTTGCGGACTGTCATCTCGGGCCTCAAACTCAAGGATGCTCTGCGACAACTCAACAGGCACGCCGTGCCCGGTGGTCCCGCCGCACTGCTGGGCGAAGGTCTTAAGTCTGATCCATGACCTTGCTCACCTAGCGGTAAAGACAACAGTGCGGCTGGTCGCAGAGTGGTTTGTGTGGCATGGGCTGAAGAAGGAGGTGGCTGAACTAGCCAGGAACTGTACCAGTGCCAGACCCCCAAAGTCCAGCGACACACGCGAACCCCATCCAGAACTTCGAACCGGCGGTTCGCAGATTCCAACACATCTACGTTGATGTCATCGGGTCCCTGTTGGTGTCCAAGGAGACTTGTTACCTCCTCACGGTGGTGGTCCGGACCACAAGGTGGCCGGAGGCTGTCCTGATTAAGGAAGCCTCCATGGAGATGTGCGCCAGGACTCTGGTCAGCCAATGGATTGCGCTTTTCGGAGTCCCGGCACACATCACTAGCGACAGAGAGGCACCTGAAGGCATCGCTTATGGCCAGGCTCTCCACACCAGACTGGGTGGACGAACTACCCTGTGTCCTCCTCAGGATTAGGACGGCACCCAAGGAGGACCTGAAGGCCTCAGCAGCAGAGATGGCCTATGGCTCACTGCTTTCCCTGCTGGGTGAGTTTTTTGGCCCAGCCCCTGACACCACAGCCAACGACAAAAACCTGCTGGCAGACCTACACAGGCGACTGACCTCCCTAGCTCCCCCACCCCTGGCACGCCAAGGCATTCGGCCATTTCATCTCCCAAAGAGCTTGACTCGGCCCAGTTCGTTTTTGTCCAGATGTGACCACAAGGTGCACTGCTACAGCGACCATACAAGGGGTCATACAAAGTCTTGCACCGGTCTGGCGGAACCTTCACTCTGGACATTGGTGGGAGAGAGAGAGTAACTTTTTACAGTGGACCACCTGAAGGCAGCCCATCTGGACATCACAGCTGGTGCAGACGGCCGCGCCCAAGGGCCAGAGCCGGCCGCCAAAGTGACGGGGTGGGGGGTGGTGGTGTGGCAGTGCACATGCTCATTGTGAACCGGCCCTGCTTGTATCGCCACATGGTGGGTCAGCCATGGGTAATTGGCGTTGTCAGAGGTTTTTCTCTGACTCCAGCATCCCTTCCAGCACACACCCTGGGCAGCGATTATGATGTCACAATGCAGCAGGTGACTGAGCTCATGCTGCCATTAAAGGAATGTGCTGAATTTGGATATAAACAGTCATTAACAATGCTCAACGTGGTGGCTGTGTTTCTTCCACTGCTCACACCGCCGCACTGGTCCATATCCTTCTGCAAGCTTTGAAAATCCTTCTTCTCTTTCCACAATGACTCCAATCTTTGTGTCCTCTGCAAACTTGCTGATACAGTCTACCACATTATCATTCAGATCATGGATATATATGACAAACAACAATGGCCTCAAGGACAAATCCCTGAGGCACACCACTCGTCACAGGCTCCAGTCTGAGAAGCAATCATCCACCTCTACTCTCTGGTTTCTGTTGTCTAGCC
Source organism: Narcine bancroftii (assembly GCF_036971445.1). Classification (NCBI taxonomy): domain Eukaryota; kingdom Metazoa; phylum Chordata; class Chondrichthyes; order Torpediniformes; family Narcinidae; genus Narcine; species Narcine bancroftii. The sequence continues at coordinate 52,842,537 of NC_091473.1, forward strand.
ACATCAAATCCAGTTCACTACTTGGCCTTTACTACCTTGCATCTGAACCTTCCTGACTAACCTCCCATGTAGGATCTGAATTGTTTATCTTGAATAATTTCCCTTATATGGATGTCAGGCTCATCAGCCTATAATTTCCAGGGTTATTTTTGGTGCCTTTTTTAAACAACAGAACAATGTGAGCTATCCTCCAATCCTCCCATGGCTAAGGACATTTTAAATATTTATGCCAGATTCCCTGCAATTTCTACACTAGCCTCCCTCTAGGTCCGTGGGAATATCTTATCTGGTCCTGGGGATTTATCCAACCTTATTTGTTTTATGACAGCAAGCACTTCTTCCTCTAATTTGTAGAGGTTCCATGACCTCACTGCTTGTTTTCCTTACTTCCCACAACTCTATGCTGGTTTTCTGAATGAATACTGATTAAAAAAACATATAAGATCTCCCCATCTCTTTTTCCTCCAAATAAAACCAACCACTCTGATCCTCAAAGGGTCTAATTTTGTCCCTTCCTATCCTTTTGCTTTTAATATACCTGGAGAAACCCTTAGAATTTTTATTCACATTATCTGCTCAAACAACCTCATCTTTTTCTTTTCCTTCCTCATTTCTTTCTTGAGGTTTTTCTTGCATTTTTATACTCCTCAAGTTCCTTATTTGCTCCTTGTTGCCTCTACTTATTATACATATATCTCTTCTTCCAAACCAAATTCCCAATATCCCTCGAAAACCAAGATCCCCTCTACCTGCAGAACTTGGTTTGAGGATACAAACTCTGTACTCTCAAATTTTCACCTTTGAAGCTCCCGCATTTACTTCACACATCCTTGCTTGAAAACAACTTGCCCAGTCCATACACCCCAGATCCTTTCTCATTTGCCCTTTTCCAATTTAGAATCTCAACCCAAAGTCCAGACCCATCCTTCTCCACAATTAATTTGAAACTAAAGGTATTAAGATCAAAGGTAAAGTCTCTGCAGAGGTGCCACGGGCGGGCCCCGCCGAATAAAAGCATATTCTGTGGAGAGCAGATAGCTGGGGACGTAAGATGGCCATATGCCATATCTGGGCGGTGGTGAGGGTGCTAAGGAGTCCAAGTGGGCCCGGAGCTGGGGAAGTAGCTCGTGCGGTGACCACTGGGAGTCGTGAGGCACATTGATGAACTCACCGGGCAGTGTCAGCGGTTCACCGCAGTCCAGCTCAGCTGATGACACCTCCAGATCCTCCTTGGGCGTGGAGCTGATGCCCAGAAGCATCCAAGGCAGTGCGTCCACCCAGATGGGACCGGTGAGTCAGGCCATAAATGCCGACATATGGTGGCGGTGTGGATGCTCGACCAGCCCATTGGCCTGCGGGTGATAGGCCGTGGTGTGGTGTAGCTCTATCCCCAACCTGTTGGCGAGCTGTGCCCAGAGCACAGAGGTGAACTGGGCACCCAGATCGCTGGTGAGGTGATTCAGAACGCTGAACTGGGTGACCCAACCATGCAACAGTGCTCAGGAGCAGGAGTCTGTGGAGGTGTCTGGCATTGGGATCGCCTCGAGCCAACAAGTGGTGCGGTCTACCACCGTAAACAGGTAATGATTGCCCCAGGGCCCAACTATGTCCACGTGAATGTGGCTGAACCGTTCCTGGATGTGCTCGAACTCTTGCACGGGTGCCCTGGTGTGCCTGTGCACCTTGGACATCTGGCAATGGATGCATGTTCTGGCCTAGCCCACAATCTACTTCTGTTGCCCATGCCAGACAAACCACTCTACCACCATACGGACCGTGGACCTGATCGACAGGTGCGAAATGTCGTGGATGTGATGGAAGACTTGCTTGCGCCACTGCTGGGGAACCACTGGCCGCAGGGTGCCCCTGGAGACATTACACAAGATGGTGCCTTCGCTGCTAGGAGTCGGGAGGTCTCGGAACCTTACACAAGATGGTGTCTTTGCTGCTAGGAGACGGGAGGTCTCGGAACCGTAGGCCCATGATGGCAGTCCTGAAAGCTTGCTTCTCCTCATCGGACTTCTGGTCCCAGGCAAGCTGGTCGACATCAAGGCCGGGTGTCAGCGCGCAGATGGCCAGTCGTGAGAGTGCATCGGTGACCACGATGTCCTTCCCCACCTTGTGCCGAATATCGCTAGTAAACTCCAACATGAAGGAGATTTGGCGCTGATAGTGGGCCGACCAGGGATCCTTTACCATCGTCAGCGCCTGAGTGAGGGATTTATGGTCAGTGAAGATGGTAAAAATCCTCCCCTCCAAGAAATAGCGGAAATGCCGCACCGCCAGCTACATGCCCAGTAACTCACAGTCAAAGGCACTCTACTTGCGCTCTGGTGGGCAGAGAAGCCAGCTGAAGAATGCCAGTGGGTTCCATTGTCCACTCACCTGCTGCTCCAGGACGGCGCTGACGGCTGTGGCAGAGGCATCGATGGAGAGTGCCATATGCAGGTCGGTGTGGTTGGGCGAGCATAGTAGCCTTCGTGAGGGCGTCCTTGGTGGCCTTAAATGCACTGCAGGCCTCTGGAGTCCAGGTGAGCATTTTGTGCTTGGCTGTGATGAGGGCGAATAGCAGCTGCATGATGAGTGCGGCTCCTGGGATGAATTGGTTATAGAAGTTAATCATATCCGCGAACTACTGCAGCCCCTTGAGGCTGTCCAGGCGTGGGAACTCCTTAATAGCGGCGACCTTTGTAGCGGCGGGATTGCATCCTTTGGCCGTGATGGTATGGCTCAGGAACTGCATGAACTCTTTCCTGAACTGGCACTTGGCTGGGTTGATGATGAGGCTGAAGTCAGCCAGCAGGGAGAAGAGGGACCGCAGGTGGGCCTTGTTTTGCATCTGATCCCTGCTGGCAACGAGGATGACGTCCAAGTAAATAAAGATGAAATCCAGATCCATGCCCAATGAGTCCATGAGGCGCTGGAAGGTCTGTGTGGCGTTCTTTATCCCAGAGTGGATGCTGTGCTCCTGGTTATGCTCTTGGTGGCCTATGCAGGGGCCGGGTGTTCTACCACAGCGCTAGGAGCAGACTTGGCATGGTCATGCTCATGGCTCATGACCTGCTGGACCACCGAGCCTTCCAGGAATTGCTCAAACCATAGCACTTGGGCCTTCTGAGCAACCATCCTCAGGTCGGTAAAGCTCTCTTGGGCCAGTAATGGTCAGATGTCATTGGGCAGATGGTTGAGGAAAATTTGCTCAAAGAGTGGGCAGTTGGTGTGATCACCCATGAGCGTGAGCATCTCATTCATCAGCTCCACCGGGGACCTGTCCCCCAAGGCATCAATGTGCAGCATCCGAGGGATCTGGTGAGCCCTCGCTTGATGGTCCCGTATTTGTCTTTGGCGGGTGGGTGCTGAACGAGGTGCAGCACACGTTTGGCTGTGGCCTGATCCAGGGTGGCGACCACATGGTAGAATTTGGTCGTGTCGGACGAAATCTGGCAGAGGTGAAACTGGGCCTCCGCGTGGCCGAACCAGGTCTCTGGCTCCTGAACCCAAAAGTCAGGCAGCTTGACGATTATAGCACTGATCCCAGGTTCGCTCATATTGGGTTCAAAGATGTTTGAACTGGTCGGGGTCACCAAATGTAGCGGAAGCTATACAACCAGATGGGTTGAACTGAGTGAGCAGGAAACTGGTTTATTGCTAGCTGCTGGGCTGGATTTATACTCCCAGCCTGGACCTGGCTGAGAATTGCGCTGGGGGGGCGCTGACATCATTCTGGATAGTGAGGGCTTCGGAGCCCGGTGCTGAGAAGGGGAAACCCCCCGACGGCGCCATTTTGGCCGGCTGCCCCGCCACGTGGATTACAAGCGGGGCCAGTTCGCCTGCCTAGAACATTGTTTTATGTCAAAACAAAATCATCTACATCTATAAAACCTTGTTCATTTTTCAAAATACTTACGCTAATGTTATCACCAGCAAATTAGTTAGGTGCAACAATACGTCCAACATTAATATGCATGCAAAAGAAAAATATTACCTGTCTGAGACAGATGGCTGTAGAGAATAAAAGCTATTTACATTTTCTTCCAATTAAATTATAGGTCATGCACAACCAAAAAAATCTCATGAATAACTTGCTGATCTAATTGCAACCTTTTATTCAGCCAAACATTTACACATTGTAACACTTCCAGACTGTTCTACCACTCGTGCTGCATTTTATTCGCACTACAACTCCCAAGTTAACTAAATAGCAGTTGGTCTATCAAATTGCCATGTTTGGTCACTTCAGGAAAATATATGGGCAGAGAAGAAAGGCTAAAGCAGGAAGAAAAAGCAATCAACTCCTTATCCCTGGAATTAACTTCACTTTTCAGGGTGATTTGTTATGGAACAAGCAACCAGGTTAAAACCATGTATCTGTGCAGACTTTGGTGAAGTTTCTCCAGATGTACAGTCTCCCATAACCCCTTCCCAGTTCCCCAACTCAGCAAAGCATAAATCGCATTTCTTTTCCACTATTCACATCCCAAAGCAATTTACAGCTAGGAAATACTTTGGCGAGGTAGCATTGCAGGGAACATTGATGTCAAATGAACCACAGCTAACTTACAGAGAGCAATGTAATGATAATCAAACATACCTGTTTCAGTAATGTTGACTGAAGGATAAATCGAGGCAAGGAAACATGGAGAACTCCATTGCTCTGTAGAATAGTATGATGTGTTATAATACTAAGAACAGATGGAACACAGGAAATAATATTTTTATTGACATGTCTTCTTTATGATGTCCATTTTCCCCTGGTTAACATGAAATAATAACTGAGCCTTACATATGCACTAATTTCTGAATGCATCTTATTGGATATAATGTCCACATATAATGTCCAGTCCATAATAAAACCAATATAATTTTTCATATTTTTCAAAGTCTGACGTTTTTCCTTCTATTGATCTGATAATAAATGTGATTGCAAATCACAAGACAGAATGAATAAATGTGTTCAGTTCGTGTTACAGCATAGCTATGCTTCTTATTGCATTTATTGACCGAGAACAAAGAAGAAAGCATGAAAATAAAGTCTGTTCACATCAGTTGGGATATCCTACAAAGACAAATCATGTTCCTCTAACAAGAGAACATGGCACATAGTGAGTCATGGAGCTCTTCTAACATAATAGAGATGGCCTCATGAAAGACACCATTCAGTTTGCAGTGCCAATGGAAAAATGAACAGCTATCAATACACCAGTAGTGCACTGTAATGGATACAAAGCAGGTCAGCAAAATTATAAGATTTCACCTGTCTGTTCTAACTGAACATGTATACATAAGTTACATATGGGCTTCCCTTACTTATCTGGGAAATAAATGAACCTTCAATGAATCAATACTCAACCCATCCCAAGGCTTAGACATCTCAAGGGTCTGAGGTGCCTCAGTTAGGAACACTGAGAGGAGCCTGCTTTTCTTTGTCCAAGCCAATAAGCAACCGAGTTTCACATTTCTTTTCAGATCACCACTTCTTATCTTGCCAAGGATCCAAAGTGAGTAACGTGAGGCCACCACCAAGTAAATATGGCATCTGGGAATATTTTTTCATGAAGCTGATGCATGCAAGTGTGTTGTGGAAGTGCACACAATCATTTTCCTTGAAGCTATAGTTTGGAAAAAAAATAGCTAATGCCTCAAGATCACCATCTGAGACATCAAAGTAGGCCGCTTGCCACCTTAGATGCTAATGAGAAAGATCATGGCTGTTCCACTTTCCTCCTTTAACCACATCTCCTTGGATTTCCTTGATAGCTTAAAATTGTCAATCCCTGCCTGAAATATGATCAATGAGTGAGCCCATGGAGAAATTTGTAAGATTCATAATTCTTTTTGTTTATTTCCTGAATGGGAGATTCTCTTGTTTTGAAATATTAATCCCTGGTTCAAAACACCTCAACTAGGACCTATAATAATTCTGAAACATAGAAGATTCACCTCAGCACCAGGGCAATGACATAGTCATCATCTCAAATACTCTGAGCTTGGATGTCCATTTAAATTTCTATTTCTAGTGGTAGCAGAGGGCTGTTTTGTCTTGAAGTTGTGGGAAACTAGCGATTCAATTTCTATTGCATTGGGAAGTCAAGAGAAACTTCACGAGTAACAATAATTACACGGAGGAGTTCAAGGAAGCTTCAGGCTTGACAAGGTGTTAGATTATCAAAAGATTTCGAGTAAAATTATTTTGCCTCAAGTAAATTATTTTCAGACATTTTCCAGGCATTATTTAGCCCGGTTAAGCAACCTGCATAGGAGAAGGTAACTCCGATATAAAACCTACGACCCAAGGACCTCGCTGCCACGTCCCAGCTTGCTTGGCCACGGCACACGAACCATGGGTGTAAAGGGTGGGGCCAGTACCGCGCACACTGCACTCCACCTGAAAGCTCCTTTCCGCAGGCCCGAGGACAGGTCCACGTCCTCCCCCTCAAAAGATTTAATGACTTGTAGTTTATTACGGTTTACAGTTAACTATAAATGAATTAAATGGTATAATGTTTCCTGAATGGAACGGACTGACAAGAAACACAACAGCATTTAGTGCTTTCAGGGTGTATGCTGGGCATCTCACGGCAATGAAAAGAATAATTGTTCACCCTTTGATACGACAGCTCCAATTAAAATATGTAGAGTGATTCAGTTTTCTTTCAACATTAATTAAAGGTTTGGGAGGAAGTCTGTTTTATAGGAATTCTGTTGGAGAGACTATCATTTCTGTGGGTCAAAATGGAAAGTGAAGTGGTGATAAGATACCTTTGCCAGTGCTCAGTGTATGAAAGACTGTTGCAGATTTCTTATCTGTCCTCAGAAGTGAGGGGAACTACTTTGTGATGCCTGCAGTTCAGAGCTCAGAGGAATCATATTCATCTGAAAATCCAATTAGAGATAATGAAGCACTCACTCTTGAAACAGATGGCTCAACAGGGATGTATTTATTAGCTAAATCCATAAATTTCTACACTGATTCTGCCAGAATATTTTATTTCAACAGTTGGCAGGGCAGACTGTCCACTGAACATGCAAACAAAATAGAGTTCAATACATGTACTTTCAGAGACACTTGTTTACATCATTGAATGGGGTTGATATTTTCAGATTGTTATCTCATTTGAATTGAATAATATCACTTGTTAACAACTGTGCCTGGTGACATGGAGGCAGAGGGTATAGAAGATGACTCTCACATATTTCTCTCTCAACCGCATTATCCTATTGTAGAATATAAAACTTTGTGGATGAATGTTAATCATATGCATATTGTGCACCAGTAATTCCTGACTCTATCAACTGTATCTCTTCCCTGACTGTTTTGTATAGCTCACTGAGAGAAAATTATCAATTTCATCCACCATTCTTTGACCAGTTTATAAACATTCATTTTTTTTGCCGAAGTGATTGGTGTTTGTGTCCAGTAATATCCCCATTATCTGGCACTTAATTAACTGAAAACTCAAACAGCCAGCAAAAATAAACCATTAATTAAACAGACGGGGAAATAAATAACAAATAAAGTTTTAAATGCAAGTTTAAAACTGTACGAGTAAATGTTCTCCGAAGCAACACACAATCCCTTGGGAGCAAATATTCAGCCAGTGGAGATCACGCACGGCCACAGCAGCTGTTTGAGCAAAGTTTCAATAAAGTTGTGTTTGAATAAAATGGCAGTGCCCAGGATGAAGATCCGGCCAATACCACTTGCCACTGGGGCGACTCTCCCAAAGGGTCTCCCTATCCCTGCCTGGTAAAGTCTTTATTGCTATTAGTATATTATTAGGTATAATAATAAGGCTATATCATGAAACTTGGGGGAGAGGTTTAATTATGACAGTGGCATGGTTACATAGTGGCTAGTACCACACTGTTACAATGCTCATGAATGTGGTTCAAATTTAAATGAAAATGGTCGAGGGGCTGTCCGGGACACTTGTGTGGAGAAGGTATGTCAGGTTGCATTGAGGGCCCGACCAGGCCACTTATGTGGAAGTGAGTCAGGTTACACTGAGGTTCTGACCAGGATACTGGCGTGGAAGTGAGTTGTCAGCGCAAGGGAAGGGGGTTCATTCTGATGACGGCACAGTTTTTGTAGTGGCTAGAGTGACACTGTGATCTGGATACAAATTTAAATTTTGTAAGTTACAAGAAATAGCTGAATAAATTGAATTTACATAATTAAAGACTACAATACTGATTTTTTTTTCAAATTACTTTACATCTTGCACTGTCTTTTGTCTTTTAAACTGTGTGTTCTTAATGCAGGTGTATTAGTGGGTCTCAGTCAACCGGAAAATTCACATAGCTGGAATCAACGATCCCCATAGGTGCTGGATAATGGGGATTCTACTACATTAACAATTTAAATTTAGACATGCAGCGTGGCAACAGACCCTTCTGGCCCTCAAGCCCATGCCTCCCCCAAATACACCAATTAATCTACAAACCCCATATTTATTTTTCGGAAGCCCATGCAGACATGGCAGAATACACAAACTCCTTTGAAATATTGCCAGGTTTGAAGCAAGGTTGCTTGGATTGTAATAGCATTGTGGTAACCATTTGCTCCATCTTGCATGTACTTTTCTTTTCTTCCGAACCAGATCCCCAATATCCCTTGAGAACCAAGGCTCCCTATGCCTGTTAACTTTGCCTTTAATCCTGAGAGGAACATACAATCTCTGTACTCCCAAAATTTCATCTTTGAAAGTCTTCTACTTACCTCTACCTTGCCCAAATATAACTTATTCCAATCCATGCATTCTAGATCCAATTTCATTTCCTCAAAATTAGCCCTTCTCCAATTTAGAATCTCAATCCGAGGCCCAGACCTACCCTTCTCCATAATGACATTATGATTAAATGCATTTTGAAATCTTAAGAAATTATAAAATGCTCCACAGTGGTATCCTTGAAATATGGTCTGTTACGAGCCCAGAGGACTCCAAAAGCCAGCAAATTCACCAAGACAATGGTTACTTTTAAAAAAGCTGTTTTTAATTTTCTTTAAAGATAACAAGATTAATCTTTAACTTATACTATTAACTTAACTCCCTTTTAATTCTAAGTGTATGTGTATGTAATGTGTATATGTTCAGGAACGTTCTCTGTTTCACTGTCCAAGCATTCACTTTTTACTTCTTCCAGTTCACCGGTATCAGGCAATTCTTATACCATGCACAGAATTTAACATTTATGAATCTTCACCAGGCTCTGGTGCTTAAAGTTACTGCTCAGGAAGACTCCAGTTGGTTTCAGAGACGTATTCAGAGTTACTTAAACTAACCCCTCACAATATTTATTTTAAAGACATATTTTGCCCTTAACTATTCCAACATATCCTGTAACAGGTCCCAGTTGAGCACAAAAGATTCAGTCCTGCAGTGTTTTATTGCACAGCTCTAATGTGGGATATGAGTACAATCAACTGAATCCCAACTAATTTGATGACAAAAGATGCAACTAGGTGGCCATTCCAAAAGGAGGACATGGTCAAAGGTTACCACATATAGTGTGTTTGCATTTGTTGTTTTTGCAATATGGTTTAAATTATATATTTTTTTTAAAAATGTGGTGGGCTGAGCCACTCTGCAAGCAAACCGGGTCACAGAGCTGAGGACTCGCAGGGAGCAGAGAGCCCCGAAGTATTGGGCACTATTCCAGCCTCGGGGCTGACAACATTTCCGTCCCAGGAGTCGCAAGCATCGTCGGGAACTGGGAGATATAAGCGCACGCTCGCGTGAGTTCGATTAAAATCAGTTGGTCTAGCTCACTCATGGCTGCCAGTGTGGCTTGTTTGCTGCACCACCTCTAAATCACAGTGGTGACCCGATGGGCTCAAATGGCAATTTTGGACCTCTCGATGAATGAGGCTAATGTACAAAGTGTGGTCTCACTGAAACTGCCTCCCTTTTGGACCTCACAGCCTGTTGTCTCATTTGAGCAGGCTGAGGACCAGTTCCACATCAGGCAGATCACCACGGACACCCCAAAGTATTACTACGTGCTCTGCTCACTCGACTGGAAGAATTGTCGATTTCCTGCATCAACTGCTGCTAACAGGTACGAGGCCATCAAAACGCTCCTCATCTGTACTTTCGGGCTTTTCCGCTGTGAAATGAGCAGCATAGCTGCTACACAAAGACAACCTAGGTGACCGAACACCATCCATCCTCATGAATTACATGCTGGCACTTATAGATGGCCACAAACTCTGCCTGCTGTACTAACAAATATTCTTGGAGCAGATGCCAGAGGACATGTCCCTCCTCCTGCCAGACGATGATTTCAACGATCCCTGTAGGCTGGTGGCACATGCTGATGTCCTATGGCATGCCAAGCAACATGGTGGGGTGACTGTTGACCAGGTTGCTGTGTCACCCCAGGGGGCACTCAGTTGTTTTCTGCCCCAGAGAAGAGGTCAGTGACAGCTACAGCAGATGAAAACCCAGAAAAGGTGCAATCATGGTGCTACTACCACCAGCAATGAAGTTCTGCAGCCCGCCACCGCTGCCCACCTTGCTTGCACCTGGGAAACACTCGGGCTGGTTGTCGCTAATGTCTATGACAGCCATCCACCATGACAGGCTCCTCTACTTGTGGGACCGGCATTCCGGTCAGCGTGTCCTCTTCAACGCAGGAGCAAAAGTCTGTGTTTTGCCTCCTTTAAGCCAGGACACTCACTTCCTCCTGGTGGACCTGAAGGGACGTCGATTGGTCGATTCCAAGACTTTTGAATTGCTCCCCTTAAGCCCCTCTGCTGGAATCCCATCTGGACTCGGTGACTTTTTCTCAGAATGAGCATGCCAAAATCTTGGCAGAATTTCTGAGCATTGTCACCCCACAGTTCTCTGCAGCTGCACCCAAGCACGGCGTCCAGTATCATATTACCACAGATGGATCACCGCGACATTCCTAGGTGCACAGACTGCCTTCTGACAAGCTGCAGGTTGCTAAGGAGAAGCTCCGGAAGATGGAAGAGATAGGGATAGTTAATTGCTGGGACAGTCCATGGGCATCCCCCCTATACATGGTACCAAAGGCTTCTGGAGGATAGAGACCATGTGGAGATTATCACTGGCTCAAGGATGTTACGACTGCAGATGGGTACCTGATTCCTCATATACAGGATTGACCTGGTTAGGGGATATCATCAGATTCCAATGCACCCCAACGATGTTCCATAGACGGCACTCATCACCATTGAGGCTGTTCAAATTCCTACACATGCCATTTGGACTAAAGAACATGGCAAAAATGTTCCAGAACCTTCTGAATCAGTGGGCTGAGGCCTAGATTTTGTGTTCATTTATCTGGACAAAATTCTCATTGCTAGCTGCTCTTATCAAGAGCACAGCATGCACCCACGTCAACTCTGCCATCGGCTCAGCGAGTATGACCTGGCTACAATTCAGCTAAATGCCAGTGTGGCCTTACATCTATCGACTTTTTGGGCACTGTATCGATGGACACGGAGCAGTGCTACTCCCGTCCAATGTGGTGGCCATGCGCAATTTCTCCAAGCCAGCCACCGTGTGAGGTCTACAGGAATTCATAGGCATGGTGTGTTTCTACCATCTATTTTTACCAGTGACAGCAGAATTATGCAACCCCTCTTCAAACTTCTGTCCAGACAGCCCAAAGATCTAAAATGGGATGAGGAGTTGACAGCAGCTTTCGAAAGAGCCAAAGATGCATTGGCCAATGTGACCATGGCCATTCTGGTGCATCCACGAGTCAACATGCCCACGGCCTTCATGGTCGATGCATCTAGCACAGATGTCAGTGGTGTCCTAAAGCAACTGATCGATGAAAATTGGAAACCACTCGCCTCTTTCAGCTGACACTTAAGGCCCGCCAAAACAACAATACAGTGCATTCAACCGAGAGCTCCTGGCCCTTTACCTCACCATCCACCATTTCCTGCATTCCTAGAAGGAAGAGATTTCACCCTCTTTATAGACCACAAGCCCTTCACGTTCACCTTTGCCAAAGTGTTGGACCTGTGGTTGACAAGGCAACAGAGGCATCTCTCCTATATCTACTTCCATTAGGCACATTGCAGGCAAGAACAATTTCCTGGCAGATGCACCATCTTGGATGTCTGTTCATTCAATCCATTCTTTGTCTCCAGGGATTGACTACACAGCATTTGCAGCAGCAGGACAGCGAGGTTACAGCCTATCATATTGCCATTTCAGGGCTAAAGCTGGAGAATATGAGGTTCGGACCTTCTCGGGCTACACTTCTCTGTGACGTATCTAGGGGCCAACCTCGACCCATTGTACCTGCCACTTGGAGACGCTGTGTATTTGATGCAATTCATGGCCTGGCACACCCATCCATCCATCTAAGCAGCTCATCATGGATAAAATTATGTGGCATGGCCTGCCGAAACTGGTTTTCCACCAGGCCAGAACTTGTGTGCACTGTTAGGCCTCCAAGATACTGAGACACATGAAAGCCCCTCTCCAGTCTTTTACTCTGATGTAGAGGAGTTCTGACCATGTTCATGTGGACATTATTGGTCTACTGCTGCCACCTTCAAGAGGCACCAAGTACCTGTTCATGATGGTGGACAAATTCACAGGATGTCTGGAGGCTGGCTCACTCTTGAGCACCTGCATTAGGCCCTTCATTGCAAACTGGGTAGCTCATTTTGGATTACTGGCTGACAAAACTTTGGACAGGGAGCAGTTTATGGCAGCATTATGGACGGCATTAGTCCAGCTCCTCAGCACCCAGTTACATCATACTATAGCCTACCACCCACAATCCAATGGCCTTGTGGACAGATTCCATCTCCATTTGAAGACAGCGCTAATGGCGCATCTCAAAGGCCCAAATTGGGTAGACGAGCTGCCTTGGGTGACACTAGGCATAAGCATGGTGCCAAAGGAGGATCTGGCCATGGATCTGCTGAGCTTGTGTATGGGGCTCCACTTACTGTCCCAGGTGAGTTTGTAGCAGCAGCTCGGGGAAAGGAAGACTTGCCCACAGCACTCCTAATGAGTCTGTGGGGAAAAGTCAGCACTTTAACCTCTATCCCAACCTCACGACATGTTCTAACTGCCTCCTAAGTCCCGAAAGAGCTCAAGGATTGCCAGTACATTTTCGTGAGGAGAGGAATGTACCAAAATCCGCTTCAGTGCCCAACAAGGTGCTTCAATACAATGACATAACGTATCCTGGACAGTGAGGGAAGGCAAGAGACCTTCACAGTCGATCATCTCAAACTGCCATACGTTGACTTAGAGAAACCACTGACAGTAGTGTCCCTGCAGCAGAGGGGTTTCCCGCCTAAACTTACAAACTGTATACTGTCAGATGGTTTGAAATCTCTGAACACTGATTGGCTGGATGCCGGAGGGGGGAGTTGTCTTGTGGCAGGCTGAGCCACTCTGCAAGCGAACCGGGCTATGGAGCTGAGGACTCACAGGGGGCAGAGAGCTCCGATGTACTGCGTGCAGCTGCAGTCCTCGGGGCTGACGTCATTTCCGTCCCATGAGTCATTGTGAACTGGGAGATATAAGCGCATGCGACTTCAATTAAAATCAGGTGGTCTAGCTCATTCACGGCTACTAGTGTGTTTTGTTCACTACACCTCCTCGCAATCACAAATATATATGTATATTGTGTTTCAAAAAATATATATTAAATATGGTAACCTATGACCATGTCCTCTCCCTTTTGGAAATGGCTATCCTAATATACCTGTGAACAACAGTGAGAGATATTAACTAATCACTAATAGTTTCCTTCTGAATCTAACTTAATTGTACTTGTGGATTTTAAATATTAGTTAGATTTGTGACTTTTAACTTGGGCACTGACCTGATCAGTAAGCGAGATGCAGCAGCCAGAATGTGAAATTATAGCCTGATGATTCCATGGCAAAAGTAATCCCTTTTTTGTACATTAGCACAGGGCAAGCTGCCATCCCACCAGTCATGATTGAGCAGGACCTTCAGCTCCACTACTTCATTAAACATCAACGTAATCCAAAATCTTTTCTGGGTAATGCTGTCATTAAAATGAATGCATATTTTAAATGGTTAATTTTGAAATTTTTTTTCACTTGCTTTTAGAAGCAACACTGGCATTGGAAAACAGCTCAGAGACGTCTTCACTCTAATCAATGCTGGGCAATTATTAACAGAAGCTGTGCATTCACAGAAACAAGAATTATCATGTAAATATGTTCCAATATGATTGGTTGAACAGAAATACAAATTGGGGGAAACAAAATCTGACACTTGATTGATAATAGTTCCCAGATGATGTGGTGCTACTCACGACTAATTCATAAAATGACATTAACAAAGCCTCAGCCTACCACTTATATATAATGACCCTGGCTCCTTTAGAATACAAATCAAAAATGTTGCTGGGTCACACACTGGCATCCCAGACCATTCACTCTGAATATCTCGGTGTTTCTGGAAAGCACAGGTTTATGGTTATGAGAGTATTTCTCAAGGCAAATGAGCTAACAGCTTTCAGGTGCCTAGCAGAGGGCAGGCTGTTGACAGTCAGCTGGTGACCTGCTGATAGCCACCCTCCCCACTGGTGAAAGTTACCCTCCCCGCTGCCGACCGGGGACAGTGTGGGACAGGAGGACCACTGTCGACACCTAATCACCCCGCTGCCTGACAGTCCCCTGGCGTGGGACTATGGGGCTGGAGCGGCCGGCGTGGGACATCAGGGGCCTAAAGTCCCATGCTGGCCACTCCAGCCCCATAGTGCCATGCCGGGGCGCTGTCAGGCAGCGGGGAAGCGAGCAGTCAGACAGCTGCCCCTGCCCAGACTTAGGATCCGGCGTTTGCTCTGCGGCCTCGCTTCCCACTTCAGACCTTTCAGGTGGCAGAACGCCTCCTTCAGTGCTGCCACCTGAATGTCCCTTCGCAGAAACCTCCAGCTTGCTCTGGAGCCACATTCTCCAGGCGATTCCACCTGAAAGCGGCTTCTGACAAGCATCACCAGCTGCACCCCTTTTGATACCAAGCAAACTTGAATAAATATTGTTGAGCTTCAAGTGGAATTTTAAAACATTGTGACAAAGCCCAAATGAATGGATTATTTTGATAGGCAAATTATAAAGGCAGCCTGGAGAGCTCCATGAAGACAAATGGTAGAAATCAGGTAGAGACCGAAAATGTGAGCAAGAAGACCTATGGCAGAGAACATGCTGCCTCCTTTAACTTTTTCTTAGATTTGTTGAGTTGAAATTGCTGCTGTGATGGCTTGTGTATGAAGCAAGCCCAGTGCAAACACCTCAACTGAAAGTGTGCACAAAAAGGAGCATGTGATCCTTTTGGCTGAATGGACCAGTTTGCTCAGACGGCAAGTGCGGAACTGAATGACTGCAATGCAAATTCCTGTTTCTCAACCGCAAAAATCTGTGTATGGGGACATCAGTTAACACAACTCTCTCACTGTGCCAGTGACAGTGTCTGTAAGGAGTTTGTATGTTCTCCCTGTGACCTGAGTGGGTGTCTCTGGGTTGTCCCTCACCCTCCAAAATGAATGGGAATGGTGGTTACTGGGGTGGAATTGGAAGGCCCAGGTTTCATGGGCTGCAAGGGCCTTCTACCATGTTGTATTGTTTAAAATAAAACATTGTGTTTGTATCAATAGGCTCAACATTGAGGATTTAGAACCATAGAACACTACAGCACAGAAAACAGGCCATTTGGCTCCTCTAGTCTGTGCCAAAACATCATTCTGCTAGTCCCACTGACCTGTATCCATTCTATAGCCCTTCAGACCTTCTTAAAACTTAAGTGAGCCCACATTTACCACATCAGATGGCAGCTTTTTCCACAATTCTTAATCAGCCCTTGGCTGTCCAAATACTCAGAACACCTCCAATAATTTACCAACTACTGATGTCAAGCTCACCAGCCTGAAGTAATTTCCTGGTTTACTTTTGGAGCCTTTTTTAAACAATGGAACAGCATGGGCTGCCTTTCAATCCCCCAGCACCTCATCTAATCACCCCGCTGCCTGACAGTCCCCTGGTGTGGGACTATGGATGTTTGAAATATTTCTGCAGCAACCCGGCAATTTCTACACTCGTCTTCCTCAAGGTTTAAGGGAATATCATGTCCAGCCTGTGGGATTTAGCTACCTTTATTGGTTGTAAGGCAGCAAACACCTCCTCCTCTTTAATCTCCATATATTCCATGCCACTACTGCTTATTTCCCTTTCCCTATACACTATGCCAGAATCCTGAGTAAATTTGTTCAGTCAGGTGACTTGCCATTTGACGTGGGCGATCATGTCTTTTCATCCATCAGGGTCTCGGACCCTCCGAATTGTAGTTGTTGCCTCCCGTTTCTAACCATGATGTTAATCCATCTATCATTTTCATTCTCTGTCTACCTCTGCTTCTTTTTCCTTCCATCTTTCCAGTTGTAACTAAATGTTCTAATGTATCCCTTCACATGATGTGTCCAAAGAATTCTGATTGCTGTTTTCTGATTCTTTTAAGTAATGTACGTTTTGCTTTTGTTCTTTGTAGAACTTCTTTGTTTGTTATCCTGTCCGTATATGATAGGCAGAGCCTTCTTCTGAGAAACCACATCTCTGCAACATTGATTCCTTTTCCCCCATTGCATTTGTGAAGGTCCATGACTTGCAGCCATACATCAACATTGGGAAGAATGTAGCAGCTGAGAGTTCGAAGACCGATGTTAATTGGTATTTCTTGTTCATTTGGATGTTTCTCATTTCTATAAAAGCTGATGTTGCCATTCCTATTCTTGCTTGATCCAAGGTACTTGAAGTTGTGAACTTGTTTCAGGATTTCATTTCCCAATATGATCCTACAATTTGAAATATCAGGTTTCTTTGATATTACAATTACTTCAGTTTTCTTTTTGTTTAAAGTTAGGCCAAGTCTTTTGTTCTGTGTCGACGGTAGATACTAATTTCTGTAAATTTACCACTGTTTGCTATTTGTATTGTATCATCTGCATAGCAAAGGTTGTTGATACTGTGTCCTCCTGTACTTATTCCAGGTAGGTCTTGAATGGTTCTCATGATGCTTTCACTGTAAAGGGAGAACAGGTCTGATGATAGAACAACCTTGTCCGACTCCTCGTTTTATTGGCTGATATTCACCAATCTCATTGTCTATTTGTACGGCTGCACACTGTTGCCAGTAGAGATTCCTGATTATTCTCAGATCTTTTCTGTTGATATTAGTATCTTTTAAGCATTTTCATGATGACTTGGTGTTCCAAAGACTTTTGTGTAGTCAGTGAAACAGAAGTATAGGTCTTGTACTTCTATTGACCTTTCGATAATATTCCTGAGAATATAAATGGCATTTGATTTTTCCTTGCTTTCAACAAAGCTGCATTGTTCTTCACCAATCTCTGGTTTAATTTTGTTTCTTATTCTGAGCAGGAAGATTCTAAGTCGAGTTTTTCTGAGGTGACTCATTAAACTAATTGTTCTGTGTCATCCACACTCTATTTCACCCGTTTTCTTTGGCAGCGCAATGAATACGGTCTTTAAAAGGTCGTCTGGTACTTTGCCACTGTTATATATTGTATTCAATATGATTGATAATTTCTCTACACCAAAATCTTCTAGTGCCTCATTGAATAAATACTGATGCCAAAAACTGATTAAGATCTTCCCCATCTTGTAAGGCTCCACATATGGACAACCACTCTGATCTACAAGGGGACCAATTTTGTCCCTTACTATCCTTTTACTCTTAACATAATTGTAGAAACCCTTTGGATTTACCTCCACATTATCTGCCAAAGCAACCTCATGTTTTCTTTTTGCCTTTCTGATTTCTTTAAGTTTTTTTTTTACATTTCCTATACTCTTCTCATACCTCATTTGCTCCTTGTTGCTTATACACCTGCCATACACCCCTCTCTTCTTAACCAGATTGCCAAATGTTCCTTAAAAACCAAGGTTCCCAATGCCTGTTCCTAAATGCTTATTGCCTTTAATTCTGATAATTTAGATGAGAAATATCTTTCCACAGTGTTATACATCCTTTGAATCCTCAGCAAGCTGCAGATGTCCATCGCCAAAAACCCAAGACACTTAAAAAAAAACCCTGAGAATCCAGAGAAAATAAAAACTGATAGCAATGTGTACTAGATCATGTGGTCATCTGGAATACTGTTGCAAACGGAAGAGATTGCGTAGCTTACTCTTCTGTTTTTCTATTTTCTATAATGGTTTGTGTTGTCTCCAAGATTGTGCAAAAGGTAAACGTGAAAGATCAGGTGATGCAACCAAATAATGATGACCTGTTAAAAAAAAATTAAGATGTCTTACAAGAACAAAAAAGGCTGCAGCAACATGGCTGCAGTAAGAATCATTATCCAGTCGTCTCAATGAATTAATGGATAAAGCTAATGCTTAGAGGTATAATGAATGATGCAAGCTTGTTTTCCCCAGGTTACCTGTAGGGCTATGATCTTATTTTGTATCATTGGAAGCCTGTGTGTTTCCATTATACTTTGACGATACTGCATGAACTGCCCAAGGTTATCGATGATCTCACAAAATTCAAAGATCATGATACCAAAGGAGAAGATGAAATTATATCCAGTGATACAGACTTGTCACACATCACATCCAGCTGATGTGGAATAATCATCAACATGAACAGAATGCTTAATGGTATGGCTCAAATTTGAGCTAAATCTTTAAGTTGAAAACAGTTCAGAGATATTCCCCTGTCATGAAGGTGGGGTTTTATGAGGAAAGGTTGAACTTGTTGGGCTGACCTTAATTGGAGTTTGGAAGCATAGGAGATGACTCTGTTGGAAGTTCGATTTTTCAGAGAGGGTTTGACGGAGGAAATACAGAGAATATGTTTTGCCCTCCTGGGAGAATCTGAAACTAGGAGGCACAATTCTAGAACAAGAGCTGGACAATTTAATCCAAGGGTGAGGACAATTTCCCCTCTTTGAAGATCATGAATATTTTGAATTGTTTTCCCAGGGAATTGTGCAGAGGTTTAGTCTTGATCAGGGATCAATATTGGAGTGAAAACCAAGATCAAATAACCCATAATCTGACTGAAAGATGGAACAAACTCAAGAGGCAGTCCTAGCTTCCCTTTTCCAATTTCTTATGCCCTTACATTCCTAGCATGTGCATAGATACAAAGAGATTCAATCACTGCAGTCATTGGGACTTTGCTGTTAATGCATATGATACATGGAAAGCATCAGCAAATTTTGTTCTAATGATGTTATTTTACAGATTTATATATCAGACATGCAAGCATAGACAAGGATTGTGGAGATACAGTAATGCAAATAGTTTATTCCTCTAGTCATAAGAAGACATTATTTTGCACTTCTTCCTCGATGTAAAAAACAATTCAGATTTAGAAGCACCACACATAACTAATTAATGTATCCTTGTGATTGAATGTTAACTATTCTTAATTATGTCACGTTAAGGTCAGTAAAAAAAAAATTCTCAACAAAATAGAATGAAATAAATTTCTGCATGATATCACTGATAAATTGAGGATAAAGGACCAGGAGTTTTTCTAAATATCATCTTTTTTTGATGCATGTCTAACCACTGAAGAGAGTTGTTACTTTGTTGATCTGAATGTTCAGAGCTCGTCGGTAATATTTTGATTCATCTGAGGAGACATTAACTTCTCAGAAGCTAACCTTGAAACCTTGATGTCCCTTTGGAATTTTCATTTCAGGCACAGTTACCCAATGTTGACTCAGCTTAAATTTGCAATTTCACTTAGATGTTTTTTGGTATAATCTGTGTCACGTTACTGGTACTTGTAATCAGATTATTGGACTCAACACAATCATATGCTTTATCACAGTAAATATTTTGTGCCAAAAATCCTTCATTAGGAAGAGCAAGGACCAGGTGGATGCCCAAATGAAAAGGTAGGAAATTAGTGCAGGTTGGTAGGTGATAAGCAATTTTTCCACCTCCTCCCCCTCCTACCCCTGCCCATTTATTCAGTTGTCCACCTAGTCCTTGCTATTCCTGATGAAGCGCCGATTGTCTTGGTTTTCATGGATGCTGCCTGACCTGCAGAGTTCCTCCACCAATTTGTGCTCCAGCTTTACAGCAACTGTAGACTTCTTGTTTACCTAGTTTTATCACCGATTTAATCTCATTTGAAATCAATATGCACAAACCAAAGCTCACTATGCCCAAATCTCCTGAAGGCCTTGTACACACCTCTTCCAAGAAATAACTTCAACCTCTTTTGGTTGTTTTCAACCTATGAACTGAATACTAGTTTTCTTTCTTGAACTGTCCTTTGATCCTTACTCTCTGTTTTGTTTCCCTCTCACTGATTCTGCCAAAGTCAGCTTCAACCGCAGTAATCTTTTTAAGAGACTGATCAGCTGGCAATCCATCAGCAATGGTATGAGAAGACTTGTGACATTGTCAGAAGATTTGCCAGTTTTCAATTCAATGATAACATAAGTTTCTTTGAATGTGGATCCAGCATTTGCTTAATGATTGAATGTTTAACAAAATGTGTTCAATTGCCCTTTAGAAGCATGGTAAACTGATGGGATTCTGCCATGAGTCACAAGATTTCTTCTAATGAAACAGTGAAATTCTTCAGAAATGATGTTCAATATCCAACACATTTTTTGTAACCCATACAAAGTCAGACAAACTGAAAACTATTCATTGATTGGCTCATGGCTGTTTGACAACACTTCTGCCTACTTTGAAGAGGTCATGATCACAATAAATAAGCTGGAAAATTGATGTTACCATTGCCAGAGTCCATTTGGCCATTTCCCAGGGTTCAAGAGAACCTGATGCCAATCCTCTGCTTATAGACTGTCAATTACAGAAGGCAACACACCAAATGTTATAAAACACAGCCCACATCCCTGAACAAATCACCATTCTGGCCCTCTACAATTCATTATTTTTTTGTTGACATCTCAATCTTTCAAAGTAATTGTCAGCAAATATCTTCATTTAACTCTGACACAAACCTGTAATAATGTGTCACACACTTTAGCTGGAACGAATTCTCCTTTGCCCATTTCATCTGCAGTCAACTGGCAACTCAATGGGGCTTTAGTGACCTACTTCGGTTCCTTTGCCTTGTGAACTCAATACATGTAAAATAATTCTTCCCTCTTTGGTGTAACTTGCTATGAGGCTCTGTTATAATCTGATGATCATCTGTATCCTATCTCATGGTTGGAAGGAGACATAATTTGACTTTTGGATCCATTATGGGAACAAATGATCTTTCATTCAGAATTAGAATTCAGAATAAATTATGATGCAACACAGAGTCCACATGCCAAACATTCTCAGGGACAATGTTTCTAATTCTATTGAGTTGCATATTGGCATGAGAGCACACCCCCCTGACATTGTAGGACGATAGATCATCATGGAAAAATATGATACTCTAACTCAGCATTAATCATTTATCACAACTGTTCTTTCAATTCCATGAAACATCTTTGCTCAATTGAAGATGAAGATGATGTTTAAAATTTCTTAAATTTTAAGATATGGATTTTTGTAAAAGTTGTGTTGAAATCTGCCACAGTTGGCAATTACCTTTAAGAACTGATCAACAGTGATGGTATGTCACATTCTCTTGCACGAACATCCATTTCAATGCAACATTGACTGTTCAACATTGAAAATAACATTCTCAGTTTTCAGCCTTTCTACACCTCTTGGAGCACAGCATAATGGACATGTGTGCAATGAACAGATGTTGCAGTTCAGTCAATTCTCACACAGGCCTTGAATCCTTGAAGTGAGGTGCTGAGTTCAGTGAAAACCCTCGAACACTGTTTAATGCCCTGTCCAGTAATATGAATGTTGCTTCAATGCAAACACATCATTGCAGTCTAGCTTCAAAGAACCTTACGATTTTTATCTCACAATCAAGATTAGCTTATTTCAAATTCACATCTCACTCCTTGGATATGATCTGAGCAAACACAATGAAAACCAGGGGAATCGTCTCCATAGCTGTGCAACTTGACATAAAATTTCCACTGTTGCTTGCTCAGCTTTGTGTGTTTCAGTGATTCAGCTAACTGATGTTCATATTTTACCGCTATGCTACCCAAAGCTCCAACTCATGCCAGCTAATTGCAATGCCATCAAATTATAGTGAATCCCCTTGTGCTCCTGAGTGTGCAAATATTGTTAAATTTTATTTGTTGATGGCATCCAGTGATTAATGATACAATTTTCTAGATAGATATACTTGCAATAATATGTAAACATCAATATGCCAACAATTTGCTCTTTTATAGAATGGACAATCAATGCATTGGGCATCCTTCACGCAGCAATGAGTCAACATCCCATATGCTCTAATCTGCTTGGCTAGAGAGAGATTTCACAAAGGAATGAACTATGATGGACTGAATGATGATGCACAAGAGACATGGTAGATTTAAAATCCAACTAGATTTCTGTCAAGAGGCTATTGATTCAAGCTGATTCAAAGTCAGTCAAAGCAACATAAGTTGAAGCTCATTTTAACAGCTGGCCCTCATTTCAATGACACCAATCAGTCCCACTCACAAATAATAAAGTGGGGAGCAGAGAGGGACAGGAACAATTACAAGTTAGCAAGCTGAGGGACATCTGCCATTTTCCCATGAAGGTATCTCAGTTTACATTAATTATCACATATCCCAAGATACAGAAAGATGGTTTTGTATTCAATTGAGCTGGACAACCCACACCATGTACAGCAATTAAAACAGTTCAGAGTGCAGAGAAACAGAGAGAGAGAGGGAAAGAGCAGTTGGAATAGAGCAAAGCCAACTATTTCAACAACAAAGAGGCAATTCCGAGGGAAGCTAGAGACAGAGTCAGATACTCGCCAGCTATGGGAGGGACTGAGGCCATTACTTCCTACAAGGCAAGGCTCAACCCTATACATGTCTGTGATGCTTCATTACCTGATGAACTCAACTCCTTTAAGAAGGAGAACTTAATGGTGCCTATGAGAATCCCTGCAGAAGCTGATGACCCTGTGATATTTTTACCTGAGGCTGACGTCAGAAAAATCATTCAAGAGGGTAAAAGTGTCAGGCCCTGATGGTGTAACTGGCAGGGTACTGGAAATCTGTGCCAAATAAGTAGACAGAGTGTTCACGGATATTTTTAATCTCTCATCGCTGCCGTCAGAGGTTCTCACCTGCTACAAAATGGCATAATTTTGCCCAAGAAGAGTAGAGTGAGGTACCTCAACGACTATCACTCAACACTCCCATCTACTATGATGAAATGCTTTGAGATGTTGGTCATGACCAGAATTAACATGAACCTAAGTAATGATCTGGACCCACTGGTATTCGTCTACTGTCACAATTGTTCCACAGCAGATGCAATGTCACTCACTTTTCACTCAGCTCTGGATCACCCAGCTTCTCTTCATCGACTACAATTCAGCCTTCAACACCATTATTTTCTCAGCACTGGTCAACAAGCTCCAAAACATAGGCCTCTGCAGCCTCCCTCTGAAACTGGATCCTTGACTTTCTCTGGAAAATCAGAGTCAGGACGAATTGGAAACAATGTCTCCTTCTCACTCTCAATCAACACAGGTGTACCTCAAGCTCTGCTCCCTTGGCTGTGTGGCTGGGCACAACTCAAATGGCAACTACAAATTTTCTGATGACACCACAGTCATTTGGCTGAATCACAGATGGCAATGGGAAAGCGCACAGGAGGAAGATAGATCAGCGAGTTGAGTAGTGTCACACGAATAACCTTGCACTCAATGTTACCAAAAACAAAGAGATGATTGTGGACTTCAGGAGGAAATCAGGAGAACATGAGCCACTCCTCATCAAGAGGCCAGCAATGAAGAGGGTCAAGAACTTCAATAGGCCTTTTTAAACTGCTGTGTGAAATGGGCTGAACTGGGCAATTGGCCCAGTTAGTGCCCCAGTTAGTTGGCAGTTAGAAAGTATGTGACTCGGTCAACCCCATCAGAATCCAACCAGGTCCCTGATCTCACAGGTATTCAGGGAACCCAGTTAAGCTTACTTAGGTCATGTCCACAGGCAATTTGAAAATGAAAATGGCCAACCTGCTTATTCTGGTGACATCAACATCCAAACATCTGGCAGTTCTTCTGGTGAATGTGTAATGCGTCATTGCAGGGGCAGGATCCCTGTTAAATTGCTGGGTTGGTGATTTAATGGCTAGATACCTCTGCAATTTAAAAGGTGCTTCCAACACCTCTGCCCCAGCCATCACACCTGGGTCCCAGGAGGGCTACCCAGATGGTGCAGTTTAAAAGAGGCTAATGTCTCTGAGGATTTGGCCTGGGGTCTCCATGTTGATCCAATCATGAAGAAGGCTCACCAGTGGCTATACTTTGTGAGGAGTTTGAGGAGATTTGGTCTGTCACTGAAGGCTCATGCAAATTTCTACAGGAGTACCCTGGAGAGCATTCTGATTGGTTGCATCATTGTCTATATGGAGGTGCCAATGTACAGGATAGGAAAAAACTACAAAAAAAACCTCGGCCAGCACCATCATGAACATGTCTTCACTCAATTGAGGATGTCTACAAGAGGCAGTGTCTTAAGGAAGCACCCTCCATCCTCAAAATCCCCCACCACCCAGGACTGCTACCATCGGGAAGGAAGTAGAGGAGCCTAAAGACAAACATCCAGTGGCTGTTTCCCTTCTTCCATCAGATTTCTGAATGGACAATGAATCACAGACACTACCTGACTTTTTCCTATTTTCTTGCACTATTTATTTATTTTTGAAATGTAATTTATAGCAACATTTGCCCTGTAATGCCGCCATAAAACTATGAACTTTGTGACATGTACGTGACGATAAATTCTGATTCTAGCATGAGGCTTGTTCCTATTTTAGCAATGCGGCAAGAACAAGATCAGGTGGGACACGAATGTCAGCAAAGGTGTGGAAGAACACACTTTCTTCTAATCTCCATGGGAGACAGTTTGGAAATACCAATGCTACCTAACCTGCAAGAGTCTCTTTCTACCTACTGGGAAATCAAATGCTCTCTCCTCACTTGGGTTGCCAGGAAAATGTAATTTTGACTAGAAGCGAAGCCATTAGAATGAGCACGAGAATGCAGTTTGCTTGCTTTTCACCAGATATGCCTAGTTAATTTAAATCCATTTTGCGTTTTTGTGTTAATGTGTGAATGAATAAAATTAACTCAGTGAGGAAGCACAGACCTACGCTAAATTTTCATCAGCTCCAAAGCTTAATCACCCACCAACCACATAGCTTTATGAACCAACAACGGTTGGGAATCATTCAATAATTAATAGCTTCTTCAACAATGAATTGTCAAAGTCTCGTATTCTTGAAGTGATTTCAATGAGTATTACAATCCTCAGATTTGGGAAGGAAATGAAGTTCAAGTCAAATAATAGCCTGCACTTAAAATAAATCAATGAATTAAAAGTTAGAAATAATGACTGACCTCTTACACTCAGTTCATTTCCTATCATAGATAAGAATTCTGCCACTGAATTTGACTGACCTTTGATAATGTGGCAAAATGTATTTCCAGCAACGAGACTGATGACCAACATGATCACAGCACTGATAATGCAAGGTCACGGGATGTTAAAATCCTTCCACATTTAAAGGAAACAGGAAGATATCTTGATGCAGTACCCTTATCTATAACTACAGCAGATGCAATAACAGCAGGCACGCAAACAAGGAACACTGATAGCAAATGTGAACACAGAAATTAAATTTAATGTAAACAAGAATTCAGTTAGAGCAAATATTTTCAAACTTCATGCCCCAGTCATTTCTATTTCTCCTCCATTGCAGTTCCCATTCACATTTGAAACAATTTAAAGAAATTGATGTGACTTCAATGCCCCATGTCCTTGAATTATGTGATATGAAGAATGCAATTTACTTGTCAACAGCCATGACAGGTAACCAGTGAAAGCCACAATAAAAAGCACTCCTATCATAATCTTCATATTTTAACCAAACACAATTTAAGTGCCAGAATCAGGACATTCTTTCGATGCTGTTTGTAAATGATTTTTATGTGATCTACACTCATATCATTTGGTTCTTTCTATCTCCTGGCTGACACTGCATTTTACTCTTCAAATATTAAATGTGCTAGTTGAAAAAAAACAAATCCCTGCAAACATTCTCTAACAGTTCACATTAATACTCACTGAATGTACATTCTTGAAGGTGAGGTTTGCAGATCTCGAAAAAGGGACAATATTTAGAGAGCAGAGTAGCACAGAGCTCTGACAAAATTTGTGTTTGAAAGGCTGGAGAAAGGTGGCAAAACATAGGAGGTGACAAAGTCATGTGGCTTCAAAGCTCTGGGAAAGAATGTGGCAGGGGTACGAAATGGTGCAATCTGGCCCACACCACCAAATACACTCATGTGTATTAGCCTACAGACCCTGTCTTCTTCTCTTCTTTGGCTTGGCTTCGCGGACGAAGATTTATGGAGGGGGTAAAAAGTCCACGTCAGCTGCAGGCTCGTTTGTGGCTGACCAGTCCGATGCGGGACAGGCAGACACGATTGCAGCGGTTGCAAGGGAAAATTGGTTGGTTGGGGTTGGGTGTTGGGTTTTTCCTCCTTTGCCTTTTGTCAGTGAGGTGGGCTCTGCGGTCTTCTTCAAAGGAGGCTGCTGCCCGCCAAACTGTGAGGCGCCAAGATGCACGGTTTGAGGCGTTATCAGCCCACTGGCGGTGGTCAATGTGGCAGGCACCAAGAGATTTCTTTAGGCAGTCCTTGTACCTTTTCTTTGGTGCACCTCTGTCACGGTGGCCAGTGGAGAGCTCGCCATATAATACGATCTTGGGAAGGCGATGGTCCTCCATTCTGGAGACGTGACCCATCCAGCGCAGCTGGATCTTCAGCAGCGTGGACTCGATGCTGTCGACCTCTGCCATCTCGAGTACCTCGACGTTAGGGGTGTGAGCGCTCCAATGGATGTTGAGGATGGAGCGGAGACAACGCTGGTGGAAGCGTTCTAGGAGCCGTAGGTGGTGCCGGTAGAGGACCCATGATTCGGAGCCGAACAGGAGTGTGGGTATGACAACGGCTCTGTATACGCTTATCTTTGTGAGGTTTTTCAGTTGGTTGTTTTTCCAGACTCTTTTGTGTAGTCTTCCAAAGGCGCTATTTGCCTTGGCGAGTCTGTTGTCTATCTCATTGTCGATCCTTGCATCTGATGAAATACAGACCCTGTACATCTATGATAAAAATGGGGCATCTGGAAGAAAACCTACTTCAACATGGGGAGAACATACAAACTCCTCACAGACTGCGCTGGATTTGAAGCCAGGTTACTGGCACTGTGATAGCTTTGCGTTGACCATTACTTTTGCTAATTCCTTTCATGCATGAACACAAACATAAATAACAGAAAAAAAAAAGTGGGTAGAGAGAAAAATTGTGGAACATTTATTTTTATCTTGACCTGCATACTCTGC
Source organism: Narcine bancroftii (assembly GCF_036971445.1). Lineage (NCBI taxonomy): Eukaryota > Metazoa > Chordata > Chondrichthyes > Torpediniformes > Narcinidae > Narcine > Narcine bancroftii. Next base: position 52,870,006 of record NC_091473.1, read on the forward strand.
AGTGACTATTGGAACTAACGTAGTTAAATCTCCCAAAAACCCTAATAGTTTTGACACAAGTTTTAAGAACTGTATCCTATTAATGTTATTGAATGGATTTTCAATATTGCCAGTCCATATCACCCACAATCAGTGCAAGAACAGAAACAGCTGGAGCTCTGTGGAATCGCTGACTATGATGAGATTTTGATATTACATCTTTGTACACAAAGTTGAAAGAAAAACCAGAATTTGAATTCCAGTTTCCATCTAGATTGCTGCCTTGGGGAATTAAGGAATGCTGGTTTAAAGCTAAAGGGTGAAGAAAAGGAGTGCAGTTGGTGTTTGAATGGACAAAATATGAACAAGATCACTGGGCACATTAATTATGTGGCCTATTAACTGGAAAGTAAAGGGGCTAGTAGGAATAGCTGACGTGGCTCACAGTCACTAATCTCATTGGACGATATTTGGAGAGAGACTAATGAAATTTGAAAGGCCTATCAGCAACAATTGAAATCAAATATGATGTGCCAGCTCCAAGTGAAATGGAAAAAAAATTTGGTTAGTGATGAAACTGTGAGTATTATATGGTTGGAGAGACCAGCCACCTTACAGAAAGTTAACATTTTAAAAGTTACATTTCTTTGGCAAACAAAACATCATGAAAATATGAAATCCATGTAAAGTGTGGCGTCTTAGGGTTCTACTGACCCCCGTATTAGCAGTGAAAATAGAAAAGCTGTTTGCGTGGCAGTACTAAAATAAACATTCAGATATTGCACTGCAAACAGGACCATTTGTACAAGGAAAGTTGGTTAAAAATGGAAGAGTATAAATTAAGGTCAGGGTTTTTATGAAAAACCCAGGCAGAATTACATCGACCTGCAACTGATAAAACAGTAACTAATCCACAGTATGAATGTTAGGAGTTTACAGCCTCCTGAAATACCCACCTGCCTGCCCTGCCAAGTGGCAAAAGAAAGTTCTCAAAGCCTCCTCGAGAAAATATGATATTTTTCTGATGCATGGAAATCCCTGACCCCTGGAGCATGGTAAGCATACTAATTAGCACCATGCTATTACAATGCCAGTTACCCATATTCAAATCTGGCGTTGTCTGTAAGGAGATTGTATGTTCTCTCTTTGTCTGCGTGGGCTTTCTCTCGGTGCTCCGGTTTACTCCCACTCTCCAAAACCTTTGGGGTTGTAGGTTAATTTGGGTGTGCAGGTTTAAATGGCTGGAATTAGCTTTTATCATTTAATAAATAAAATTGAAAATTTGAAATAAACTGAGTGCCAAAAGTGATTGGAGAACATTGGGGTTCTGAGCCCATATGTAGGGAGCACACAGACTTTGAATAAAGATGGTATAAGCTCAAAGTACTTCATTCCTGTGCAGAAGAGATTGGGGTGAGATTGAATTGAAGGGCATAAAATTATAAGAGGCTTACGGTCTTGTATCCAGGGTGAACAATTCTGCAATGAGAGGGTGTAGGTTTAAGGTGAGAGTGGAGAAATTTAAGAGGGAGCTAACAAGAAACTTTTTCACTAAGATGATGGTCCATATCTGGAATGAGCTGCCAGAAGAAGCAATAGAAACAGCTACAATTTCAACATTCAAAAAATCTATGGATTAATATTTGCAGAGGAGGGGTTTAGGAGGATATTGGCCAAATACAAGTTAATGGGACTCATGAAAAATGTCAACTTGGTCTGCAAAAAGGAGTCGAGTCAAAAGGTATGCTCCACGCTATATTGATAAATGAGTTTATGGTTAGGCACAATCAAAAAGAAGCTATTTCTGAAGCAGAATGATCATTATCTATGGAGAATACAATCAAATTAATTGGTATAAGGATTAGAGGGGAGATGAAGAAAATGAATGTCTATCCTGGCATGTAAACTTCAAATAGTTTCATCATCAACCAAACTTTTGTTGCCTTATACTTTAAGCTGTCCCATCACATTTGATCTTGGTCCACATCTTTTGAGTTGTTGCTGTTAGGCCTTCAAAATGTCACTCCAGGGTATTCACTCTTTGAAACAGGGGCCAGTGAAATTAATGAAAGTGAGCCTTGTCAGCTATTCCAACCAAATCCTTCAATTCCAGTTATTAAACCATGCATCCAGTAATCTAGTTTAATTTCAGTCTGTTCAAAGACCAGCTGTACTTTTTTCCCTCATCTTTGGCGTTTATCCAACTTTTCAAAATTTCTCCAGAACATCTAACTGGATGAAAGCTTGAATTTTAACTTATGAAAGAGACAGACATGCACTTCCTCACAATACTGAACAATAATTCTGTGTGTTCTTGAAGAACCCCAGACTGGAACTAGGTTAATTCTGGAGAGCTCACTTTTGATTGGCACGTACACAAGGACAAATGGCTTCTTTTTACACCAGCAATTTGCACTGAGGACCAGCACATATGGCAGGCAGTTGGTGACTTGAGGTAAGGAACCCAAGGAAGCCTTGGGCTGCTGGAGATGGCTGTCAGGAGACTCACACCAGGCTGCAGACTGCTGGAAACTGGCTCGAGCTGGCTGTGGGGTTTGGTGGGGGGGCGCCAGGTGTCGGAGCTGGGAAGCGAGGACGTGCTAAGGGCACAGACGAGGTTCTGACCACATTGGAGGTTCGGATCTGGAACTCGGGTTGTCAATGATTTGGACAGGACTATGTGGCTGCGGGGGCTGCAGAGGAGCTGGAGGTGAATCTACAAGCAATCGGTGACTCTGGGGGGGGGTGGGGGGGGGCTGGGAGGGGAGGAAACACTCTCTTACGCTTCTCTCTCTCTGACTGACTGTAAGTCTGACTATAAGAACTGTAAGAGCTGCTTAGGCAATTTTTGCCAGTGGTGAATATGTCTGCCTTGCAGCAGGCAAAAGGGAATTTCATGTAATACGATACTGTTATATTACTATGACAATAAATTGAATAACATAACATAACAATTACAGCACGGAAACAGGCCATTAGGCCCTTCTAGTCCGCACCGAACCAAACACCCCTTTCTAGTCCCACCTCCCTGCACAATGCCCATAACCCTCCATCTTCTTCTCATCCATATACCTGTCCAACCTTTTCTTAAATAATACAATTGACTCCGCCGCCACTATTTCTCCCGGAAGCTCATTCCACACGGCTACCACTCTCTGAGTAAAGAAGTTCCCCCTCATGTTACCTCTAAACCTCTGCCCCTTAATTCTTAACTCATGTCCTCTTGTTTTAATTTTTCCTCCTCTTAACAGAAATAGTCTATCCACATCCACTCTGTCTATCCCTTTCATAATCTTAAATACTTCTATCAAATCCCCTCTCAACCTTCTACGCTCCAAAGAATAAAGACCTAATCTGTCCAATCTCTCCCTATACTCTAGATGCTTAAACCCAGGTAACATTCTGGTAAACCTTCTCTGCACTCTCTCCACTCTGTTTATATCCTTCCTATAATTAGGCGACCAGAACTGCATAATTTTATTGCAATTTAACCTTGAGATGAGTTTTGTCTGTTAAGTAAACTACTACAAAAACCAGAAATCTGAAGTCAAAACTGATTAATGGAAATTCTCAGTAGTCCAGAGAGAAAATTAGTTACCATTTAGAGTTCATAACCTTTCATCAAAATGAACTTATTGCATGTTGACTGGAACTTAAGTCTTTCATCCATTCATTAAGCCTGAATATTTCAATGCCAATCACCTCAGCTTCTTCCTTCTCCCCCAGAGTCAGCTCATAAGCTGCTGAATCCTCATCCATGTCTGAGAGACCTCCAGAATTCATTCCCAACACATTCTCAACTATTAGCTAACAATGGAAGAAGCAAACATGAATGGGCAGCATCACCTCTTCTTCCCAATCTGAGGTGATTTGGCATCTCAGTGGTTCTCAACCGTTTTCTTTCCATTCACATTCCATTTTAAGTAATCCCTATGCCATCAGTGCTCTGTGATTAGTAAGGGATTGCTTAGGTGGGATGTGAGTGGGAAGGGAAGGTTGAGAATCATTGCTCTAACCCAATTGTTACTGAAATATTTTGCTTGAGAAAAGATTGTTATTGGTGATCTTCAAACATTTTCTTTCCACCCACATGCCACCTTAAGCAATCCCTTACTAATCACAGAGAACCGATGGCATAGGGAATACTTAAAATGGTATGTGTGTGGAAAGAAAAAGGTGGAGAGCCATTATCCTAGAACATAGATCATTGCAGCATAACAGAAGTCCTTTGGTCCGCAGTGTCATGACAACCTATGTAAACATAGACCACAACAATCTAATCATTCCACTCTTCACATCCATAACCCTCTATCTTTTTTAACATCCATGTACCTGTTTCAGAGACTCTTAAATGTCTCTATCGTGCAAGCCACACCACCAAACCTGGCAGTGCATTCCAGGAATCCACTTCTCTATGTAAAAAAAAATCCCTATCATCTCCCTGAACTTTCATCTACTCAACTGAACCCAAAGTCCTCCAGTATTTGCCATTGTTTTCCCAGAAAAAGGAGCTAATTGTCAATTTATCTTACATACCTTTATCAAGTCACCTCTCATCCTTCATCCCTCCAAAGAGACCTTGATCTGTCAACCTTGTTTCATAAGACATGTTCTCCAAACCAAGTGATATCCTTGTAAATCTCTTCTATACCCTTTATAAAGCATCTACATCCTTCCTGAAACGAAGCCACCAGAACTTAACATAATGCTCCAAATGTGGTCAAAATGAAGTTTATAGAGCTGCATCATTACCTTTTGACTCTTGAACTCAATTCCTTGACCAAACATACCATTTGCCTCCTTAACCACCTGATCAACTTTCTTGGAAACCTTGAAAGATCTATGGACCTGAACACTAAGATCTCTCTCTTCCTCCACACTGTTAAGAATCCTGCTATTAACCATGTACTCAAAGTTCAACCTTCCAAAGTGCATAATATCCCACTTATCTGGACTGAACTTCATCTGGCACTTCTCCGCCAACCCTGCATCCTGCCAGTATCCTGTTGTAACCTACAACAACCTGCTATATTATCAATAACATGTCCAAGCTTTGTATCATCTGCTAAGTTACTGCCCCACCCCTTCACTTCTATCAAGTAATTTATAAAAATCACAGGAGACCCAGAACAGATCCTTGTGATACTCCACTATTCATCAACTTCCAGGCAGAATACATTCCATCAAGAACCATCCTCTACCTTCTGCAGTCAAGCCAATTCCAAAACCAAACAGCCCAGTTTCCATGGATCCCAGGCCTCATGGTTTTCTAAATGAGCCTACCATGGGAGGCTTTGTCAAACAGCTTATTTAAATCCATAAATACCTTGCCTTCACCAATTTATTTTGTCACCACAAATCCTTCAAAATGGCATATGTTCAATCAAACTTCTACTGATGCACCATGGAAAGCATATTGACTGGTTGCATCTCAGTCTGGTTTGGGAACTCAACTGCCCAGGAACACAAAAGACTGCAGAAGCTGGTAAGCATAGCCAGGTTCATCGCAAGCTCTGACCTCCCATCCATTGTAGACTGAAGAAAGCACCAAAAATCAAAGGACCTCCATCATCCTTGGCACAACATCTTATTACAGAAGTATAGAAGTCTGGAAACCAGCACATCAAGGTTCAAGAACAGTTTTTTTTTCGAACAGCTATCAGACTCTTGAACACCCCCTTGGTTCACAGACTGTTCAGACACCACAAAAAGGACAGTATGTACAATTGCAAACTTTTTGCACCAGGATTACTGTGCATATTTATATCCATCTTCTGTACTTATTGTCTCATTTCAAACAATCAGTTTTAAACCATATCCACGATGAAGGGGCCAAGAGCCAAAACGTGGATGATCCTTCACCTCCTGAAGCTGCTGTGTCACCTGCTGAGTTTGTGCATTGCATTTTACCAACATCGTTCTTCTTTACAAGTACCTGTTCAACTATAGCAAGTAGAAATATTGGTGCACATGTACATTGTACAATGTGTATAACAATATCCTCATCATTTAAATACAGACATACAGCACAGTTGCAGGCCCTTTTGACCCATGAGCCTGTGCCATCCAATGACACCCAAATGACCTACAACCCCTGGTCCATTTTGAACTGTGGGAGGGAACCGGAGCACCTGAAGGAAACCCATGCAGACATGGGGAGAATGTACAAACTCATTATAGACAGAGCCAGTTTCAAACCCCAGTCGCTGGCGCTGTAGCAGTGTTGTGTTTATCACTATGGGAACCATGTCATCATCATACATTCTACTTTCTCTAAACTTGGAAACTCTGCTATTTGTCCAAACTTGTGCCCACCCCCATCTACCCGATGTGGCTCCTCCACACTTACTCATGTTGGAGTAGTATCTTTTTTTTTTAATGTCTTTTTTGAAATTGAAAGGTCAATGCCGATACTGAGGTTGAAAAAAAATTAAGGGTGGTGATGCATTTATTAAGATGTCAAAGAGTGCTGTTCAGACAATGCCACCTTGGTTTCAAAACTTGTCAGTTGTAGCCTTTTTAAATGCTAAATTTCTCACCTTGAGAAATGAAGAAATGTCTGAGAAGAAAGCATGAAAGGAAATGCACTGAACCAATTGCTTTAGGGGTTGAAGAGAGGAGAAGCAGAGTTAGAGATCAAATTACAATGGGAGAATGGAAAAGCCAAAGAGGAAGATGGAAGTTAAGGAGATTACTCCAGTGATAAAAGGGTTCAGGCTGTCAGGATGCTCTGCATCAAAACATTTTAATCTATTAGCTATTCATCAAGGCAATGGCTCCATCAATGACATGCCAGGTTTGTGGAGTTTCCAGGCAAGCATTCACAAATCCCAACTCAATAACTGGTTGTCAGCCATTGTGGATCAAGTGTACCAGTTCTCCCCATGAATACTGGCAAAGCTGTCATTGTCACTGAGCAAAGATGCTCACCTTCTTCACCTGAATCTTCTCTGGGCCCAAGCCAATAGTTCATCCATGTGCCTCATCCTATGGGTTTACCAATTCTGTTCTGTTATTCTAGTGTTGGAAGTCCTCCCCAACATGCAATAATCTTCCATGCAAAGGGCAGATGGAACCAACCGAATGAAACAGACGATCTATGCTGAATCCATGTCCCAGGAATGTTCAATTCAAAAGGTTAGGAACTGGAAGGCATCGCTTGCCTCAACAGACCCCAGTGCACTACAAATAATAATCAGGACATTTAACCAGGCTTGCCTGAAGAAAACCCTGCCAAATTACCATCAGTATGTAACATGCTGTACCAGAGGTCCCAGCACACTTGATCACTGCTACACCAAGATAAAGAAGGCCTGATACACTGGATCACCTCAGTTGGATCACCTGAGTGTGCGCCTTCTGCTTTCATATAGACAGATGATCCGAGAGGCTCCAAAAATCGTCTTAGGCTGAAGAACCATTTCAGGACTGCCTCAAGTCAAGGGATTGAGCAGTGTTCAAAAACTCAGGTGAGGATCTGAATACCTACACTAGGTCTATTGCAAACTTCATCAAAACAGCTGTGGTTGAGTGTGTCCCTATCAGATTATTCAGTATACTCCTCAACCAGAAGCTCTGGATGAACAACAAAATTAGGAATCTGCTGAGAGCTGAATCACAGGAGATCCGCAACACTACACATGAAACAGACATTGTTTCATCTTGTATTCTTATGTGTGAGTTCTTAGGCAAGACATGGAAGAAGGAAAATGTTCTGTACTTTAAAGTTGTTATCAGCACCTTGAGGCATGCCATGAGGGTGCAAGCTTCCATTACAGATCTTGCATACTGTCTCTTGCTCTGTTTCAGCCCCTGCTGGCAGCCAAGTATAATCAAACAGGAGATATAATCCTGAAGGCATTGCTAGTTGCAATGGAAACATGATAACTATAATTATAGATGTGACCAATGAAAATCCATATCTCGGGCAAAGTGGAGATTCTGGATGAGAATGGAAACAAAGAAGGATACCTGACAGCTGTCGTCAGGCCTGAATGCCATAACCTGCTAAAAAATCAAATCCAGTGCAATAGGAGACAGCAAAGCTTCACTCCCAGATAAACATAATGCCTTCCACAACCAATTTGAGCACCAGAACAAAGAAGAACCACTGCGCATTCCCATATCCCCGATGATTCTCTACTGACAGAATCCAAGGATGACATACAGGGTGCCTTCAGGAGAGTGAATCCAAGGGAAGAATCTGGTTTGGATGGGGTACCTGGCCGAGTACTGAAAACTAGCACTGACCAACATCTTTCTCTGGCTGAGCATGGTAACCACCTCTTTCAAACAGGCCTCAATCATACCTATGCCCAAGAAAAATGTAATCCACCTAAATGGCCACCAACCAGTGGCACTCACATTCACAATGATGGCTTTGAGAGACTGGTGTCAAAGCATACCAGCTTCTGTATGAACAGCGACATGGAGGTCTTCCAAATTGAAGCAACAAGTCTATGGTAGATGCCTGGAAAACCTGGGCAACAAAGACAAATAAAGTGGGATGCTCTTTGCCAATTACAATTCGTTATTCAACACCATCATCTACTCAAAATTGATTAGCAAACTCCGAGACCTGGGACTCAATATCCCACTGTATAATTGGATCCTGGATTTCCGCAACTCAAGACCACTTTTAGTGAGAATTTGTGAAAGCATTTCTTCCACAATCTCCCTCAGTAGTGGAGCACAGGGCTGGATTTTTAGCCACATGCATTGACATCACTAAGGAGGTACCGGGGGGGGGGGGGGGGGGTTGGGGGGTAGTGAGGACTGCACCAGGTGACACCATCAGAGGAGGTAACACCAAAATGAATGTCTATAAAATTTTTTTAGTGTTACAGCATAAATTTATTATTTTTTAATAAAAATATCCCTATAATAGTTATTTATAAAAGCAAAAAATTTGAAAGCCCAGCTCACATGTCAATACACCTACAAGACTAAAACCGTATGCTAATTTACTTTTTGTACCTCCTAATGGTCTTCGTTTGGAGCTGTCATTACTACCCAATTACATCAATGCTTCGAATCACGTGGTTTTGTGTGCACGTGCTACAAGCACATGCTGTTGTTTTCATTGCTGCTGGTGTTTTTATAGTTGCCTTTATCAAATTTTCTGACGTTTTTGTCACAATATTGTGGTCATTAATATTTGTTTTCTTGCTGAATTTTCACTTTAACCACCTTAAACTATGCAAATATAAATATATTTAGGCTGTGTGCATGATATTGTAATTTAATGGTATCAATTTAATTTTGCTGGTTGTTTATCTCACTACCATTGCCATTACATTCTGTGATAGACAGGAATTACAATTTATGAATAATGTTAGTACAAAAATCATTACTAAGGATTCTGTATGGTCTGGTATGGGAAGAGGTCCAGGGGAGGGGTGAGGAATGACGCCATGTGTTACCGCACTGGGTAACACCAACCTTAGTGACGCCAGTGGCTCCATGCTCTACTCGATTTACATCTATCATTGTGTGGTTCAGTACAATAATAACACTATCTGCAAATTTGGTGTTGATACTGTGGTGATGCACAGGTGTGCCGGGACGAACCAGCCCCGCTTGTTATGTGTGGTCAGCGGGGCGGCCATGGCAAAGATGGCGGCACACATCCATCTTTTCTGGTTCAGGCCAGAATTTACATGCACGCTCACATCAGCGTGACGCAAGCGGCAGGACATACGCGTGGTCCAACACTCAGCCTCAAAAGCAAGCGCGAGAGTTTTAAATAAACATTCCTTTGGGATACCCAAGCTAGCAGCCTGTGTCTCCAGTCTCTACAGCCGCTCTCTCACAATTTGCTATAGTGGTGATCCCGAATAGTCTCTACGCCCTGAAGACACAACAAGATGGACCCCGCAGCAGTAAGCACGGCAGCGTTAAACCTGCTGACCTTCTGGACTAACCAGCCCTGCACTTGGTTTGGCCAAGCGGAAGCCAAGTTCCAGATTAATCAAATCACTTCTGATTCAATTCGTTTTTTTTTTAGATTGTTAGCTCTCTTGACCAGGAGACCGCCACCCACATAGATGACCTCATCCAAGCACCACTGGAAGAGGGTAAATATATGGCTTTAAGAAACCTCCTTATCAGCTCATATGGGCTTTCCGACATGAGAGGGCCGCTATACTCCAGCACTTAAGATGACCTGGGTGAAATGCTTACGCTGGCAGAAGACCATAAGCCCTGCGTCATGTTTGAGCAAGTCTTCATGGAACAAATGCCAGAGGACATCAGGCTCTTGCTCACGGATGCTGATTTCAGTGATACGTGTAAAGTCGCAAAAAAGGCCGACGTCCTCTATCGCATCAAATGCAAGACCCTGAGACAGTCAACCGAGTGACCAGGCCACAGCATGAGTCCACCCGAAAGACAAGCTCCTCAGAGTGCCACACCAGCCGCCATCTCTGACTACCAAAACCCAAGTACAGCGCCTTCGACAGAAAGCTGCTCGCCTCTACCTTGCTGTTTGCCATTTCCGTTATTTCCTGGAAGGCCAGTCCTTCAAGGCCTACACTAACCACAAGCTGCTAACTTTTGCCTTCCACAAGGTTTCAGATCCAAGGTCTGCCTACCTACAGCTGCACCTGTTGTATATTTCAGAGTTTACTACCTCCATTCGCCATCTCTCCAGAAAACACAATATAGTCACAGACACCCTCTCCAGGCCAGCAGTGTGCACCCTTTCACAGGGTGTCAACTTCTTTGAGCTGGCCCAGGAAATATTTTCTAGCAATATTTACATGAACTGATAATACCTCTGCTAACATAATGGATGCCTATGCACTAATGTCATCAAGAATGATTTAAAACCAAGATCACTTGAATTGAAAGCATCTCGCTGATTGAACAAGACCCCAACCTCAGGAAGACAATACATGATGGGTGATTAGAATTCCTGATTCACTGCGACATACAGTAAAAAAAAACACCCCAGTATCCGGCACCAATGGGGGTTGGTGGACACCGGACAAGTAAATTTGCCGATTGTTTGAGATTACGTGTGGCGTGACTTGCGAACTTAATCGCAAGGAGGTGCCAATTTTAAACCTTCCTATTTTTTACTGACTTATTTTCCATGATTTTTTTTCCCAGTTGCTTGAATTCCAGAAAACGGGGGATTTTACTGTATCTTTATTTGAAGATGAGAGATTACAATATCCGGACACAGAATGTTTCTGCGCGGCCATCACAGGTGGACCTACCCTTGGATGAGGGCACCACCATCATCTTGTGTGATGTTTCAATAGGAAGCCCCCAATCAGTGGTACCAGCTAAGTGGCAGAAAAAGTTCTTCAACCTCATACATGGTTTGTCGCACCCTTCCATCCGTATAATGTGTCAGATGATTTCTGACTGGTTCACCTGGTATGGCCTTCGCAAAAATGGTCACAAAGGGGGCAAGAGCATGCATAGACTGCCAGATGGCAAAGGTCCAGACATACACGAGTGCTTATCCAGTAGTTCGAGCCTGTCTCACGCCAATTTGAACATGTCCAAATGGACATCTTGGGGCCCCTGTCTTGAGGGGATACCGCTACCTGCTCACCATGGTGGATAGATTCACCAGTGGCCGGAGGGGACCCCCCCCCCCCCCCACTTCCTGACACAGCCGCCGACATGTGCCCCAGGGTTTTCTTTTCTATCTGAATCTCGTGGTTTGGCCCATAAAACCACCGACTGCGGTGTGCAGTTCACATTAACCTTATGGGGTGAACTTTCAAACTTCTGGGGACCCAGCTACACCACACAACTTCCTATTCCCCCCAATCCAATGGCCTGGTGGAGCATTTCCATTGACACCTGAAATCAATCCTCATGGTGCAACTCAACGGTTCGAGCTGGACAGACAAGCTCCCTTGGGTAGTCCTAGATATCCTTGAGGCCCCCAAAGATGACCTACATGTCTCAACTGCTGATTTGCATTATGGGGAACCCCTGACCATCCCAGGTCAGTTCCTTCCCCTGTCCAAACCCACAACCCAGGGAGCACCCTAGAGTGCTTATGAGACAAGCTGAGATCCTTGGCACCCCCTCCACCCTCACTACACCGTCTCATGTTCCCTGTGACCTAACAAATAGTGCTTATGTCTTTGTTCGCAGGGGTGGTAACAGAGCACCTTCTCAGCGTCCCCATGAGGAACCCTACAGAGTTCTCCGCAGAATGAGTTCCACTTTTGCCTTGGAAATTTGGGGGAGAGAGGAGCTTTTCATTGTGGACTGCCTGAAATATGCACACTTGGACATATCCCAGCCGGTCAGAGTCCAGCACACAGAGGCAGGCCATCGAAGCAGCAATACCCTGCCATCAGTGCAGCAGGGCACTACCAATTTTTGTTCTGGGGGGCATTGTGTGGCAATGCACAGGTATGCCAGGATGAATCAACCCTGCTCGTTATGCACAATCAACAGAGCAGTCGCGGCAAAGATGGTGGCACACATCCATCTCTTCCGGTCCAGGTTGGTAGTTGGCATGTGCACTTGCATCAGTGTGATGCAAGCAGCAGGATGTACATGTGGTCTGACTCTCGGCCAAAAAAGCTCAAGAGTTTTAAATAAACATTCCATTGTGATACCCGAGCTATCAGCCTGCATCTCCAGTCTGTACAGTTGCTCTCTCACAACTCACTACAATACCATAGTAGTTGTAACAATAGGGTGCTAGTGATAATCCTGACCATGAGAGGGAGTCAGAGATGTTGTTGCTATGAGGAATAGATTCAAAATGGATGCCTCCATGAGGTTGAGTTACAAAGCTGATAAATTACAGTTGTTATAAAAGAACTTCTTTCTTTAGCCCAATTAATGAAACATCACATGGTACCAGGAGTGGAAAAAAACGCAAGTAGTGTGCAGGGTGAGAATCAGTCAATAGCAGCAGAAAATATGGAGAGTGTAAAGATTTCTGATATTGTTAATTGGATTGGAAATGTCAACCACAAGTGTAGACTGTTCAAACAATGATTTATGCAAGCCCTTGAACTCAATAGTAAACTTGAGGCATGGAAGATTGCTCTACTACTTACCATGGTGGGACTTCAAGCACTAGAGGTTTTTAACACTTGCTTTTGCTGAGGCAACTGACCAGGGCAAGTTCAACAAGGTTATCGAGATGTTTAACAAATACTCTCACCAAAGAGGTACATGTTTTGCTCACATATGCAGCTGCAGGGAGAGAGCTTTAATATTTTTTTAATGGACTTGAAATTAAAAGCAAGAACATGCAATTTCAGACCGATGCAAGATTCAATGATCTGGGATCAAATTATATTTGGGATTATTGATCGGAAAGTGAGAGACAGAGCTGGAGCTGTGAAGATATGTGAAGATATGTCACATTAGTGAAATAGCTCTGCAGCATGTGAATAAGTTCAGTGTGAGTGCAAATGTCAGGGAAAATAAAGGCATATCCATAGTCACAGTGTCTGGACACACACAAAGAAAAAATGAGATATAGGAAACAAAAAGGTAGAGAGTCATTCAATTATAAATGATAAGGCATTCAACATGCATCAGAACAATGCCCAGCCTATTGAAAAGTTGCAAAGGGCAGAATTATTACGCAAAGCAATGGTTTTCCAAAGGGAAACAAAACAGAAGTGAAAACATGTCTACTATACACACGAAAGAAGAAACTATTTTCAGTGATGCACTCTCCCTTGGCATTGTAGTGCAGAAGGACTATAAACCAACAGACACTTAACAGCCAAGCGTGTACAGAGTTGAGCAGGATAAGCAAACTGCATCATTGCATAAAAATGGAACAAATATTCTTTTCTAGCTGGATAAAGGGGCATCATGTGAGTGTGGCATCATGACAATGAAGATAAAACCATGCAAATCCTGTACTGCTCAAAGCCTACAAATAACAGACCATCAGCACCACCTCAGGTTCACAACAGTCCCGGATGGGCATGAATCAATGCTTGGTGACAAAGCATGTGAAACCATAAGCCTAGTCAAGAGATGTACCACATTAAGAGCGACAATGCATGGAACAGCATAGAGGAAATACTGGATCTATTTCCCGACATCTTCTAGGGGTTTGGAGTTCTACCATTCAACTATAAAATACAGTTATAGTCGTGCATGCCCTGAGGCAGGTTCAAGTGCCACTAAAAGAAAGCTCAAGCAGGAACTCAACCGAATGACATCACTAGGGTTTATAAAGGAAGTCTTGGAGTCCACCGAGTCTGCGAATTTAATGATGTATGTCAAAAAGAAGAATGATGACATACACATGTGCATGGATCCAAAAGACCTGAATGTCAATTTAAAAAAAAGAAACATTAACAGGTTCCAACCAGGGATGAAATTGGAAGTGAGATGGCTGGTGCAAAGTTTTTCACTAAATTGGATGTATGCCAGGGCTTCAGGCAATTAAAAGTGCATGAAAATAGCACAAATTACTGAACATTTAATACACTGTTTGGCCTATACTCCTGTCTGAGGAATTTCATGAGATCTGGAAGTGTTCCACAGGACAATGGAGCACATCATAGAAGGCATAAATGGGGTACGTGTGTACATGAATGATATGATAATATGGGGATCCACACAAGAACAGCAAAATGAGAAGCTCATCAAAGTGCCTCAACGTGGAGCAAAATATAGATAATAGATGGAGATTTAATGCAGCATTGTTGAAAAGAAAAGATTTTTGTGACTATAAAGCAACAGATAATTTTTTTTTATGGACATGAATGAACATTCTGTAATGAATAAGTTTGTGATATGGGATTCTTTGAAGGCTTAATTAAGAGGACAAATAATAAGTTATACAGCTAAGGTTATAAAATCTTAAGTTAATTCTTTGGAAAAGGAAATAATAAAGATGGAAGAATTCCAAAATCGAGGGAATGATGAACAAAGGAAAATACTGGATTTAAAGAAATTGAAGCTTAATACAATACAAAAATATATAGAGATGGATACAAGACAAATCTGACAAAAATATTATGAATTGGGAGATAGAGCTCAAAGTTTTAGCATGGCAATTGAAGACTGAATGATAGTAGCTGTAAAAAACGATTTGGGTCATCTTATGTATAAAACAAAAGGTATTAATGATGTTTTTTATGAAATTCTATAAGAAAATATATAAATCAGAATCTTTGAAGATGGGGATAAAATAGGCGAATATTTGTCCAAAATTACTTTACCATAGTTAAGCATAGAAAATAGAAATGACAAATCCATTTAAAGTTTCAAATTATGATATATTGATGACTTTACCAAACAATAAGGCTCCATGGGAGGATGGTTTCTCTACAAAGTTTTATAAAGAATTTAAAGCATTATTCATTCCAATATTTATGGGGTTGTTGGATCAATTGGAAGATCTTTGGGATTTACCTACATTAATAAGTTATTCCAAAAAAAGAATGGGAAGGACCCTTTGCTTCCATCTTCATATTGACCAATTTCACTTTTGAATAATGATTATGTTTTGGAATCCAGAGCACCCCAAAAACCAGCAGCAATAGATATGAACCACAACACAGGGTTACTTAAACAAAAGTAGTTTTTAAATTATAATTGAACAAGAAAACAGAATTAAACTTTATTACTTAACTTACCTAATCCCCCCTCTAATACTAAGCACAGGTGTGTGTAATGCATATTTAAGATTAGAAAAGTTCTTTGGATCACAGTTCAACCTCACTGGTTGCAGGCAATTCTTGTACTGTGCACAGAAGTTATCGTTAACAGAGTTCACCAGTCTTTGGTGTTTAACAGGCAAATGGTTACCACTCAGGAGGGTTCTTGCTGGTTTTCAGAGAGATATTCCTTTTGTTCCAGGACATCCGCACCTGATCCCTTTCCAATCAGTCTTGCTGACGAAACTTTCCCCCATTCAGGGTTCTCCAGATGATCCTCTTTCTTTCAGGTCACCTCAGACAGCTAATCTTCTCCTTTGACCAGACAGCCTTCCAAAGTTTGCCAGCTTTGCCCTTCTGGAACTGATTTCAGTGTCTCTCCTCCTTGTTTCACTCCCTCCCTCTCTGAGAACAAAACTGTTCTCCATCTGCCTGCAAAGATCACATGCTCTCCCAGGCCAGCTGTATTCTGTACCTTTGTTGCTCTTTCTGGAAAAAAGCACCCTGCAAAAGTCCTAAAAATATTCTGTGTTTTGAAATGTGAGTGTGCAACCTGCTCTAGTAATTCCTCCCAAGCCACTTCAAAATACTCTGTCACAATTATAAATTTTTGTTCAAACTAATAGCTAATAGATTAGCTAAATGTTTACCTAAATTGATTAATATGGACCAAACAGGTTTTATTAAAAATAGATCATTGGATAATATTGTTAGATTTTTAAGTTCAATAGATATGGCTCAAAATGAAAAATACTATCAGTTGCTTTAGGTTTAGATGTAGAAAAGGAATTTGATAGATTAGAATGGGATTATTTATTTAAAGTTTTTAAGGTTTTTGGAAGTCCAACAAATTTTATAAATTGGATAAAAGCATTATATAATTCTCCAAAGGCTCGGGTGATTTCAAATATACAAATATCAAAATATTTTTTGTTGGAAAGATCATCTAGACAAGAATGTCCATTATCTCCTTTTTTAATTGCATTAGCTATAGATCCTTTAGCTGAGGTGATTAGAAGTGATAATGCGATTGAAGGCTTTAAAATACATGATAAATAACATAAAATTAGTCATTTTGCAGAGGATGTAATATTATTTCTTACAAACTCTGACAGCTCATTACAAAAAGTATGGCAGAATATAGGTTAGTAGCAGGTGAGAAAGTAAATATTGATAAAGGTGAAGTGATGCCAATGATCGAGACAAACTATGTTCAAGTTAAGAAAAGGACAAAATTTAAATGGCAGATTGGTGCAATTAAATATTTAGGAATTAATATTGATAATAACTTATTTAAATTAAACTACATACCTTTATTGAGGAAAATTAAAGAAGGTTTATAAAATGGAAAGATTTGCCAATTTCTTTAATAGGAAGGATTAATTGTGTGAAGATGAATATCTTTCCGAGAATATAATCTTTACCAATTTTTATGCCAATAATGTTTTTTTCAGGATTTAAATAAAAGTGCAAGATGATTTATTTAGAGGGGTAAAACGCCTCTGATGGCATTGGAAAAATTAATATGGAAATTTGATCAAGGGGGACTTAGATTGCCTAATTTTAAAAATTATTATAAAGCAGCTCAAATTAGATTTTTGTCTTCTTGTTATCAGACCGATGAAGATTGCATGGGTGCAAATTGAAAAGAGTAAAATAGGAGAAAGTAATTCTGAACACATTTTATATAAATGGAATGAGGGATTATTAAAAGGAAAATCAGATACATCAATTTTGAAGCATATACTTAAAGTATGGAATGGAGAACATGTAGAAAGAGGAATGAAGAATTATCAGTTGGCTAAAATGATTTTAAATCAAAATCTTTTAATTCCTTTCATGGTTTATAATCATTATTTCGATGTTAGGTATAATTATGGAATAAAAAAATAAGGAATTTTTAGGGTTTTTTTAAAAACTTTTGACCAATTGAAAGATGTATAATAAAGCACATAATACTATTTTTTCTTATCATCAACTTAAACCATATTTAAAAAGAAAATTAGGGAGGAATTTTAAATTACCTTAATAAAGTCAATCTGAATAACTCACAACAGATATATTTATTGAAAGATTTATTACTAATATGTATATCAAATTACAAGAGACTATTCAGAAAAAGGATTGATTTAAATCTAAATCCAGATGGGAAAAGATTTAAATATACTGATTCAAGAAGTATGGTCAAAATTATGCTATGAAAGTGTAACTAATACAATTAATGTTAGATATCAAATGGTACCATTTAATTTTTTACATCAATTGTATTATACTCCATACAAATTGCATGCACTTCATTCGAATTGTTCTGATCAATGTTTTAGATGTAATAAAGAAGTAGGATCTTTCCTGCATGCAGTGTGGCAATGTGAAAAGGTAGATAAGTTTTGGAAGGATATAAGTATTTTAGATGAGTTTTGAAGATGCAAATTTTGAAGGATCTCAGAATATTTTTATTGGGAGATATTTCCCAATTGAAGTTAGATATTTAACAAAAGAAGTTTTTAAGTGTAGCAAAGGCAAATAAATCTATAGCTGTAACATGGAAATCTGGTGATATTGTGGGGTTGAATAGATGGCGAATGGAATTATTAAATTGTATACCATTAGAGAGAATAACGTATAATTTACAAAATCAACCAGAAAAATTTGTTAAGATTTGGAAAACCTACGTGGATTTTATTGCTACGACTTTACCTGCAGCAGCCAACACGCCCCCATCCAATCTGCCCTAATTGGTTACAGTTTAAGATTGTTATGTAAACTACAATTAATTAATTAAAATATATAGGTTTATTAGACAGGCTTTTCTTTTTCCTTTTATTTCTTACTTTTTTGGGGAGGGAGAAAATATATAAAAACTATTATTTTTGTGTTGTAGTTTTTATTATTCTTATGTTATGGATAAATATTGTATATGTTTGACACAAATGGAAAATAAAATTTAAATGAAAAGTGCTACAGCGCATTCAAAAATATGGATTAAAGTTAAAGAGAGAAAAAGTTAAAGAGTTTGGTGTGACGGAAATCACCTTTCTGGGAGATAAACTGCCAGAGGCAGGTGTGGAGACAGACAAGAGCAAGGTGAAAGCAATTCTAGAGATGCCTAGACCCACTGACAAAAAAGTGAGAGCACTGGGAATGTTCAATTTCATTGGTAAGTTCAAACCAAACCTGTCTTCCAAAACAATGTACCTAAGGAAGTTGATACAGGACAAATGTGAATTCAAGTGGACAGACAACCACAAGGAAGAATGGGGATGACTGAAGACCATTCTAATGACAGAACCAGTACTTTTAATGTTCTTTGACACTTCAAAAGATGGAATAAGTGCTGTAATACTTCAGGCTGTGGGAGAAGATTGGAGGGCAGTAGCATATGCACCAAGGACGATGACAACATCCGAATGTCAAAAGGCACAGATTGAGAAAGAGTGTTTAGGTCTGGTCGATGGATTTGAGAAACTCCATAGTTATGTGTATGGTCTACCAATAATCATAGTGGAGACAGACCACAAGCCATCAATAGCTATAATCATGAAATTGAAATATTGCTGAGAATCCAAAGACTTATGATGAAGCTACAACATTATGACTCTGAATTGTGTACACACCAGGGAAACTTATTGTGTTGGCTGATGCATTGTCCAGGGCAACGACACAGAGTGAAGCACATGAGAGTTTCACAGAGACAGATGGGAATCTCCACATTAACTTGATCACTGAATCTTTTCCCATATCTGACATGAAATCCAAGCAAAATGGAGCTGAAATATAAAAAGACAGTTCTACAGAAGGTAATCAAGAATCTGAATGAAGGATGGTCTAGAGGTGAATATCAACCATACTACAACATCAAAGCTGAGCTGAGTGTTGATTATGGGCTTCTACTCACACAGAGCAAAATTGTCATTTCTCAATCAAGGCACCAAGAGATCCTGAAAATGGTGTACGAGGGGCATCTTGGAGTGGAAAAATACAAGAAGAGGGTCCGAACTGCTGTTTATTGGTCAGGGATAAATTGACAGGCTGGTTTCAAGCTGTGAGACCTGTTTGAAACATCACGCAAAGCAGACAAAAGAACCCATAATAATAACTGATTCACCAGTGAAACCATGGCAGAAAATTGGGACTGATCTGTTCCACTTCAATGGAAATAATTACTTGCTGTTTTTTGATTATCTATTGAACTATCCACAGATTGCACTGCTTCCTAACATGTCTGCTGCTTGTTTGATCAATTATATGAAATTAATCTTTGCAAGATATGGAATTCCTCAAATTGTCTACAGTGACAATGGACCATGCTGCAGCTGTAGAGAATTCCAGAACTTTCCAGAGGAGTATGATTTGCAACATGTGACTTCAAGTCCCCTGCATCCACAGTCAAATGGTAAAACAGAGATAAGAGTTCATATCGTCAAACAGTTGTTCAACAAAGCACAAAACAGTGGCTCAGATCCTTAACTAGCTCTATTGAGTTACAGAACTTTGCCACTTGAACATGGCATGTCACCCAGTGAGCTTCTGATGGGAAGAAGACTGTGCACCACACTTCCTACTGTTAGGTAAAAACATCATGAGCTGGGAATGTAGAGGGAGTCACCCAGTGCTGGGCCGTAACAAGATGCAGTTGTGACCTTGTACTCTCAAGATAAGAGTGGGGATGACAAATTGATGTGCAGGAGGCTAGCAGAGAGGGACAGCAACAGTTTATTCATTGGACAATGTCATGGATTGATAATTTACTAAGTACGTATCCTAAGGTATATAAAAAACACCACTTGCAGAAGGCAGAATGCGCCTTCTCCAACTAACACTGTTAGTTGCAAGTGTTACAATCCGGCAATAAAGAACAAAGAACCTTGATTTCGACTCAGTCTGGTGTTTGACTCACTCATTCATGAACAAAGCAGACCTAACACTACCCAGACCCAAATAAGAACAGAGATGTCAAAGATGTAAAATGGAAACAAAAGCATCTGCAATAGAGACAAGTCAGCAAGAAGCTTAGGGTCATTGGCACAACATTATACAGTGAGACTTAGAGATTCCAGCACTTGGAACAAAAAGGCCACTGGTCTGGAGGAAGTAAATCCAAGATCCTACACTGTCAGAATAGAGCACACATGTCAAACTCTGGCTCGCGGGCCATATTTGGCCCGCAAGATCATATCAAAAATGTATTAGAGGTGGCCCGCTGGCCGCCGCGCCAGTATCGTGCATGCACAGTAACCGCTGTGTCCCAGGGTGAGAGAGAGAGAGAAAAATCCTGGTCCTTGAAAAGTAGTGGTGGGTGGTTTTATAAACACGCTGTCATGTCCCCCCACCCACCCCCCCACCGCAGCGCGGTCTGGCCAGTGTCAGGGGAAGCCAAGGCTGCTTCCCAGCGCCTGGAACCCCAGTGGCACAGCAGTTCTTGGAGCTGCAGATGGAGTCGGGACGCCGGAGGGAAGATTGGGGCTCCCCGCCGGGTGATGGGGGCGCCGTCCGCCGGCCGCCCTGCACCTTCCCACCGGACCAGTGGTGGGTGTCCAGAGTACACGTGGAGAGCGAGGCAGGTCGGGCAGGTAGGGTGGAAACCCCGCCAATCTCGGAAGTGGCGTGGGCTGGATCGGGATTAGGCGCACTCACCTGCTTCTCCACCGCTGACCGGGATCCCAGCGCGGTCCTGAGTGCAGAGACTGCCCTGGAAAGGTCCTGGGACACCGGCACAGAAAGAAAAGGGGGTCCGGGAGAAACTCAGCAGGTCAAGGGGGATCCGGGAGAAACTCAGCAGGTCAAGGGGGATCCGGGAGAAACTCAGCAGGTCAAAGGGGGATGCGGGAGAAACTCAGCAGGTCAAAGGGGGATGCGGGAGAAACTCAGCAGGTCAAAGGGGGATCCGGGAGAAACTGAGCAGGTCAAAGGGGGGTTCGAGAGAAACTCAGCAGGTCAAGGGGGAGGGGGTCCGGGAGAAACTCAGCAGGTCAAGGGAGGTCCGAGAGAAACTCAGCAGGTCAAGGGGGATCCGGGAGAAACTCAGCAGGTCAAAGGGGGGTCCGAGAGAAACTCAGCAGGTCAAGGGGGAGGGGTCCGGGAGAAACTCAGAAGGTCAAGGGGAGGGGGCCCGGGAGAAACACAGCAGGTCAAGGGGGGTCCGGGAGAAACTCAGCAGGTCAAGGGAGGTCTGAGAGAAACTCAGCAGGTCAAGGGGGGTCCGGGAGAAACTCATCAGGTCAAGGGGGGTCCGGGAGAAACTCAGCAGGTCAAGGGAGGTCCGGGAGAAACTCAGCAGGTCAAGGGGGGTCCAAGAGAAACTCAGCAGGTCAAAGGGGGATCCGGGAGAAACTTAGCAGGTCAAGGGAGGTCCGGGAGAAACTCAGCAGGTCAAGAGGGGTCTGGGAGAAACTCAACAGGTCAAGGGGGGTCCGGCAGAAACTCAGCAGGTCAAGGGGGGTCCGGCAGAAACTCAGGGGGAGCCTGACCTCGCCAGGACCGTTGCCCACTCTCCCTCCCTGCCGCAGGCCGACCCGCGACTCACGGTGACGGGGCCGCTGATCCGCCGAGATGCCCCTGCACTGTCGTTGTCCAACCCGATCGCCCGCAAACCCCGCCCTCCCGCACACAGGCTTGAGTAAGGATTATGAACTTTAATCTCAGGATAAAACGACCTTCCAATAGTTTCATGTCACAGTGATAAATATATTCCTGGTTAAAAATGGTCCTGCACCTGGATACAAGCTCATTAGGCATAAAACTTGAAAAGTGTGTCAATCAAAGGATATCTGTACCAATGGAAAAAGGGCATGGCAAATAATCCTGCTAGAGTTCATGCCCACAATCAGTCACCCATTTGATTGTTTCAGGAATCATGTTTTTCTCCCACATTCTCAATAGCCCTCAGATTTTACTATTCGACAGCACACTAGCAACATTTGACAAATCCTCTATAGAGAAATATTATTTATTGAATATTTTATTTCTCATTTGTTAATGCTTCTGGAAAGAGTTTATCTAAAACTATTATTAAACATTTATTTTAATAAGAAAAAGTTTAACATTACATATGTTGAAAGAAGAGAAAACATGCAGATGTTGTTGAAAAATTTCAATAAATATTTAGTTCGGCCCTCGACTTAGTCCAAGTTTTTAATTTTGGCCCTCGGTGAATTTGAGTTTGACACCCCTGGAATAGAGGATGGTCACATACTGAGAAGGAATCAAAAGAGTCTGCTGAAAATGCAAGGGACACTGCAGGAACAGACAAATTCAGAAGATCCAGCCTGCACAGCAACAGAGGAAACAGCACTAGTGCTCGACTATAGGGGACCAGCAGAGCCAACACAAACACCTGGGTTAAGAAGATCCACATGAGTTGTCAAAGCACCTGACAGACTGAATCTAAAACAGAAAAAGAACTGCTTACTTAAAAATTATTGCTGCTGATATTTGGGTTTACATTTGTGTTGAACTTAAAAATGAAAACTATATTAGTGTGTCATGTTGTTAAACATCTCAAGGAAAGGGAATGTAATGATAGAGTGCTAGTGATAATCCTAACCAGGAGAGGGCATTGGAGACAAGTTGTTGCAGCAAGGAGTAGATTCAAAATGGATGCCTCCATGAGGTTGTGAGTTCTAAACCTAATAAATTATAGTTGTTATAAAATAACTTGTTTATTTATTACATTAAGAGAAATATCATAGTAGTGGGTTGTATAAAAAGGGATGATGAGTCAGCATACAGGAGGGAAAATGAAATTTGGCTGAATGGTGTACTAACAACAACCTCACACTAAATGTCACCAAAACTAAAGACCTGATTGTGGACTTTTGGAAGGGAAAACTAAAGGTGTACGACCTAGTGATCATTGGGAGATCAGAGGTGGAGAGGGTGAACAAATTTTTATTATTGGGAACCTCAAACTCAGAGGCCATTCACTGGACCCAACACACCATGAAGAAAAAAACGTCAGTGCCTCGTCTTCCTGATGAGTTTGCAGAGGTTTGGTATGACATCAACAACTTTGGCAAACACATGTGTAGTGGAAAGTGTGCTGATACATGTCCTGGTATGTTGGCACCAATACCTCAGAGGAGGAAGCCCTGAAAAAGGTAGTTGACACAGCCCAGTACGTCACAGGCAAAACTCTCCCCACCATGGAGAAACTCTACATGGAACACTGAAATTCGAGAGCAGAAGTTATCATCAAAGCATCCATACCACCTAGGACATGCTCTATTCTCACTGTTGCCATCAAGAAAGAGGTATAGTTGCCACAAGACTTGCACCATCAGGTTCAGGAACAACTCCTCCCCCTCCACCATCAGACTCAAACGACCAACTCAATCAGAGTCTCATTTAAGGTCTCTTACGTTGCACATTATTTATTATTGAATGTATATTTGCAGTCATGCACAGTTAGCTTGTTTAAATGTATTTCTTTGCTTGCATTTCCCTCTTTTGCATGCACATCTTTTCTTGAGTTTTGCAATACAAGTCATAATTCTGCCTGGCCTGCAGGAAATAAGAATCCCAGGGTTGTATGTGATATCATGTATGCACACTAACAATAAATCTGAACTTTGAAGGACAGTTCCTTTCAGACAGCTATCAAGCTCTGGGACCTACTCTCCCCATTATTTTACTGCAAGATCAGTGAAGATCTGTCTGCACAGCCCTCAGCTTTTTGCAATGAGGAGCTCAGCAGGTCAGGCAGCAAGCATCTCTACCCTCCTGCAGCTCATTTCTCAATGTTCCATTATCTGCAGCCATGAATGTTTTGCTTCACACTTTTTTTGCATGATGACTGACAGTAAGTATTTATTATGAAGTTTTTTTTTCTCTTCCTTAACATCATCTTTTTCTTCTGTGTTGCATGTGTTAAGTACCTTCATGGCTGCAGCAAGCGAGATTTGCATTGCATCTGCACATTATACTGATGTACGAGACAATAAACTTCTTTAATTCACATGTATTAATGATTTGATGAAAGAAAAAATGCACAGACATGAATGTTTTACTCAACGTTTTTGAACATGCTTTTTGCTGCTGCTGTAAGATTCTTTTCCCCTCTCATCATCTCAATCAAATCAATGAAAAATAAGCATCACATTTCACCCAGGGACAAATGGAACTCCTGCTGATTCTGCCTTTCCCAATGAATTGGTTTTCATCTTGTCCCAGAGAGCACTGCTAGGACAGGAATGAATCGATCAATCACATGCACCAGTTGAACAATAACTTATATGGAAAAAGCGTGACATGCGTATTTATGGATGGTTTCCTGCTCTTTGATATCTATAAATTATTTTCTATTGTGGCATGGCCATATTTTTAAGCTACTTACGTTTAAAAAAAATCAGAAAACACACTGCCTTGACCAATCTTTGAGACATTTCCACTTCACTGCTCTGTCAATCAGACTTGGAAAAGGAATGACTAAGAATATGGGGAGCACAATATATTGATTTTCTTTTCAGCATTGCAATATACTGTATAAGCTGATATTTATCCCATTCCCTTTAATTAAAGCCTCACATCTGTCTCAGCTTAAAAGGATGGTCAATATCTTGATGCTCTGTTGAAGATATCTCTGTATTCTTGTTATGAACCAAACAGTTTCCTTTTCATCTGCTGAGCAGTTGAGGACAGGCAAACAAAGACAGTGCTTCATGAGATATGTTATCAATGACCCTGACAGATGCACAGCATGTCAAGGTGCATCTCTGACTTTCACTGAAAACTGCATTGTTTTCTGCACAATACAGGATGTCAACACATTGAGGGCTTTGAGAATTTGAGCCGCACGGATTGGAAGGAAATACACAGGGTTGGGGAATATTGGTGCTAACCCTCTGGGGAGGGGTTGTTGGAGGTAATTGGGAGGGGGATTGGTATTACCTCTGTGAGAGGGTTTTGGGGGGCCAACCTCTGAGGGGGTTTTGGGGGGACCAACCTCTGAGGGGGTTTTGGGGGGACCAACCTCTGAGGGGGTGTTGAGGCTAACCTTTGGAGGGGGATGTTGAGACTAACCTTTGGAGGGGGGTGTTGAGACTAACCTTTGGAGGGGGGTGTTGAGACTAACCTTTGGAGGGGGGTGCTGAGACTAACCTTTGGAGGGGGGTGTTGAGACTAACCTTTGGAGGGGGGTGTTGAGACTAACCTTTGGAGGGGGGTGTTGAGACTAACCTTTGGAGGGGGGTGTTGAGACTAACCTTTGGAGGGGGGTGTTGAGACTAACCTTTGGAGGGGGGTGTTGAGACTAACCTTTGGAGGGGGGTGTTGAGGCTAACCTCTGGGGAGTGTTGGTGATAATCTCTGGGAGAGGTGTTGGCAATGATCTCTGGGGAGTGGAGTTGACCTCTGGGGGCTGGTGATGGTGATAACCTATGATATGGTGTTAGGGCTAACCTCAGGGGGTGCTGGTCATAACCTCTGGGGAGGTGCTGGTGATGATCTCTATGGGGGTGCTGATGATAACCTCTGGTGGGGGCAGGGGTTGGTGTTAACCTCTGGGGCGGTGTTGGTGGCAACTTCTGGAGGGAATTGTCCGAGCTAAAAGCTTGGGTGGGACTGTTGTTTAAGCTAACCTCTGGGGTGGAGGGGTTGTCAGAATTAATGACCTGTAAAGAGATGGGGGGGGGGAGTAGTTGTGGCAGCTAACCTCTGGGAGGGGGAGGGAAGGGATCTTGATGCCAAGAGTCCCAATTTTTCTCATGTTCAATGGATCCTAGCAGTCCCCACTTAGGTGAAAATGACTGAGATTACAGGTGCTTTAATAATGGCAAGGCAGAACAATCAGGAAAATGAAGGAAAAACAAATTAAAGTACGCTCTAGTTGGTAGCTTTCTGGCAAGGTCTCGTGAACAAAGGTATTCAGTTGGACGAGCAAGTGTACTTTATATTGATTGTGAATGGAAAGGTTTTCTCTTTGAAAGGGTTGTGAACCAGTGCACCAAATGAATGAATGGAAGTTTATTGTTACATTAATCAGCACAACGTAGGAATTGAATTGGGCTGTTGAGAGAGAGGAAGAAACTGCCGAACTTCACTGGAAAGGATACGGTGGAAAATCAAAACACAATGATTAAGTTGAGATGCTGTTGGATTCAAAAGTTTGTTGTTTGCAGAGGAAAGAAAGACAAAGGGATTTCAAGAGTTCCACTTTAGACTACTGAAGAGGAGATTGGTGGATCAATTGTCATCAAACATGAAGGACATCAATATTGAAGTACACTGGAAGAGATGACATCTTGTCAGAGATGATTCAATCCATGAACAGTTCAAGAAAGAAAGGATTGTGAAGAAAGGGTTAACATTACAGCATTCATTGGCCAGCACTGGTAATCCATGACATGAATTAATCACACTTGGCAACAGATCATCTTAAATTTTAACAAATTTTCTGGAACAAAAACCAACAAATGTTATTATGAAACTGTTAATGACCTTCATTTACAATATGATTGTCCCTTGCAGGAGTGTAATGTGCGACTTAGTTCAAAGGCACTGAGGGATGGGCATTAAATGCTGGCCTTCTTGGGGGTACCCACTTTTCTGCCGTGACATCAATAATAGTGATCAAACATGATTTTTATATTCCTTAATAAAAAAGACAATACCAGATAATTGTGCCTCAGAGTTTTTGTCTGGTTTACATTTGAAGCAAATGACCTGGTTTATCTTTTAGAAAGGATAATATCATGCTTAACATCTCATGCTTCCCTTTAATTTCTCATTTTTTGTATACTCCAACCCGACTGTCTGGCTCTATCACTGCAGTGAAACAAGTACTGCGCATCACTCATTGCTGTTCACCAAATTTGCAAGTGGAACATTTTTTTTTCAAAAAAAGTATATAAATCTTAAGGGAGAAAATGTTGCAGTTCGGGTGATGGTTATTTGACATTGCAATTAATTTGAGAGAAAGAGAGTGAATCTGATTATTTATGGTTTTAAAATAAGAGAATATGTTTCATGTGCGAAGTGCCTAATCCTCCCACCATACTTATTTGAAGTCTGCCTGCAGCATCCATAAGCAAAAGCAATTTGCTTTGCTTGTCAGAGAATTATTTACCTGGCATTTCCAGGATAAATTCCACAGGCCCTGGTGACCATCTCTGTATTATCTGCTTCAAAATCAGGAGAAGGGCACCAAGTTCTGAAGATGACTTTCCTAAACGCTGGGCCAAGTTTGATCCAAATTCTTTTTTTTAAGTGCACAAAACAATTATCTGCTTTTAAGCAACTTTGAAATGTCTCAAATCTGTCAGGCAGCCAATGAGATGCAGTCACTTTTGGAGTGTTAAAACTGGCTGATATTTTATCTTCTTTTACTCTATTTATTTTTCAGCATTTTCCAATCTGAACATAAATAGTTAATTCATATTGTTCAGGCAAAGACAATAGGATAATTGACGCATTTCAATGATCATGCACAATGTTTTCCAGCTCAACCAGTTTCCGAGCAATCATGAGTCGACTGAAGCACAAAATCACAAGGTAATATTATGCAAGATATGGTCATTACAACTTCTTACATACTCCAAGAACATCTTCCAAAAGAATGGATAGTGAGGCTGCAAGGGCAAAAGGATGCAACTTTAGGTCACAGAACCTTCACCAGGGCTGATGTATTCTAGAGACATTCTTTAGCTAAAAATATAATTATCCTGTTATTTTAAGGATTTCTGATGGTTGAAATTGCGTTTATGTCCCTGTGATAGTACAGATCTATCACCAATGTACATACTGTATCTAGACTGTGCTTACAGCGATTGGCTGAGAGCTAAGCCATGCCTATTGTCTGGGCCTTAAAGGGTTGTGTCCCTAGCCAGGTCGGATCATTCGGCCACCTGTGAAGAGCTCCTGTCTTTTGCTAATAAAAGCCTTGGTTTGGATCAACAAGTCTTTGGTTCTTTCGACGAGCTCGACAGTCCCAAATAAATGTTCTGAGAGAAATGAGCTGGTGAATCATCTCTCTGGTTATCAACAGGCACAGGTTGATGCCAGCAATTCATGCTTTATTGTCAGATTTTTAAATAAACCACAAAAATGACTAGGACACTAGCTGTTGCGAGACCGCTCTTGGACGAGATCAGAAGAATCGAAGCTTGGCTCTGTAGTCAGCTTCTCCAATTTTACATTAAATCATATCCAAAATTTTACAGCATTGCTGGATAGCTTCAATGACATTCCCTCATTCTGTCTTTACCCCTCCCCAATAATGTTGCTTTTAAAAATAAGTAAAAACATTTTATTGATCATTGCCTTACTAGCATAAAAGTGTTATCATGTTGACCATCAGTTTGATTATCAAACGTAGCAGAGCTTAACAGAAATATTCTGACACTTCTTTCCCATTTCTGCACCTCTGCATCTCCATCTCAGGAGACTAATTGTCCACCAACATTTAATAAAACCCATGAACTCCCACAGTTCTCCAGACCACACCTCTTCCCATCCTGCCTCAGATCTATCATCTTTACTGAATCTCTTCCTGTAAGAGCCCTTCCACACCAGGACATTCAAAATGCTTCTTCAAAAAATATGGCTTCATGTCATCCCCACACCCCATGTCATCAATCTCAGAAAGGCATTTGCTAAGGTCCCACATAGAAAACTGGACATGGGTGAAAGGAAAAACAAATTTAGATCCAAACTGGCAAAAATGAAAAATTGAAGGCTGATTGTGTGTTTCATGATTCATAACTGAGGAAGGGAAGGGCTAATTATGATGGGATGAGGCCAAAATTAGGGAAAGTAAATTGGGAACAGATGTTCAGTGGAGGAAGCACTGAAGTAACATGGAGAATGCTTAGGGGGTCTGGATTGGTTTGCCCCACTGAGACAAGGAAATGATTGTAGGAAAAGGAAACCATAGTTGACAAAACAGGTGAGGCAGCTGGTTAAGTGGAAGAAGGAAGCATACATTAGATTTAGGAAGTAAAAACAGCAAGGGCTCGTGATAATTATGTGGTAGCCAGGAAGGAACTTTATAAAGGACTTAGGAGACCTCAAAGGGGGCATGAGAAGGCCTTGGCAAGTAGGATTAAGGACAACCCCAAGGTTTTTCATGAATTCATGATGAACAGAAGGATGTCGGGAATGAAGGTAGGGCTGCTTAAGGATAAAGGAGGCAACCTGTGCCTGGAAGCAGAGGAGGTCCTAAATTAATACTTGCCTTCAGCATTCACCAGAGACAAGGACCTTGATCAAGGTGAGGTCAGAATAGAACAGGTTTGTGTGCTGGACAATGTTAAAATTAGGAAAGAGGAAATGCTGGATCATAAAATTAAGATTGATGTCCCTGAGGCCAGACACAATATATCTGAAGTTGCTGTGGGGAGGGAAGATATAACTGGTGCAGTGGCTGTGATCTTTGAGTTCTCCTTGGCCACAGGGGAGGTGCTGGAGGATTGGAGAATGGCAAATGTGGTCTCTTGTTTAAAAAAAGTAATAGGGAGAATCCTGGGGGAATTATAGACCAGTAAATCTTACATCAGTGATGTGAAAAGGATTGAAGGGAATTTTTAATGAGCATTTGGAGAAGTACTGTCTTCACAGTGATAGCACGACTTTATGAGGGAAAGGTCATGCCTCATAAGCCTAATTGAGTTTCCTGAGGAGGTAACAAAATATCTTGATGAATGTTGTGCAGTAGATGTGGTCTATATGGAATTTTGTAAGGCATTTGACACAGAGAGGCTCATTCAGAAAGTCATGAGGCATGACTTGGAATCTTGGCTGTATGGATTAAAATTTGGCTTACCTGTAGAAAGCAGAGGGAGCAGTGGATGGAAAGTATTCTGCTTGGAGGTCATGTTGGGTTTCAATAGTCGAGAGGTTGAGTTCAAGAGTTGAGAGGTCATGTTGCAACTCTACACATCACTGGTGAGACCACACCGAGTATTGTGTTCAAACCTAGTTAGCTCATTATCGGAAGGATGTAGAAGCTATGGAGAGGGTGCAGAGATTTACCAGAATGTTGCTTGGATTAGAAAATAGATCTTATGAGGCAAAATTAGCAGAGCAAGGACATTTTAGCAAGGGATGAGCGGTGACGATAGAAGTCTACAAGATTCTGAGAGGGAGGTAGCACCTCACGTTTATCAGTATTAAACTCTATCTGAAATCTTTCAGCCCACTCTTCTAACTGGCTTATATCCCATAGCAAGCTTTAATAGCCTTGTTTGATGTCCACAACACCATCACTCTTCTCCATACTTTCTAATCCAATTTACCAGCCTATCTTCTTGATCATTAATATTTATGACAAACAACAATCGACCCAGGACTGATCCCTGAGCCACTCAACTAGTCACCGAAATCCAATTTGACAAAATCTTTCACCATTATTCTCTGGTAACTCCCATCCCGCCATGGTTGAATCAATTTCTCTGCTTCAACATTAATACCTAATGCATGAACCTTCCTAATTAACCTCTTATGTCAAAACTTGTCAAAGGCATTACTAAGTAGACAACATCTACAGCCTTCGCCTCATCAACCTTCTTAGTAACCTCCTGGAAAATCTTTATAAGATTTGTTAAACATGACCTACCACATACAAAACCATTTTGACTACTCCTAATCAATTCCTGTCTTTCCAAATAATTGGGTATATCATTTTTAAGAACACTCTCCAGCACTGACATTAGACTCTTGACCTATAATTACAATGCAACAATCCTAGCACTTCCTCCATGGCCAGTGATATTTTAAATATTTCTGTCAGGGCCTTTACTATTTGTATACTAATCTCCCTGAGGGGACTAGCAGATATCTTGGTAGGGCCCGGAGTCTTAGGTATTCTCTTTAAAATAGCCAATACTACCTCCTCATTAACACCCTCCTTTGCATAGTGCATACTGAGCATTTAACAGATTTGAATAACTGATTAAAATCCAAAAGAACCCACAATTTCTCACAAGAAATTAAGCAAATTTCCAAACTACCATGATTTCCATTCTGTCATCCTCTGCTTCGGCATCAATGGTTTGGTCTTTGTTCACCCAGAAATCTCCATTCTGGAACCATACTCCAAACTCAGTCATTCAATACCTGTATATCTATCCCAACTGCCAATTCTCTCTTAAATGCAATCTCCTCAACCAAATCTTCAATGACCATCCACCATCTCCACTTCACTGTTATTGAGTTTGGGTTGGGGAGTGAGCTTCACCCCACCTTTTGAACAGGACAGTGAACTCTACCGCCTTTCTGGATCACGAAATGAGTTGTGGTCTTGCTTACATTAAGCGAGAGGTTGGTGTCCTGTACTCAATTACTCGTTCCTCCATCTTTCTTCTACACTCTATGACAGTGGTGTCATCTGAAAATTTCTCGGTGGACTTGGAGCAGTATTTGTCTACACAGTCAGTCATGGGTGCATTGAGGGTGCATTGGTAGACTGAGTTTGTAGCCTTGCACGTCCCTAGCATTGAGAATGATCATGGAAGAAGTTACCAATCCTCACTGGTCTGCAGGATGAGGATCCGACTATAGAAGGCCAAGGTTACTGTGCTTGAGGAGTTTATTTTGGCACTATTGTGTTGAAGGCAAAGCTGTTCTCACTAAATATTCATCTGACATAGATGCCCAAGTCATCCAGGTGTTTCAGGGCCAGGGATATGACATCTGTTGTGAACCTGTTGTGGTAGTAGACAAATTGGAGTGCATTGAAGTGAACAGGGAGGCTCAATTTAATGCCACCATGGCAGGCTTCTCAAAGCATTTCAAGATGTCAGACCCACTGAATCTATTTTCTGTTTTAGCAGTGGGGTGATATGCCCTTCATGAAGTGGGAACTTCTGCCTGTTGCAGGAATAGGTTGAAGATATCTGAACACTATCATCAGCCAGTCTCTGCAGGCTTGAATGACATGTCCAGGGAATCTGGCTAGTCACTTTGAGTAGGTTCACTCTCTGGAAGGCCGATCTGGAGTCTGTAGCAAGGATCATGATGGAGATGTGCCCGAGGTTGAAGTGTTGTGTGCTGCTGGCTTGCTGACCTCCTGTTTCAAGTGAGCTCACTGGGGAGGGATGAGCTGTTGCAAGCTCGTCTGTTCAGCTTTGCTTTCTATCCCCTGATTGAGATCATGCCATGTCATAGGCACCTGGCCTCTTTGAGGAGTTTTAGGACTTGTGTTTGGTTTGGTTCTGTCTCTTGGCACCTCTGATAGCCTTGTAAAGATCAGACCTGGATATTTTGTAAAGGGGTGGGTCGTCTGACTTGAACGCCTCAGTTCAAGTGAATTGTAAGTCGACATCGAAGTTCAGCCATGGTCTCCGGTGTAGGTACATATGGATTGTCCTCTTTGGCACATGATTCTCCACAAACTCACTGTCATCCCAGAAAAGTATGTCTGTGAAATGCAGCAAACTGAAAAGGAAAGAACCCCATCCTGCATATAAAACCCATAATCACAATTCAGTGATTAATACTGTCTTGTGCAGACAGAGAATTGTTGGAGTAACTCTGCAGGTCAGACATGGGTAGAGATGGGCAGTCAACATCTTGAATCAAATCACTTTTTAAGAGCTCTAGTTTTCAAGATCACACAGTCTTCAATGCCCACAATCCTATCACATTTCCCATATTTTATGTTTGTGATTCGTAGAGCATGAATTCACTGTAAATATATGATTTTATTGCTAGATCTGCCTGTGATTTGATTTCAGTAGCATATCCCTGTTGACACATCATTTCCAAAGACAATACCTGCTCCTGTTTTATAACTCCTTTTGAATTGTTCCCCTGCACAATTTGTTGACTTCACAACTATCAGCCTGCTCAGTTTTGTCGTGAAAACATGGCTGATCTGTCTGCTTCCAATCTTTTAAAACCCAGCATATCTATTCAATTATAGATCAGTTCAATTTGCAATTCTCAAATTGCACAGAAACTTCAGTGAGATTGGGTCTGTGAGCCAGCCCAGAGTGATTGGATGGATGGAGATTGGTGGAGTTACATGTCCATTTGATGGCTGTTGTAACACAATTTGTGTACAGTTCTTCTTGCCCGATTCACCTGAATTGGTTGTTTACAACTGGCTGTCATGGAGTTGGCCCCTTGCCTTCTTCTGCCCAGCAATCCATTCAACATAACCAAAGCTGATGTTCCACACATCTCAACTCTTCTTCTGTCCCAGTTTCATACTTTGCAATTTTCTGATCTGTCAAAAATATTTCTAACTCCACTTTAGACAGTTCCAGTAATCCACCCTCCACAAAATCTTGTGAAAGAGAATTTGAGAGATTCATCATCTCCTGCATGAAGAGCTTCCATCATATTGGGTAATGACATAACCTTGTACAAAGATTAAAATATCTTGTCTCTACAGCATTGCACCAAACAATGGCATTTTCTTGTCCCACTGCCATGAAAAACTTGGGCAGAAATATTAAGTTAATATTAGACTCTCCACTCAAAGAAATTTCTCAACTTTAATTATTTTTATGTCCCCTCAGGAATTTATACATTCAATGCAATTAATTCCCCTCATTGTCCTAAATGGAAAATAATACACATCAAGCCTTTATTTTAGATCTTTGTGATCAGGCAATCTTCCCATCCCAGGAATTAGCCAGAAGTTTTGTCTGGTTCCAAAACTGGTATTCCTCCCTAAATACTGGGTCAAAATTACATCTGCTTGCTCTTTTGTAGTTATCCCTGCAACACAATGATGTTTACTTCTGTACACGGCCTTCTTTCAATCTAAGACTCTGAAAACAGTAAATGTTTGTAATATTCGACAAGTTGATTGTGCTAAACACCATTCTCTTTCCCATGCTAAAGCTTTGCTGATGAAAACATAGTCTCACACTGGGGACACAAGAGACTCCTGAGCCAAATGATGTTTACTGTCAAATGCACGAAAACCAACAAGGTCGGGTCAGATACAGCAATGAGCTCTCTGAACCCTTCTCCATTAACAATGGCGTGAAGCAAGGCTGTGTTCTCGCACCAACCCTCTTTTCAATCTTCTTCAGCATGATGCTGAACCAAGCCATGAAAGACCCCAACAATGAAGACGCTGTTTACATCCGGTACCGCACGGATGGCAGTCTCTTCAATCTGAGGCGCCTGCAAGCTCACACCAAGACACAAGAGAAACTTGTCCGTGAACTACTCTTTGCAGACGATGCCGCTTTAGTTGCCCATACAGAGCCAGCTCTTCAGCGCTTGACGTCCTGCTTTGCGGAAACTGCCAAAATGTTTGGCCTGGAAGTCAGCCTGAAGAAAACGGAGGTCCTCCATCAACCAGCTCCCCACCATGACTACCAGCCCCCCCACATCTCCATCGGGCACACAAAACTCAAAACGGTCAACCAGTTTACCTATCTCGGCTGCACCATTTCATCAGATGCAAGGATCGACAATGAGATAGACAACAGACTCGCCAAGGCAAATAGCGCCTTTGGAAGACTACACAAAAGAGTCTGGAAAAACAACCAACTGAAAAACCTCACAAAGATAAGCGAATACAGAGCCGTTGTCATACCCACACTCCTGTTCGGCTCCGAATCATGGGTCCTCTACCGGCACCACCTACGGCTCCTAGAACGCTTCCACCAGCGTTGTCTCCGCTCCATCCTCAACATCCATTGGAGCGCTTACACCCCTAACGTCGAAGTACTCGAGATGGCAGAGGTCGACAGCATCGAGTCCACGCTGCTGAAGATCCAGCTGCGCTGGATGGGTCACGTCTCCAGAATGGAGGACCATCGCCTTCCCAAGATCGTGTTATATGGCGAGCTCTCCACTGGCCACCGTGACAGAGGTGCACCAAAGAAAAGGTACAAGGACTGCCTAAAGAAATCTCTTGGTGCCTGCCACATTGACCACCGCCAGTGGGCTGATATCGCCTCAAACCGTGCATCTTGGCGCCTCACAGTTTGGCGGGCAGCAACCTCCTTTGAAGAAGACCGCAGAGCCCACCTCACTGACAAAAGGCAAAGGAGGAAAAACCCAACACCCAACCCCAACCAACCAATTTTCCCTTGCAACCGCTGCAATCGTGTCTGCCTGTCCCGCATCGGACTTGTCAGCCACAAACGAGCCTGCAGCTGACGTGGACTTTTACCCCCTCCATAAATCTTCATCCGCGAAGCCAAGCCAAAGAAGAAGACAAGATCAACAGACAGAGACAATGAATTTGGAGAAAAGAAGAAAAACTCTGGGAGGGAATCTGCAAGTCAAGCAGCATCTGTGGAAACCAAGGGAGGGGTTGATGCTTCAAGCTGAGACCCTGTATCATGACTGCATTGACATGGCACTTATTATTTCTGCCCAAGATTTTCGTGGCAGTGGGACAAGAAAATGCCATTGGTTGGTGCAATGCTGCAGAGACAAGATATTTTAATCTTGGTATGATAAAGAGCACTGCTGATAGATTAATGATATCAACCAAATTGCTTGATGCAAAATTGTGCATGTAATGAAAGGAACAAGAATGGCCAACACAGAGGCTACAGCTTGTTCCTGAATAAAAGCTGACATTGTCAATAAAAAGAGCAATTTTGTTTTGTATTGTTATGGACAAAACATCCAATGCATCATCTACCTCTCCCGAAACTAGCAAGCAAAGCTTACCACATTTAATTTTCCTAATGGAAGAAGAGATTAGACTGAGGCGCTGTTGGTCTGTTCAAACGCAATGAAAGATTCTACAGCACAACACACGCACTGCAGCAGAATGATCCTGGCTGACACCTATCCCTCAACAAACACCATCAAATCAATAGGACTGGTCAATTATTTTGTAACTATTTGTGTAACATAGCCATTCTCAACCTTGTTTTGACTATGGCCTACTTTAGACTCTGCTCAAAGTTTATGACCCCTTCCCTGTGAAGCACTTATTTAGTTTGTTTCTTCCATACTTCTTTCTAACTGACTTCATAAAAAAACATAAAAATATATTTACATTATGCGAGGTGGAAAGAAAACAAGGCTTTTAAAAGCTGAGTAACAATCGTGGCTTGTGATTCCACAACAAACGCACAAATGGGAAATCATTCTTATTGAACATATAGGAAAGAAGGAAACACGAACAGACATAATATATTAAACAAAGATTCATAGAGCGCAAAGGTTTGTACATAATGAGTCATTGGGGAACTTTGAGCATTAACTCGAGTATGCATAAACTTAATAAAAATAATTCTGAAAAAATGAAAAATTTTAGTGAGATCCTTTAGCTTGATGTTCCTGGGCAAGTTTTTGATGCCAGACTCTGAATTAGATTGTGATAGCCGAAGGTGATATCAAGTCTGGTCCTGGATTTTGTCAAGGAATCTTCCTTGCCGAATCCACATTCATCTAAGTACATTGAGGGAAATGTAATGAAAAATATTTTGGACTTTTCCTGTAATTTTTGAAATCAATTTGACAGATCACTCTTAACCCAAAAATCTTTTTTTTAAAAAATTGATTGAACTTACAGCGTGCAATATCACTCTGAAGATCAATCAACCTCTTTTGAATTTCTGTGACCACATTAGTGGGTTGTTCCTCAAATGGATCTAATATTCAACACAGGATACTCAGGTTTAACAGGTCATTAAATATTTCCTGCAGTTCACTATGTATTTGCTTTAGATCTGGGGTAGCCACACTTTTTGGTCATGGGCCACATACAGAAAAATATAAGGAGACATGGGGTAAATAATACAAGCCTGGCAGTTTTCAACCACCTATGGTTCCTTTAACGGGCCTTTGAAAGCTTGTACATTGCCAATGAAAGTCGGACTCATGGGTGTGTGCTTACTTGCTCACATGCTACACTGAAGATTTGAGTCTCATCCTCCTGCCAAACTAGTTTAAATCCCCATGAGTACCACCAGCAAATCTCCCTGTTCCTCCTGTTCAGGTGCAAACCATCCATCTCGGATAAGTTCCACCTTTTCACAAAGAGAACCCAATAATCCAAGAATCTGAAGCCCTCCCTCCTGCACAGTTTCTGAGCCACATATTGAACAGTGCTATCTTTCTGCACCTTACCTTGTAAGCATGTGGCACATGGTGTAACCCTCAGATTATCAGCCAAAAGGTCCTGTTCTTTCATTATTTTCTTTACAGGACCTTCACTCCCTTCTGACCTCCATCATTGTTATCAATAAGGATCACAATTTCTGGATACTCACTCTTCACCTTGAGAATGTCAGGTTGAGAATCCTGTGACACCAGGAGGAGCTAACACTGGAGGACCTCTTGGAGTCAGTCTTGTTTCAATGTAATCTATTAAGGTGGGAACCTATTACATGCTTTGATAGATTACACACTGTAGCGCAGTATTTGGCCCAAATATTCCAACATTTATGCTTCATTTAACTTTCCACATCTCAATTAATCAAGTAATCATCTATTTTCCTCCCTTCACACACTTCCCCAATATCCCCATAAATGCATTGATATTATTGAATTCAACCTGGTAGGGAATTCTGCAAACTGCCCTGTAAAAAAAAAAGTTTTATCATAAATGCTGGTCACCCCAGTGACATACACATATTGTGACTGAAATGAAAAACAGATTTAGCATTCAACAGAGGAAATTTACGATGCCAGGCAGGATTCAGGAAGTGGCAGTCTTTCCTTCAGGTTAGGAGTTTGTTCATGGTCCTGCCTCATTAAGATCAGCATGTCACCTCCTGTACCAGCGATCCCAGCACACTTGCTTAAAACTATACTAAGGAAGGCCGATCATTTTTTTTCCTGAGACTGCATTTTGGCACATCAGATCACCTGGCTATGTTCCCTCAGCCTGCGTACAACAAAAAAGCCTAAAAGAGAGGTTCCAGAGATCAGGACAGCCAGAAAGTGGTCGTGGGAGGCTTAAAAATGGTTACAGGACTTCCTCGAGTCAGTAGATTGGGCATTATTAAAGAACTCAGGTGAGGATTTGAATAATTACATCAGGGCTGGCACCTCCATACCCCAATCAGTGTGGATTTGTTAGAACAACTCCTCCACCTCTATCAGCACTGGAATGCCACAGAGCTGCATACTTAGCCCCCTGTTCTACTCACTTTAACCTATGACTGTGTGGCTCGGTATGACATCAATACCATTTTCGAACAGTCGTAGGTTACATAAAAAGAGATCCTGGATCCAACATGCCATTTGTAGTGATTACTTTCCACTATAGTCACTTGGAAGATAAAAAAAAAACTTGTTTTCTGACTCATTCAAACAAAATCATACTAAAGTTGAGTTTACAAAGTTTATAAAACTATATTAAACATTGTTAACGTTGTTAGACAGTCAACAGAAAATGTCAAAACATTCTCTGTATCCTCCATTTCACAGAACAAACAAAACTAAACTAACCTCATCTCCTGGTAAACAGAGAAAAACTAGCTGTATTCCTGAAGCAAAGAAATTGTTAGGAGACAGCATAAAAAATGTTAGACAAAAAGCCAAAAACAGACTGCTTGTGAGCAATGAAATACATTTTAACACCTACACCAATGTCATCATGAAGTAAGCTCATCTGTATCCAACTGCACGAAAACCAACAAAGTCGGGTCAGATACAGCAATGAGCTCTCTGAACCCTTCTCCATTAACAATGGTGTGAAGTAAGGCTGCGTTCTCGCACCAACCCTCTTTTCAATCTTCTTCAGCATGATGCTGAAACAAGCCATGAAAGACCTCAAAAATGAAGACGCTGTTTACATCCGGTACCGCACGGATGGTAGTCTCTTCAATCTGAGGCGCCTGCAAGCTCACACCAAGACACAAGAGCAACTTGTCCGTGAACTATTCTTTGCAGACGATGCCGCTTTAGTTGCCCATTCAGAGCTAGCTCTTCAGCGCTTGACGTCCTGTTTTGCGGAACTGCCAAAATGTTTGGCCTGGAAGTCAACCTGAAGAAAACTGAGGTCCTCCATCAGCCAGCTCCCCACCATGACTACAGCCCCACCCCCCCACATCTCCATCTGGCACACAAAACTCAAAACGGTCAACCAGTTTACCTATCTCGGCTGCACCATTTCATTGGATGCAAGGATCGACAACGAGATAGACAACAGACTTGCCAAGGCAAATAGCGCCTTTGGAAGACTACACAAAAGAGACTGGAAAAACAACCAACTGAAAAACCTCACAAAGATTATCGTATACAGAGCCGTTGTCATACCCACACTCCTGTTCGGCTCCGAATCATTGGTCCTCTACTGGCATCACCTACGGCTCCTAGAATGCTTCCACCAGCATTGTCTCCGCTCCATCCTCAACATTAATTGGAGCGACTTCATCCCTACCATCGAAGTACTCGAGATGGCAGAAGCCGACACCATCGAATCCACACTGCTGAAGATCCAACTGCGCTAGGTAGGTCACATCTCCAGAATGAAGGACCATCGCCTTCCCAAGATCGTGTTATATGGTGAGCTCTCGACTGGCCACCGTGACAGAGGTGCACCAAAGAAGAGGTACAAGGACTCCCTAAAGAAATATCTCGGTGCCTGCCACATTGACCACCACCAGTGGGCTGATATCGCCTCAAACTGTGCATCTTAGCGCCTCACAGTTCGGTGGGCAGCAACCTCCTTTGAAGAAGACCACAGAGCCCACCTCACTGACAAAAGACAAAGGAGGAAAAACCCAACACCCAACCCCAACCAACCAATTTTCCCCTGCAACCGTGTCTGCCTGTCCCGCATCGGACTTTTCAGCCACAAACGAGCCTGCAGCTGACGTGGACATTACCCCTCCATAAATCTTCGTCCGCGAAGCCAAGCCAAAGAGAAGAAGAAGACCTCTACTTCCTCAGGAGCTTGCATAAATTTGGTATGACATCAGAACCTTGGAAAATTTCTACACATGTGTAGTGGAAAGTGTGCTGACCATCTGATCACAGCCACCATCAATACCTCAGAGTGGAAAGCCCCACAAAATGTAGTGAACATAGCCCAGTAAATCACAGGTAAAACTTTCCCCACTATCGAGAAAATCTTTATGGAACAATGTTGTTGGAGAACTGCAGCAATCATCAAGGATCCACACTGCTTCTGTTCTCACTGCTGCCATCAGGAAAGAGGTACTGTAACCACAAGACTCGTACCACAGGCTCAGAAACAGTTGCTACCCATCCACCATAAGATGCCTAAACAACACTCAGTCAAAGACTCATTTAAGGACTCTTATCTTGCACATAATTACTGAATATTTTTTTCTCTTTCGTACAGTTTGGTTACATTGCTTTTATTTGTTTATCTTTCTCTCTTTAATATACGTGTCTTTATTCTTGAGTACAGTTTCCAGTTATCGATAAGTCAAAATTCTGCCTGGCCCGTGGCAAAAAAGATTCTCGGTATTGAATGTGGTGTCATGCATGTACTCTGATAATAAATTTGACCTGTGACGAGAGGTATTGAAGGAGCAGCAGACTGTCAGAAGATTTTAGATCATGGAAGAGATTTTAAACCAGGACTTGTCCATCCACAGCTGACCACAAAATGTCACAATGCTGGCATCTATTTGATGTAATTGTGGCCACTCCAAGTCCAACTTTGCTTTCTCGGCATCTGCACCTATTGAAAAACTATTATTTTACTGGCATGCTAACAGATATGGCAAAATAATTTCAATAGAATTCTCCTCACATATCATACCAGAAAACAGGATATCTTTTTTTCAGGCAGTTGCTATTTTGTATCATTGGTAGAATCACAGAGAATCAAGCACAAACCCAGCAAACAAACAGTAGTAAGAGAGACAAAAGCCCAAGCCTCTGCTACCAGATGATATCCTGGGTACGGCAGAGAAAGCCAAAGATGAGGCATCTCACTGTCATGATAATGAATATGTATGAGATGTACCGGAAGTCACGTGGTATGAGAGAGAGATAAGAGCACAAGCAGGAGAACAAAGGAAACGGGAAAATAAAGCCACTGAGAAGTTTACCTGATAAAACTTGTGTTTAATGTTTTAACTTCACATTTCGGGCCACAAATGTGACACTCACCTCTGTGACAGTGCTTCCAGTTTTAATGCAGGCAATGATGCGAAAATGCTCCACTAGATTGTCATTTGGTTGCATTCAACATGCAGACTAGTTATAATCCAGCATTGGATCGGATCAATCCAAACCATTGTCAACCCTCTGAAATCATGTTTCCAGAGAAAATATACAACTTAACTTGAACTCTGTCACATTTGTGTTGCATTCCACTTACATTCAACAATTCGGCATGAGCCAGCAAACCTACTTGCCTTAAAATGAACTTCAGGAACCATCGAGAACATCTACGGGGAACACCGCCATCAGAGAGCAGCAGCAATTATCAAAGACCACAGAACCCAGCACGCACACGCTGTTGTCGCTGCTGCCATCAGGATAGAGGTGTAGGTGCTACAAGACTCGCGCCACCAGGCTCAGGAACAATTGTTACTCCTCCATCATCAACACGAATCTCAATCAGGGACTTATTTAAGGTCTCTTACTTTTACTACTTTATTGATTTTTTTTTCTCTCTCTTTATATTGAAGAGTTTGTTTACATTTCATTATTTGTTTACATGTGAACAGTGAGTCAGGTTT
Source organism: Narcine bancroftii (assembly GCF_036971445.1). NCBI lineage: Eukaryota > Metazoa > Chordata > Chondrichthyes > Torpediniformes > Narcinidae > Narcine > Narcine bancroftii. The sequence continues at coordinate 52,912,133 of NC_091473.1, forward strand.
TTTTTTTGCACCGCTAATAAGTGGTAATTCTGCTTGGCCCAGAGGGAAATGAATCTCAGGGTTGAATGTGATGTCATGTATATAAATGACATCACATTCAATAACAATAAATCTGAATCAGACGATGAGTTTTTGTTGACTTCCACAAGTGGCACACTTACCAAGAAATTTTTATCGTTGACCATATGTCAGAGTGCTAACATCTCCATTTCAATTTAGAACTGTAAAAGTAGGTTCCAGGAACATGAAGTTGATACAGAATTTACTATTTAACATTCCTTATTGTCATGTCATAAGAACAGTGCGGAAAGGCAGGCAGATTCACCATCAACAGAAAATGCCTGAAGCACCTTTTAGTCGGAGAAAGGGAAGCAAAAGAGATTCCAAGTAGCCATGGATTTGCCTCCAGTGTTGCCACAGACAGCCCCCACCCCACAACCCCCAGCCACACCGAGTCCAATCCAAACCAGCAGCAGACCGATCTCCAGACCTGAACCTCCGACACGATCAGGGAACTTTCAGTGTCCTCAACATCCTCTTACATCCCAGTTCTGTTACCTGCTTCCCCTTCAGCCTGTCTTGGGAAGTCTGTCGCCTGGTATAAATCCCTCGACCACAGTCATCAACAGCCTGCAGACTGCGGGGGTTCCACACCCCATTTTGCCAACAGCCTGTGTGTTCTTCAGCCGACATGGCCACTTTGCCGTCCTCTGCTTCTCCTTCTCAAACAGGGGGTGTTCTCCCCATTTTCTGGTGCCATGAACCAGTCCTCTGCTTCCCCAGAGTTTGCAACCCCTCGTTGCCACTGTCATCTTCAGCAAAGATCCCGTGATCATAGAATTTTTAAGTAAAACCTCTGCTGGCTCCATTGACAGCCTGTTTAAAGCCTTTACGGAGCTGACAGCAGTCAAACTGGGTGGTTAGTCCCTGTGGGAGTGCTGTGTGTCTAGTCCCCACTCTTCTCAGGACTGAACTAGTGGCAGAACTGTCAATACAGCTGGTCCATCTGAGCTGCCTTTTTCCCCAAATACACTTACACCTTCACTGATCACATTTTACAATCAAAAACAATCAGCACTGGTTTTAAAACTCTCAATTAATATTGTGGGAACAATAATGCAGATTGCCTGAAAAACTTGATGTCAGGGACAGCCAAGCACCAGCACCCAATAACTTAACATTTTTATTATGTGTTGCTTGGTAAATGATGTATGCTATCAGATAGTTTATAATTAGCACTTTTATACAGTGATTAAACACTTAGTAGATATAGAGGAAGCAAGGGTAGTTGAATGGTTAAGAATGATGCAATGCTAATCATGCCTGTTATTCTGTTATCACTCCATGCACACCACAGTACGAAGAAAATAACTGAACAGCAGGCCTCCACATTATGTTAAAGAAAGAATAGGTTGTTCCGATAAAGGTGAAACTCAATACAACTGCAACTTCATTGCAAAAACAGAAATTCAGGAAATGTCCAGCGGTATGTTTGATCAAGCAGGCCAGATAGCATCCATGGGAAAAAAATTAGTTTAATCTCAGAACTCACATTACGACTTGATTAAAGGCCCCAACCAGAAATCATTATGAACCTTTTCTCTCCATAGATGCTACCTGACCTGCTGAATCCCATCAGCCTCTCATTGTTTGCTCAAGATTCCAGCATCTGCAGTTCATGTTTTTTTATTTGCAATCGCACATTGTTTTGAAACAGAATTTGAGTTAAATTGAAAATCAAAAGCATCCAGAAGGTAAAATGAAGGCCTCTGATATTTTTCAACTTAAATTCAACAGGTGCATTAAATTACAATATTGAGTTTCATTACTGACTTCAACCATATCCCATACTTTATGGTGCAGCAGCTAGTGTAAAAATTCTGCTTTCATCATTTTCAGTTCCTCTGGATCTATTTGATTTGTTTAAATTCCGATTTCAACCCCCATCTGCCTGGCACCATTATTCTGTTTGGGACTCTCTCTTCTACCTCCACTCTGGCATACACCTTACATTTGTTCCTTACATACACCTTACATATGGATGACAAGAAAACAATTTCCTCAGTTTCAGAGGGAGGGGACATCAGAATGTTCTTCTATTCCACAAAAAAGAGGACCAAGAGTTTCTCAAGTACCAGCAACATCCTAATAAATATTTTCTGCACTCTTTCAATCTTATTGATATCTTTTCTGTAATTATGTGACCAAACCTACACACAATACTCCAAATTTAGTCTCTCTAATGTCTTATAACATTCCACCTCTTACACCAATACATTGTTTGAAGGCCAATGTGCGAAAAGCTCTTTTTAAAATGCTCTCAACCGGTGATGCCACCTTCAGGGAATTATGTACTTCTATTCCCAGATCCCTGTATTGTACTGCACTGTTCAATGCCCACAGTTTACCATATATGTCCCACTTTCATTAGTCCTCCTAAATTGCAACAACACCTCACATGTGTCTGCATTAAATTTCATTTTGGAGCTGGTTCAATCTCTCTGCAAGCTTTGAAATCCTTTCTCGCTGTCCACAACATCACCAATCTTATTGTATGAGGGGGTATTCCACACTCTCTCATCAACTCCTTCCAAATTACACCACTCACCTACATACTAAAGTGGCCAATTAAACTACTGCCCTGTGTTACTGAATCGTGAAAGAATGCAGAAGCACCTGGAAAAATTCATGAGGTCTTAGTGAGAACAATCAAACTTCACACAGACAGACGTGGAGATCAGGAGTGAAGATGCTGGAGGTGCAAGACAACCATCCTCACCCATTAGTTACATCCCCTCCCCCCCACCTTGTATTTTCTCCCAAGCACCTCAAAGCCATGTACCTGGTGTTAGCCATTTCAGCACTGGGAAAAGCATCTGGCCATCCACATGTCAATACTTCTCATCAACTTATACACCTCGATCAGGTCACCCCTCATCCTCTGATGCACAGGAGACTAAGTTAATTCAACCGATCCTCATAAGGCATGCTCTCCGGTCCAGGAAACATGTTATAGATCTCCTCTGCATCCTCTCTATAGCATCTACATTTTTCTTGAAATGAGTTGACCAGAAAGGATAAAAGGATGAAGACAACAGATTTCCAACCAAATTGATTTTGAGTTGTTCCTTCATTATTGCTGGGCCAAAGTCCTGGAACTCCCCATCTTCACTGTCAGGGCTGCACCAATTTACAGGTGCAAACTCAGCAAATAAACACTAGCCTAGTCATAGATGCTCTTATAGATATGTCAAGAGGAAAAGATTGGTGAAATTCAGAGTAGGTCCCTTGCAGTCAGAATGGGGAATAAGGAAATGGAAGATCAATTAAATTCTTATTATAGTTCTGTTTTCACAAGAGAGGATACAAATAACCTCCCAAGGATGTTGGGAAACATACAGACTAATGCAAGGGAGGAGCTGAAAGAAATCAGTATCCCTAAGGACATGGTCTTGGGGAAATTGAAGGGATTGAAGGCCGATAAATCCCATGGGCCTGATAAGCTACATTCTAGGGTACTTAAGGAAGTGAACATTCAGATAGCAGATGCTTTAAGAATTATTTTCCAGAACTTGGTAGACTCAGGATCAGTACCCATGGATTGGAGGGTAGCTAATGTTACCCCACTATTTAAATAGGTGGGTAGAGAAAAAGCGGGGTACTGAACTTTAAGATCAGCCATGATCTCATTGAATGGCGGAGCAGGCTCGAAGGACCGAATGACTTACTCCTGCTCCTATCTTCTATGTTTCTATAGATACCCACTTCGTGTGAATTAGCATAAATATCTCATCACAGAAGCTAGCGGAAACCAAAGCAGCGGCTTTGCAGAAAGAGAATCCAGACTGAGGTGCAGTCTGGATAAATTGTGTAAAAAGTGTCTCAAATACTTAAAGAGCCCATGACTGGAAATGGTATCTTGTGCACACAATATGCAAAAGCCACGACTTAGTAGACCCAGTACAACAAGGAGAGTAAAGAAAGCCATGAACCATGTTTGCATTTCCTGTCTTTTTTAAAATATAAATAACGTCTTTTTTTAAATATAAAAAAATGAAAACATTCTGCATTAATAGTGGGCAAAGCATATCGTTCCTGTAAAGCACTGAAAATAAAGTCATCAGCAAGTCAAACAGCATCAGTGGGAGAAAAAGAACGGTGGACATTTCATGCTGGAACCCATCAAGACTGAAGACCGGATACATCAAGGTAAGCTGTATGTCAGTTTGAAATGTTTGGCATTTTCTCTGTAATTTGCTTCAATCATTCCTTAGTCTCTCTGACATCCTGGTCTTCCTGCACTGACCTCAATATTTATCACATCATACTCCCTGCAACTGAGCAGGTGGGCAATGGGAAAACATTTCATGCATTCGGGAGCTTTCTGTGCCATATCAAATTTCATTCTCTGGTTCTGAGGAGAAATGTTATCAGCTCGAGGGGAGGTCATTTTTGATGTTCTCCACCTGGAGGGTTATGGTGGTTCTGTGCTGAGCAGATACAATTCCTAAGATTGTTAGAAGCTTATGTGTGAAAGAAATCAAGGCTATGGGGTCACTGCAGGAAATTGGTGGTGAAAAGTAATCAGCCACGATGTTATTGAAAGGTAAAGCAAACATGAGAGGCCAACTAGCCCCGTCCTGTTTAACCAGTGTAACATTCTGCAGGTCGATGAGGCATGAAAGTAAAGCTGAAGCCTCAAGCATATCCAAAAAAAAATCTGATTTGTTAACTGGTTTCAGGTTAACTGGGGGATGTGTGGGTTGGAAATCGTGCAAGGCTGTCTCATTGGAATGAAGGCAGCTGCTCAGCAAATGCAAAGAACATGAAAGTTCTGAAAGAGCAGGAGACAGCATTTACAAGCATAATTGGATTAAGGGTAATCAGCGTGCCATCATTAGGAAAGGTGGTGTCTCACAAGCCTGATTGAACTTTGTGAAGATGAAGAAGAACGAAACCATGAATGTCAAGAATATGGACATTTTTTAAGGCATTTGATGTTTCCTCATGAAAGGCTCATTCAGAAACTAAGGAAGCATGGAATCCAAGGAAGCTTTGCTCTGTGAATATAGAATTGGCTTATCCAGAGAAGGTAGAGGGTGGATGCTCATGGTTCCATTTCTAAGTGGAGGTCAGTGACCAGTCGTGTTCCACAGGGATCTGTTCTGGGACTCATCCTCCTCTGTGATATTTATGTGACCTGGATGGCAAAGTGGAAGAGTGGGTTAGTAAGTTTTCAAATGATACGAAGCTTGGTGGTAAATGAAGATAGTTTGGAGGCTTGCCAGAGATTACAAAGAGACATAGATAGGAGGCAGAGCTGGGTTGAGACACAGCAGATGGAGTTTAACCTGGAAAAATGCAAGGTGGATCACTTTTGGAGGTCAAATTTGAAGGCAGAATAAAATGTTAAGGGAAGTACTCTGAAGGGTGGATGAGCTGAGAGATCTACATGTGCCCATGGGATATTCAAAGCAGTTGCATAGGTTAATCATGTTGTTAAGCAAGAGGTTATTGTCTTGGCCTTCATAAGAGCATAAGAACATAAGAAATAGGAGCAGGAATAGGCAATCCCGCCCATCAAGCCAGCTCCGCCATTCAATAAGATCATGGCTGATATGATCAATGACTCAACTCCACCTACGCACCATTTCCCTATATCCCTTAATTCTTTTTTTAAGTAAAAATCTATCTAATGAACCTTAATGAAGTAGCCTCAACTGCTTCCTTGGGTAGAAAATTCCACAGATTCACTGCTCTCTGGGAAAAACAGTTTTTTCTAATCCCTATCTTAAATCTACTCCCCTGAATCTTGAACCTGTGTCCCCTAGTTCTGGTCTAACCAACCAGTGAAAACAATTTTCCTACCTCTATCTTATCTATTCCTTTCATAATTTTATATGTTTCTATAAGGTTTCCTCTCATTCTTTTGAATTGAAATGAGTATAATCCCAAGTGATTTAGTCTCTCCTCGAAGGTCAACTCCCTCATATCCAGGATCAACCTGGTGAACCACCTCCAGTCTACCTCCAAGGCCAGTATATCTTTCCTCGAGTATGGAGACCAGGAGGAGTCACGTGATGGAGTAGTGGCCGATAGGAGAATACCAGCCCTCTCCAGAAAAGAAGAAATAAAGTGAAGAAAATACAAAGTTCAAAAAACACAAAACATAACAAATAAAAGATAAAGTTGTGGAGAAAAGAAAGAAAATGGCATCCAAGAAGGAAAAAGAAAAACAAAGGGAAAAAAAGAAGAAAAGAAGCCGGAAGAGAAAGGAGAAGGCCTTACCTGCATGAAGAAACAGGGAGCCGTCGTGGAGAAGAGAGCCCATTCCCCAAGGTTGGTAACAAGCCCACAGAGTCGCGACCTCCCGACCGCTGGACTTCAAAAATGGCTCTCTGAGCCAAACAAAAGCATGCAACTGCACTCGATAAGGAAAAAAGAGAACACCGACAGGAAGGGGGCCAAGTTGAGGAATGAGCAAACACAGGGCAACCAGCTGAGGGATGTCCGACACCAGGGATCTCAGAGGAAAATGACAGGAAAGGGAGTGATAGGAAAGAAGAACAGCAACAGGAGGCCCAATAGATGACTAGCCCAGAAGAAGAGGACCAACAGCAAGAAGCCAAGGAAGGAAAAGCCCAGCAAAGTGAGGCAAGCAACTCAACAAGAAAGTCAGAAGAGACACAGATACAAGGAAGAGGAGAAGTAGAAGACACAAACACGGGTGCAAACACAGAAGAAGAGGAAAAAGAAGACCAAGCTCTACACAGAAAAATAGAAGGTAAAATAGATGGACAGAATATAGATTTAAAAAAATTTCGAACAAATGAGAGCTATTAAAAGAATGGTTGGCGGTAGAATTTAGTGAAATGAAAAGTACAGAAGAAAAAGTGAGCAGAATAGAGCCGGTCATGACAGAAATAGGGAAAAGATTAGAAAATGTGGAAGAACGAGAAACGGCTGTAGAAATGGAAGTGAATGACTTAAGAAGAAAATTGGAAGACAGCGACAAAAAAGTTAGAGTCACAAGAGTTGTTCGGTCAGAAAATTGATACAATGGAAACTATAGTAGGCGAAACAATATAAAGATAGTGGGCCTTAACGAAAATGAAGAAGGCACAAATATGAAAGAATTTATAAAAGAATGGATCCCAAAGGTCCTGGGAATGCCAGAAATACAGGAAGGAATGGAAATAGAAAGGGCACACAGAACACTAGCCCCGAAACCACAGACACAGCAAAAACCAAGATCCATTTTAGTAAAATTTCTGAGACACACGACAAGAGAAAATATACTGGAATAAAATTAGAGAAGACAAAAAATCATTGGAATACAAGGGTCAAAAAATATTTTTTTACCCAGACATAAGTTTTGAACTCTTAAAGAAGAGGAAGGAGTTTAATACAGCAAAATCGATCCTATGGAAAAAAGGTTATAAATTTATGTTAAGATATCCAGCTGTGCTTAAAATATTAATCCCGGGGGAGCAATTCAGATCTGGAGGAAGCACAAGAATTTGCAGAACGTCTGCAGGAGAGAGATGAAGAGATGTAACAAGAATGAAGAATTATGACAAAATACATATAAAGATGTAAAAATAATGTATAAGTAAGAACTAAAGAAGGGAAAGAAAAGGGAAGAAAGGAAGTAAGGGGTGAAAAAAAAGAGGGTGAGCTTTGTTATATGTGAAGATAAAAGTCTTTTCTGGAGGGGGTTGGGTGGGAGAGAATTACTGTCACTGTGAAATCAGTTGACACTTGTGAACGGGTTCACAATCCAAATGGAGAGGGGAGTTGTGGTTGCCCAGCAAGGGATAAGGGGCAACTCAGAGAGAGGGGAGGACATTTGGGGTTAAGGGAATTTTAGATGTGGGAGTTGTTGAAGGATTTTATGTTTTAAAAGCATTGTCATGCATTGAGTTCAAAAAGGGAAAACTGAGAGATGAAGATGGGGAAAGGGGGGATGGTGGTGTTGAGGAAGAGGAAATGAGGTATAAACAGAACATGGGATAGCCATGTTGAACTATATGACTATAAATATTAATGGAATACATAACCAAATTAAACAAAAATGCTATTTTATTTCCTGAAAAAAGAAAAAAATAGACATAGCATTTGTGCAGGAAACACATTTAACTGAAGTGGAACATAATAAATTAAGGAGAGACTGGGTAGGGCAAGTAACGGCAGCATCATATAATTCAAAAGCTAGAGGTGTAGCTATATTAATCAATAAAAATGTACCAATCAAAATAGAGGAGGAAATAATAGATCCAGTAGGGAGGTATGTAATGATAAAGTGTCAGATATATTCAGAATTCTGGAATTTGATCAATATATATGCACCTAATGAAGAGGATCAAAAGTTTATGCAAGATATTTTTTTGAAGATGGTAGATACGCAAGGAGGGGATTTTAACCTCAATTTGGATCCAATGTTGGATAAGACTGGATAAAAGACTAGCAAAAAGAATAAAGTGGCCAAATTTATGGTTAAATCAATGAAGGAATAGAAACTTATGGATATATGGAGGAGGCAGCACCCAAGGGAGAAGGAATACTCATATTATTCGAGTAGCCATAAAACATACTCAAGAATAGATATGCTTTTGTTGTCGGCCCATATTCAAGGGAGAGTTAGGAAAACTGAATATAAAGCGAGATTGCTATCTGATCACTCACTCCTGTTATTAGCAATAGAACTGGAGGACATCCCACCAAGAACATACAGATGGAGATTAAACTTCATGCTACTTAAAAGACAGGAACTTAGAGAATTTATTGAACACCAAATTAAAATGTACTTTGAAATAAATACGAAAACAGTGAAAGACAAATTTATATTATGGGATGCAATGAAAGCCTTCATTAGAGGGCAGATAACAAGTTATGTAAGTAACTAAGATGAAAAAGGACTACAATTGGAAAATAGAACAGTTGGAAAGGGAGATACTAAGTACAGAAAAGGAACTAGCAACAAGGGATGATATAACAAAAAGAAGAAAATTGGCAGACAAAAAAATAAAATACGAAACATTACAAACGTATAAGGTGGAGAAGAACATAATGAAAATAAAGCAAAAGTATTATGAGCTTGGAGAAAAAACACACAAAATATTAGCCTGGCAACTTAAAACAGAACAAACTAAAAGAATTGTATTGGCATCAAGGAAAAAGGACAAACAAATTACATATAATCCAATGGAGATTAATGAGAACTTTAAGGAATTTTATGAACAATTATACCAAACTGAGAATGAGGGGAAAGATGATAAAATAGAAGAGTTTTTAGCTAAAATTGAACTGCCAAAATTACAAGAAGAGGAGCAAAACAAGCCGATAAAACCATTTGAAGTAGAGGAAGTACAGGATATATTTAAAAAGCTGCTGAAAAATAAAACGCCTGGAGAGAATGGATTCCCAATAGAATTCTATAAAACATTTAAAGAGTTATTAATTCCTCCTCTCCTGGAAGTAATGAACCAGATAGACGAAACACAAAGCTTGCCAGATTCATGTCAGACAGCAATAATTACAGTAATACCAAATCCACCAACACCAGCATCATATAGACCAATATCTCTACTTAATTCAGATTATAAGATAATAGCAAAATTATTAGCAAACAGATTGGCCGATTGTGTAACAAAAATAGTAAAACAAGATAAAACTGGATTTATTAAAAGACATACAGTGGATATTGTCTGTAAATTTATTAATTTAATTCATTCAGTTCAAGGAAATAAGATGCCAACAGTGGCTGTTGCTTTAGACGCAGAAAAAGCTTTTGACAGTGTAGAATGGAATTAATTGTTCAAAGTACCTGAAAAATATATTAATTGGATAAAAGCATTATGTAAGGGACAATTGGCAAAGGTGTCAGTAAATGGATATGTATCAAACCAATTTAAATTAAGTAGATCAACTATGCAGGGATGTCCACTATCTCCCTCACTGTTCGCTTTAGCAATAGAACCATTGGCAGAACTGATATGAACAGAAAATAAAATAAAATGGATTAAAATAAAGGAAAAGGAGTATAAAATCAGTTTATTTGCAGATAACATCATACTTAACAGAACCAGAAATATCAATAAAAGAACTACAGAAGAAATTGAAGGAATATAGAGAAATATCGGGGTACAAGATCAACGCAAATAAAAGTGAAGTGATGCCAATGAGTAATACGGATTATACAGAATTTAAAAAAGAATCACCATTTAAATGGCAAACACAAGCAATCTGATACCTAGGTATTAGATTAGATAATAATTTAGGCCACCTATACAAATTAAATTATCAGCCATTAATGAAGAAATTACAGGAAGACTTAGAACGTTGGAAAGAATTGCCACTAACATTGATAGGGAGGGTAAATTGCATTAAAATGAATGTCTTCCCAAGGATGCAATACTTATTTCAATTGTTACCAATTCCCTTAACAGAGAAATTTTTCAATGAACTAAAGAGAATAATAAGGAAATTCTTATGGAAAGGGAGGAAACCAAGGATAGCATTAGATAAATTAACAGAGTGGTACAAACAAGGTGGTTTGCAGTTACAAAATTTTAAAAATTATTATAGAGCAGCACAATTAAGGTATTTATCAGATTTTTATCAGACAAGGGTAAAACCAGATTGGACTAAGATAGAGCTGGACAAAATAGAGGAGAAGGTACCAGAACATATACTTCATAAGTGGGATGAAAAGCTGGTGCAATATAAAAGCTCACCAGTACTGCATCATTTAGTCAATATATGGACTTAGAAAGGAAAAAAACAAATTACCAACAACCAAAATTATTATTGATGCAAAATCAGCTAATCCCTTTCACAATGGACAACCTTTCCTTTAGAGAATTGGAGAGAAAAGGAATTAAAAGAAAAAAAAAATTGTTTTTTGGGAAATAATTTATTAACATTTGAACAAGTACAAATATGGAATAACTCATGATACAATGTTTGCATACCATCAACTGATAGCCTACTTAAAGGATAAATTGGGAAACAGACTGAGATTACTAGAAGGAAGCAGCATTGAATATATGATTACAGAAACAATGATAATAAAAAAATTTATAACGAACATGTACATCAAGCTGCAAAAGAAGGAAAATGATGAAATAAGCTATAAATCCAAACAAAAGTGGGAAAAAGATTTAAACATAAAGATAAAAATGAAACATGGGAAAAGTTATGCTCTGGAACTATGAAGAATATAATAAACACAAGGTTACGTATGATACAAAATAATTGGTTACACAGGTTGTATATCACGCCCCAAAATTTAAAAAATTGGGATCCAACATTATCAGATAGATGTTTTCACTATAAGAAGGAAATGGGAACAACAATACATGCAATTTGGGCTTGTGAGAAAGTGAAAAATTTTGGTAAGACCTAAATCAGGTATTAAATAAAATCACAAAAATTAACATACCAAAAAATCCAGAGATCTTTCTTCTAAGTAATATAAGAAGTAAAGAATTAGGCCTCAAACTGGATGAAGCGCAAAAAGGATTTATTATGAGAGCCTTAGCTGTAGCAAAAAGAAATATAATGTTAACTTGGAAATCGGAAGAGAGCCTGAGAATACAGCAATGGTACGTGGAAATGAATGAATGTATTCCATTGGAAAAAAATAACATATAATTAAAAAAATGAAGTCACATTATTTGAACAAATTTGGGAACCGTACATGGAACATAACAGAGAGGGCTTGCCTCGGACCTCCACCCCCTAAAATGATAAGAAGACAAAATGACTTGATCCAGTGTGTAAAAGTAGATGACACATTTTTCTTGTTTATTTTCATTGTGTGATGACATTGTTTAATGGTTTTATTGTCTTGTATATGTTGAACGTTTAATGGGTTTGGAGGGGGGTGGGAAGGGGGGAGGGAAGGTAGGGGGGAAAAAAGGGGAGAAAATGCCACTGTGTATATTTAAGTGGGGAATGTTTGTATGCATTTTGATTGATATGGTTCACAGTGTGAAAAATAAAAAAAATTGAAAAAGTTTGGAGACCAGGACTGCACACAGTTCTCCAGGTGCAGCCTCACCATCACCTTGTATAGTTGTAGCATGATCACCCTGCTCTTCAATTCAACTCCTCTAGTGATGAAGACCAACATTCCATTTGCATTCTGTGACAGAGTATATAGATAAGTTTTTGGGAGATAAATTTGGAAAGGTTTGTAAGAGTAGGTTACATACAACACTTTAAAACAGATGTTATTTGATATACTGGAGCTCTGCCCCATGCTAGACATATTGGCTACACAGCTTTTGCAAGAGCTTTGAAGAGTGCTCAAGAGACTTTACTAATGGATTGTTGTTTGCACAAGGCAACAGATGAAAGATCTTATTGGAGCAGCAGATTGTCTGGAAGATAACTTGTTGTTGTAAGAGGGTCATGTGGTTTTGCACACAGAGAGAATCAAACAGGCTTTCTCAGAGAGAGAGAGAGAGAGAGAGAGAGAGATCAATTCTACAGTGTTACAGCTAGGAGAAGCAGCCGGGATTGGAACAGGACAAGCTGTCAAGCTTGTAGAAAGCCCCATTTGGAAGATGGCCTAGTCAAAGCTCCTGTGGTTCATACAAGAGGAGAGGACTGGCTGTCTAGTGTTTCACTTGGAGTAAGTGAAACAAAAAAGAACTCTGTGGTGACATGAAAGAAAGAGGCTAACATCTGGAGAACACTGAAGGGGGAAAGTTTCGTCAGCAAGACACTGGAGTTGCTGATTGAAAAGGAATCAGGTGTGAATGTCCTGGAACAACAAATCTCTCTCTGAAAACCGACAAGAACCTTCCTGAGTGGTAACCATTTACCTTTCAAGCACCAAAGCCTGGTGAACTTTGTGTTAAATTCTGTGCACAGTATAAGAATTGCCTGCAACCAGTGAACTTGGAGGAATGAGAAGTGAGATTGGACTGTGAACCAAATAACTTTTCTGAACTTATACACACATTACATACACATGTGCTTAGAATTAGAAGGGGCTTAAGTTAGGTTAGCTAAATCAATAGTGATAAGTTAAAATTTGATTCTATTTTTATGTTTAAAGATAATTAAAAGCAATTTTTGTTTAAGTGCCCATTTGTCTTGGCGAATATTGATTGCTACTGGGTTTTGGGGTCCTCTGGGCTCATAACACTTCTTAATAACTTGTTGGACCTGCAACCCAACTTTTTGTGATTCATGCACAAGCACTCCTACGTCTTTGTGCATTACAATTCAAATGCTGTGAGGTAATGTTACAGTGATACACAGCTCAATTCATAATGTTCGGGACAAAAACACTTTTTTTTCTCCCTTTACTTGCCCCTGCGCTCCACAGTTTTAAATTTGTAATCAAACAATTCACGTATAATTAAAATGCTTATTCCAAATTTTATTCAAGGTTATTTGTAAACATTTGTCCAAAAGCACTTTTTATAAATAGTTCCCCTTTATAGGGCACCATAATGTTTGGGACATTTGGCTTCACAGGTGAATGTTTAATTGCTTCATTGTAACAGGTGTAAGAGAGCTAGGCTTGCTTCTCAGTTTTTGATCATCTTTGGAGTCTGTAGTTGCCATTTTTCAACATAAGGACCAGAGATGTGTTTATGAAAGTCAAAGAAGCCATTATGAGGCTGAAAAACAAGAATAAAACAATAAGAATATCACCCAAACCTTAGAATTACCAAATTCAACTGTTTGGAACATCATTAAGAAGAAACACACAAAGATCAGCGTGTACAGAGCCATTGTCATACCCACGCTCCTGTTCAGCTCCGAATCATGGGTCCTCTACCGGCATCACCTACGGCTCCTAGAATGCTTCCATCAGCGCTGTCTCCGCTCCATCCTCAACATTCATTGGAATGACTTCATCACCAACATTGAAGTACTTGAGCTGGCAGAGTCCACAAGCATCAAATCCATGCTGCTGAAGACCCAACTGCGCTGGGTGGGTCACGTCTCCAGAATGGAGGACCATTGCCTTCCCAAGATCGTGTTATATGGCGAGCTCTCCACTGGCCACCAAGACAGAGGTGCACCAAAGAAGAGGTACAAGGACTGCTTAATGAAATCTCTTGGTGCCTGCCACATTGACTACCGCCAGTAGGCTGATATCACCTCCAACCGTGCATCTTGGCGCCTCACAGTTCGGTGGGCAGCAACCTCCTTTGAAGAAGACCGCAGAGCCCACCTCACTGACAAAAGACAAAGGAGGAAAAACCCAACACCCGACCAACCAATTTTCCCTTGCAACCAAGCCTGCCTGTCCCTCATCGGACTTGTCAGTCACCAACGAGCCTTCAGCAGACGGGGACATACCCCTCCATAAATCTTTGTCCGTGAAGCCAAGCCAAAAAAAGAAAGAAAAGAAGAAGAAGGAGTGTACTGGTGAGCTTGATGATTGCAAAGTCATTTCAAATCACAAAACCACCAAATCATTGAGGGGTTTCCCCTGGATGAACAATGAAATCCAGAACTTGCTGAGAGCCAGATCACAGGCATTTCAGTTCAAAGATCCATATCAGTCGAGCAGGAGGTGGTGTGACCCGTGGAAAGCTATTTCTTGGGCGAAGTGGAGATTCCAGATGAAAATGGAAACACCAAGGGACACCTGACAGCTGTGGCAGGGTCGAAATACCATAACCTATTTTAAAACCAAATCTAGTAAAGTAGCAGATGGCAAAGCTCCTCTCCCAGAGGAACTCAATGCCCTTGAGGCCAATTTGACGATAGTCACAGTGAGGAAACATACCTCCACAGGCCCTCGTCCCCTGATGATCCCATCCAGTCTGCATCTGAGAATGATGTACGTGCTGTCTTCAGGAGAGTGAATCCATGAAAATCAACCAGCTCAGATAGAGTTCCTGGCCGAGCATTAAAAATCTGTGCTGACCAACTTACTAAGGTATTCATGGATAGCTCCAATATCTCACTCCAATAGGGCGTGGTACCCACCTGTTTTAAACAGGTGTCAATCACATCAGTCCCAAGAATGTGGTAACCTGCCTTCATGACTATCGACCAGTAGCATTTGCGTCGACAGTGATGAGGTGTTTTGAAAGGCTGGTGATGAAGCAGAGCAGCTTCTGTCAGAGAGGTGACATGATTTCATTCTAGTTCGTCTATCAATGATGGATGCCATCTCACTGGCTCTACATAAAGCCCTAGATCACCTGGACAGCAAAGATGCATTCATCAAGATGTATTTTTTAAAATCATCTATCGTTTGGCATTTAACACCATCATCCCCACAAAACTGACCCAACGATACCACTGTAGTGGGTTGTACATAGGAAGGGGATGAGTTAGCAGACAAGAATAGTTTGAAAACTTGACTGAATAATGTAGCCTTGCACTCAACAAGCCTTGCACTCAACAAGCCTTGCACTCAACAAGCCTGCACTCAACAAGCCTGCACTCAACAAGCCTGCACTCAACAAGCCTGCACTCAACAAGCCTGCACTCAACAAGCCTGCACTCAACAAGCCTGCACTCAACAAGCCTGCACTCAACAAGCCTGCACTCAACAAGCCTGCACTCAACAAGCCTGCACTCAACAAGCCTGCACTCAACAAGCCTGCACTCAACAAGCCTGCACTCAACAAGCCTGCACTCAACAAGCCTGCACTCAACAAGCCTGCACTCAACAAGCCTGCACTCAACAAGCCTGCACTCAACAAGCCTGCACTCAACAAGCCTGCACTCAACAAGCCTGCACTCAACAAGCCTGCACTCAACAAGCCTGCACTCAACAAGCCTGCACTCAACAAGCCTGCACTCAACAAGCCTGCACTCAACAAGCCTGCACTCAACGTCACCGAAACTAAGGAACTGATTGTGGAGTTCAGGAAAGTCAGAGGTATACAATCCAGTGATTATTGGGGAATCAGAGGTGGAGAGGGTGAGCAAATTTAAGTTCTTGGGAGTCACTATCTTGGAGGATCTTTTTTGGATCAAACACACCAATGGCATCATGAAGAAAGCACATCAGCACCTCTACTTCCTCAGAAGTTTCCGGAGGTTTGGTATGACACCATAAACCCTGGCAAATTTCTATAAAGGGGTGATGAAAAATGTGCTGACTACCTGTATCATACACTGGTATAGAACACCAATACCTCTGAGCATAAAGCCCTCCAAAAGGTAGTAAATGCAGCCCAGGACAACACAGGCAAAACCCTCCCCATTATTGAATACATCTACAGGGAACACTGTCATCAGAGGGCAGCAGCAATCATCAAACACCCACACCACCCAGCACACACTGTGTTCTCACTGCTGCCATCAGGAAAGAGATGTAGTTGCCACAAGACTCGTACGACCAGGTTCAGGAACAGCTGCTACCCTTCCACCATCAGACTGCTCAACGACAAATTCAGAGACTCATTTAAGGACTCTTACTTGTGCACTTTATTGATTTGCTTTTGTTCTTTGTTTTGCACATTATATAACCATTTACGGAGTGGAAACAGGCCATGTTGGCCTTTCGAATCTGCACCGGTTCACTGATTTTGTGCGCCCTCTTCAGGCATTGGTCCTGGTAGATCTTCATTCAATAACGATGGGCGAATTCAATGCAGGTGGAATCCTTAATTTTTTTTTCTTTATAAACTTTGCAGAAAGTTTTCTACCTCATTCTTGATCTTGAAAAATCACCGGTTCCCTTCCGCTACTTCGACCCTCAAAGTCGCAGGATATATCATTGAGCATTTCAAGTTTTTAAATACATAGTTGTCTTTTCTTTGCTTAATCAAGGTCATGTTTACATTTATTATCTGTTTACAGTTCTTTTATTTGTTTACATGTTTACGCTGTGTACAGTTTATTTTTGCACTACCAATTAGTGGTAATTCTGCCGTGCCTGCAGGAAAAATGAATCTCAGGGTTGTATGTGATACCATATATTTACTCGGACAATAAATATGAAGTGGGACTGGTAGACCAATGATGACCTCCATTGCTGATGTCGAAGAAAAAACCCCAAACCTATGTCTGATAGATCAGAAACACTCTTCAGGAGGCAGGTGTGGTTGTGTAAATGACTATTGTCTGCAGAAGACTTAGTGAACAGAAATATAGAGGCTACACTGCAAGATGCTAACCACTAGTTGGCCAGAGAATCAGGATGGCCAGATTAAAGTTTGCCAAGAGTATTTAAAAGAGGCTTAAGAATCCTGGAAAAGGTCTTGTTGACAGATAAGACCAAGAGTCTATCAGAGTGATGGAAAGGTATTGGCACACACCTCTTTATTGATTATGTATCTGCTGATGGCAGTAGCAAAATGAATTCTGAGGTGTAAAGAAACATTTTATCTGCTTGTATTTGAGTAAATGCCTCCAAACTCATTGGATGGCACTTCATTCTTCAGCAAACATAGTGCAAAAGCAACCAAGTTAAAAACTGGAAAATTCTTGAATGGCCAAATCAGTCACCCGATCTAAATCCAATTGAGCATGCTATCCACATGCTGAAGAGAAAACTTAAGGGGACAAGCCCTCAAAACAAGTAGGAACTGAAGATGGCTGCAGTAGAGGTCTGGCAGAGCATCACCAGAAAAGATATTCAGCACATGGTGATGTGTATGAGTTACAGACTTCAAGTAGTTATTGATGCAAGGGATACACAACAAAATACTAAACATGATTTACATATACCATTGCTCTGTCCTAAACAATATGGTGCCCTGAAATTATGGGACTATGCATAAAAAGTGTTGTAATTTTCTACCTGGTCAAACCAAAATGTACATGAATACCTTTTAATATCTTGAATGTGCACTTTAAACATGGGAACTGTTTCATTACAAATTTAAAATTGCGGAGGACAGGGGCAAATATAAGAAAAAAAAAATTTCTTGCAAACATTATGGAGGGCACTGTGAGTTCTTGGTTAAACCCCACTTGAAATATTGTGTTCAATTCTGGTCAACTCATTGCAGGAAAAATTGATGCCGTGGCAAAGATGTAGAGGAGATTTGCAAGGATGTTAGCTGTTTTGGAGAACCTGCCTTATGAGGATACTTTGAGTGATCTTGGTCTTTTCTCCTTGGAGCAATGGAGAATGAAGGGAGACCTGATGGAGATGCAGAAGATAATGAGAGAGATGAATTATGTGGATGGCCAGACACTTTTTTCCAGGATTGAAAATAGCCAACACCAAGGCACATAGTTTTAAGGTGCTTGGGAGTATATACAAAGGGTAAGTATATACAAGTGGTAAGTTTTTCCACACACAGTGATGGGTGCATGAAATGTGCTACTGACAATGGTGGAAGAAGCTGGTACAAAAAAGATATTTAAAAGGACTATTAGGTACATGGAACTGAGAAAAGTTGAATGTTGCATCGTAGGAACATTCTAGGCAGTTGTTCGAGGCTATTAGGTTAGCACAACACTATGGGCCAAAGGGCATGTACTGGGTTGTAGATTACTGTTATAAGAATGTATATTGCATTCGCAATGTTTAAAAAAAATGTTGTGATGTAATCTACTTTGTACTTGGGAATAATGATAAAAATGATTTTTTTTGGCCATGTTATATGATGGGATTTGAGAGAACCTTCAAGGGATGATTGTGAGCTGCCTTAATAGATCTTCTCTTTCCACTGCTCAAAGTTGTCCACCAGTGCTTTTGGGGAGGGAGTTTCTGGATTATGGCCCCAACGATGGTGAAGGCAGAGTAGAGTAATAACAGAGAGGAATTTGCTGGTGGTTGTGGCCATGTGAACCTTTTCATACCATTGTCACTGGGATAGACTGGGTAGTTCTCCACTGAACAGAGTTGAGCATTTTCCTGAATGGCATTGTTCCTTTGTGTCATTGGAATTGTAGTTATCCAAGCAAGTGGAGAATGATGACAGGCAATTGATGTACAGGGATTGGATTTGTCAATTTTTTTGTGAACAATGTGTACATGAGTTGATTTCATCTTTGACACTCAAATGCAGGTCCTAACCTTGGGTTGGGTCTTTCACCAATTGTGACCAATAATGGCTGCTATTGATGAGAATTTCCATTCGCTAGATTGAGTTGGAATATTTTACTTGTAAATCATCACAGTGGCCAACATTTAGTTGCTACATGCCCTTGTATTTTTGGTGCTGAGCAGCCCATTTACTATGTCTCGACGCACAAAACCGAGCAGATGCTGGAATCCGGGGCAAACAAAAAAATCTGCTGGAGGAACTCAGTGGGTTGAGCATCATCAGTGGTATTTTGAGAAGAAGTTGAACCCAAAAAGATTTATTTCCTCTCCCCGATGCTGCTCGGCCCATGGAGTTCCTCCAGCAGATTGTTTTTTGCTCATTTATTGTCTGCATTGTAGGTATTCAGGTTGCCCTGCCAAGCAAATTTGAATATACAAAATGTACTTTCTTTTTCAATGCTTTCTGATCATTCTCCACAATTGATGATAAAATGGCAATTTTAAAAAAAGTCCATCTGTCACAAAATGACACATGCAATGTAACCTTTCTTTTTTGCTTGTTTCTTATTTGTCGATGACCATCAAATTTCTATCTTGCAACAGTCATCCAAGTTCATCACTCTGACAATGAAGCAAGGTCTTGTAAAATACTTATCAATCAGCAAATAAAGACAAATTACAGCTGGTGAAGCACTTGACAGTTCATAGAAGTGTGCTCACATTTTGATCTTGGGAGATATGACTCCAAACAAATACGCCCACTGGTAATATTGGTGGAACGAAGCAAGTTAATGAAAAACATTAACAGGTCAGATCATTAGACTAATTTCTTTTGTCTAACTTGGGGAAAATATAATGTTAGGAGCAACATGATGATCTATCACCATTAAGTACAAAACTAATTCATATTAACAATAAAACATTTAATGATAACCAGACTTTACAAGCCATTTGTATTTGAAAATGGTTTTTGAATGCACTTGCACTTGGATTTCCAATGACAAGTATAATTTGCAATGAAGGCTGATGCTGGAAAGGCATTCAAAGAACTCCACAGTTTTGTTTCTGACCTTAGTTCAGGCTGTGCTCTCACAGGTGAGGACAACAGGAACAACTTGCACTGTGCATGGAGAGTTTTCTGACCATGGGGTCAAAAGCAGATTTCTACCCTATTTTTGTCCTTGGAGATGGCTGTGATAGTACAGATTCTATCACCAATGTGTATATGTACATATGATGTACAGATGGTAGTGTAGGATGACTGTGATTGGCTGGGAGTGTAGCCACACCTACTGGCAGGTCTTAAAGGATTGCTCCTAGCCAGACCAGGTAATTCTGGACTGGTCGACCTACTTGTGATACGCTCCAGTCTTTTAGTTAATAAAAGCCTTGGTTTGGATCAATAAGTCTTTGGTTCTTTCGGCGTGCACTACAATGGCAAAAATAAGTTTAGAAATTAGACTGCACAGTCTTGCTTCTTCCAGGGCAATGGAGCATCGCGTGGAATTCTATCAAGGTTCAATGTTCCTTGTATTGTCACATAATAATACATTAAAATGCAACATACATGATGTAAAGAACAACTCTGATTATCTGAAATGGTTGGGACCGGGCCCACTTTGGATAAACTTTTCTTTCAGAGAATTCGTCATTAAAAAAAAAACAGCCCAGTAGCAGCAGCAAATTACTTGTAACAGTGTTTAAACAGCAACAAACAACAAGGGAAGGCTTTTGCAGGATTAAAATAATGTTTAATTCTCACCAAAAAAAAACATGCTGGCCACCACCGATCACTGACACCTCCCCATCGAGGCTCCACTCGTGCCAAGACCCTGTGGTCCCCACTGCTGCTGGCACCAGGAGCACAAGATCCGCAGTCAGTTCGGCTCTGAAAAAAATTTTGATTACTGAAGATTTTGGAGAATCTTATTTCGGATAATCGGAGTTGTACATATTTTAACTTTTGCCTGGTGTTTAGACTAGTGTCTTTACTGTACAACAGAAAGAGAAGCAAAGAGCATTCCTTCAGTGTTACTAAGAGTTTGTGGATTTGCCTCCAGCGTTCCTGCAGACACAATATTGAATCATTTCCTCTGTCACGTGCTTAAAAATTTTGACCATGCATGTAGTCAATTATAAAATTAAAAATTACAAGTACATAAGTAAACCCAGTATTTATTCCATGATGGTTATATGCCTACCCCACCCACCCAGGGAAAAAAACCCAAAGAAAAAGTTATCAAAATAAAAGCAAGAAAAAGATTTAAAAAAAAGAAAGCAAATGGAATACTGCAAAGCGCCACACACTCCAAGTAGGCTTTTTTATGCATGTATGTGGGATCACATTACAGCAGACAGTCATATACAAGGAAGCAAAAGTTAAGCAGCCAAAATTCCTCAGTTTCTCCTTTGTGGTTGCAGGTGGTCATCACAAAGACAGATGCTCTTTCTTTTGCAGGATAACCCAGAGCTTTTTTTTCCTATTTACCTCTTTTTCCATAGTTTGTGCTGTGATATATGTTTGCAAAGCCTTGGGGAAACCACTCTGCCAAAGAAAATAAATGTGCTTCTTCAGGAAGGTGAACACAAAAGGCTTCAGAAAATTGTTGGGTTGCAGTATCTACACACGCATGAGAAACAGCAGAATAAAGCTTTCTCAGTCTGTCTTTTGTGGAAGTTTTTCTGCTGAACAAGACTAATGGCGTTGCTCTATGTTGCCCAAATATGATGACCTCAGATATTACTTTAAATCATTTCCAATGTTTTCCAAACAACTCAGAAACTGAATACCTTTAAAACAGTGAAATGCCTTTAACAGCAGAAACCTGTCAACACCTACCAGGCGGTGCATAGGTGAGGTCCCAGGCCCAGCTTACTTGAAGTCTGGTGGCCTTGTCTTGTGTAGGATCTCTGGAATGGAAATCTCCAGTGTGCCAGTAAGTGACAACAGTTGGTGGTGAGTGAGGTGAGGGTAGTGAGGGTATGATCCTACCCATTGGAACTACAGAAATGATTGTGACATCAAGGTGACATAGACCATCTTTTTCCTCCAAGATGATGTAAAACATGAAATTTATTGGCACCCGCAGTGCTGCGAGTCATTCTCAGTATAGCCAACCATTCATTACAGCAATTATAAGTTTAGCCTAAGTCCCAAAGTAGCACAGAGGTTGTTGGGTAAGAATTACAAGGTTTGGGGGTTGGGCTTTGGTAGAGATGATCAAAGGGTGGTCACACTCAAAGTAGAGGGATATGCTCATAAATTCAAGGGAGTTTGAGTGTGGTTCACAGCACTGATCTGCTATCTTCTCAGAAAGGTCCATCTTAAATGGTGCGACTGTGGAGTAGTGCTGGTGAGGCTCTGAGAAATGGTGGAGGGTGCCCCATACGAGATTGTTTCAGAACTTCATTAATTGAAGAAGGGCTCAGACCCAAAACCTTGGTTCTATTTATCTCTCATGGATGCTGTGTGGACCTGGTGAGTTCCTCCAGTGTATTTACTACAATCACAGTATCTGCAGACTTTATTGTTTGACTCATTAATTAATAAAAACTTCCTTGTGATGAGAAGGCCATTTAGCTGCCAAACCTATTCTGGTTCTCAGGGCAATCCTGTTTCCCCACTTGTTTCCTTCACATGCTCACGTGCTCAAACTCCACTCAAAGTCTCCATCCACACAACAATTGGAGGTAATTCACAATGGCTAATTAACCTGCTGATCAGTGTATATTGGGCGTGTGAGGTGACCAGAGAATTCAAGGAAAACCTCACATTTACAAGCCAATCTAAGACAGAAAAAAACCTAGGCGTCAGGATCAAGCCTGTGCCATTCCAGTTGGGAAGCAGTACAACTGCACCACTATGCCACAAAGCTTTTCCAGAAATAAATCAGAAAGTGAGAGCCCAACCCAGTTACTGACGAACTTGTAGGTGCAACATTGTAGATGGAAAATGACCAAGCATATTTTCTGGAGTGCCATGAAAAAGTATTGTACTCTTGGCAGTTCTGATAATCATGCAATTCTGAAACAAACTTCATTACATGGCTGAATTTCCAGATTGGTTTATTTTACTGCTCTCACAATCTTTCTTTTCTGGATTACTTATGACAGAGTCCAGCAAATTAACATCTTATTCCCAAAGAGTTTTGGATAATCACAGTGGGTTGAAAGTGTGTGGTCAGACCCAGTGCATGTCGAAAGGAGCACTGGTTGGAGGTCATAAATTATTAATTTAACATGAATATCTTTAAGACTGTCTTCCATGTTCTTTGCATAAACTCTTCTAAGTTTCACCCTCGCCAACCATTCAGATGGTTCTGCAGACCAAAGGCCGTACTGCTTTCCTGTGATTTTCACCTTGCAAATAATAAACCAAGGCCATCAGCCCTGCCAGATTCATGAGGGAAGTTCATCAACAAAGTGTAAGTGAGGTTTTGTAAGCAATGCACCAACATGAGGTGGAATATTTGGCAGCCCTTAATTATGCATACATCAAAATTAGACCTTATCCTTATCAATTACACAGAGGATAACTATGGTTGACAGCCACAGAAGGTTTCTATATATCTGCTGAAATACATGCAGATCCAAAATCCAGAGATTAAAATAAACAGGCCACCAACTTTCTCTCAATATGGAAGAAACAATAACAAATCACTCATGTACACTGGGATTACACAGGCAATGGTCAAATGGTGCTGCAATGTCTTATTGTTGACTTTACTTTCTCCCATTGGATTATCAGTCATCGTCAAAGCAACAGAATACAATTGAAGCCATTTATTCCATGGTTTTGATTGGGGGCTTTCACCTCCAACATGGAAAACAAGATAAAGGTTGGAAGGCATGGACAGAGTAGATGCAATAAAGATTGTTTTCCTTGGTGGGAGAATCGAGGAAACAGAGCACAACTTCAGGATTGAAGGGTGTCACCTTAGAAGTGAGAAGCATAGGAATTTATTCAGCCAGAGGGTGGTAAATGTGTGGAATTTGCTGCCACAGGCAGCTGTGCAGGTCAAGTCATTGGGCGTATTTAAAGCAGAGATTGATAGGTTCTTAATTTGCTAGAACATCAAAGGTGAAAGGAAGAAGGATGGGCAGTGGGGCTGATTGGGAAAATAGATCAGCTGATGATTAAATGGTGGGGCAGACTTGATGGGCTGTTTAGCCTATTTCTGCTCCTCTGTCTTTTGGTATAAAATCAATCAGCTTTACAACCACATGAATGACTTTGACACAAGTCTACTCTTCAGCTTATCAGTTTGTCTCACAATAATGTTTTATCCAGTGTTGTCAGTGAACACCCTACAGAGCACATTGGTCTTTTCTGAATTTGAAGGATTTTACCAAACTCTGGCACATGCACCTGACAGAATGTCATGGCCTTATCTGCACAACCATTTATTGCAAGAGGGATAGGTGGGGCTGAATTTGTCAAGTGTGTCCAAGAAGGATTCCTGACACAGTATGACACAGAGGCCATAATGGATTTAATTCTGGGTAATGAACCTGTTCAGGTGGCAGACCTCTCAGAGGAGAGCATTTTGGTGAGAGTGACCACAATTCCCTGAGCTTTATCAAAGCTACAGAAAAGGATAAAAGCAGACAAAAATAAGAAAATGCTCAATTGGGAAAAGACTAATTACAATGGGATGAGGCAGGAACTTGTGAGAGTAAATTGGAAAAAGATATTCAAGGGTGAAAGCAAAGAAGTAATGTGGAGGATGTTTAGGGACCACTTGTGCTGGGTTTAGGATAGGTTTGTCCCACTGGGAAAAGGAAATCATAGCTGACGAAAAAGGTGAGGCAGCGAGTTAAGAGAAGGAAACATATATTAGATATAGGAAACAGGAAGGGCTTGTGAGAAGTATATAGTTGTCAGGAATGATTTTAAGAAAGGACTTGAGAGAGCTTAAAGGGGGATAGAGAAGGGCTTGGCATGGAGGATTAAGGCATACTCCAAGGCATTCTATACATTTTTGAAGAACAGAAGGATGATAAGAATGAAGGTGGGGCCATTAAAGGAGGTTGAGGAGATCCTAAATGAATATTTTGGTTCAATATTCACAAGAGAAAAGGACCTTGACCAGAATGAGATCAGAATAGAACAAGTGAGTGCTGAACAATGTGGACATTAAGAAACATGAAGTGTTGGATCTTAAAAAACATCAGGATTGATAAGTCCCCAGGGCCAAACATGATATACCAAAGTTGCTGTGGGAAGTGAGGGAAGAGATAACTGGAGCAGTAGCTGTGATCTTTGAGTCCTCTTTGGTCACAGGAGAGATACTTGAAGATTTGAGAATGTAAAATGTAGTCCCCTTGTTTAAAAAAAGGTAATAGGGAGATTCCTGGAAATTATCAACCTTATGTCAGCAGTGTACAAACTATTGGAGAGGATTCTTAAGGATAGGATCTATGAGCATTTGGAGAAGTCACTCTATTCAAGGATAGTCAGCATGGCTTTGTGAAGTGAAGGTTGTGCCTCATGGGCCTAATTGAGTTTTTTGAGGAGATAATCAATAGAATTGATGAGGGTAGAGGGGTAGATATTGTCTATGTGGATTTTAGCAAGGCATTGGCAAGGTCCCCAGGAGAGACTCATCCAGAAAGTCATGAGGCATGGGATCCATGGTACTTTTGGCTGAGGATTTTAAAAAATGGCTTGCAGCAAGAAAGGAGTAAGTCATGGAAGGAAGGTATTCTGCCTAGAGGTCAGTGACTAGTGGAGTTGTGCAAGGATCTGCTCTGGGATACCTGCTCTTTCTGATTTTTATAAATGACTTGGATGAAGTCGCAGAAGGATGGGTCAATAAGTTTGCAGATGATACAAAGGTTGGAGGAATTGTGGATAAAGCTGAAGATTGTTGAAATTTACAAGAGGATACAGACAGAATGCAGAGTTGGGCAGAAAAGAGGCAGATGGAGTTCAATCTGGTGAAGTGTGAGGTGATACATTTTGGACGGACAAACTAGAAGGCTGAGTACAGGGTTAATGGTCTGTTACTTTAGAGTGTGGATGAACAGAGGGAATTTGGGGTTCAAAAGCATACATTCCTCAGGGTTGTCGTGTAGTTTGATAGGATATTTAAGAAGGCCTATGGGATGCTGGGCTTCATTAATAGGGGGATTATGCTCAAAAGTAGAGAGGTCATGTTGCCACTCTACAAATCTCTGGTGAGACCACACTTGGAGTATTGTGTTCAGTTTTGGTCACCTCATTACAGGAAGAATGTGGAAGCTATGGAGAGGATGCAGAGGAAATTTACCAGGATGTTTCTTGGATTGGAAAATATGTCTTATGAGGCATGTTTATGAGATCTGGGACTTTATTCTTTTGAGTGTGGAAGGATGAGAGGAGAATTAAGGGAGGTCTACAAGATTATGAGAGGCATAGATAGGGTGGACAGCCAACACCTTTTCCTAGGGCAGGAATAGTGAACACCAGAGGACACGTGTACAAAGTGAATGTAGGGAAGTTTAGTGGAGATATCAGGAGTAAGTTTTTAAAAAAAATACAAACACACAGAGTTGAGGGTGCCTGGAATGCCTTGCCAGGGATGTGGTGAAGGCTGAAACATTAGGGGTATTTAGGGACTCTTAGACACATGGATGCGGGCTGGGATGGTTAGTTCTTTTTTTAAAGGAATATATGGGTCGGCACAGCTGTAGTGTTCTATGTTCTGATTTTCAATGGAATTTGGTTTGTGAATTTCACTTACATGTACACAATTTGTCCTGAAGAGTTTCTCTCCCCTGAGTTGCTGCCTGAGTCTGCTGAATATTTCCAGCATCTACATTCTTATGCCTTTAATCATCGCTGATGAACCTAATTCCTTCTGCAATATCCAAGTATTTGGGTTGGTGGAGAGCAAGTAACCAAAACAGCAGCATGAAAAATAACTGTCAGGCAACTGCTGAAAATAATACGTGGCCGCAAGCATGAGCTGTCCTGGTGCAAGCAGTGGTGAAGCCTCAACAAATAAGTGCATGCATCTTCAGTTCACCAGCAGAGGTCCACATGTAATTGCAGGTGGAAGTAAATGAGCACTGCTTTGCTGAAAGCTGTTCAGAATTAGAATTTATTGTCATGAACAAGTCACAAAATTCATCGTGCGAACATTTATATCACCTTACAAAAATAAATGGAAATAGTTCACAAAAGTCAAAGTAAGGCAATGTCTTTGGTTCATTCAGGAATCTGATATGCTATGTGCTCATTTTTGCAGTGTGAAGAGGGCATGGTCTGGGTGGTGGGGGTCCTTGAGGAGAGAGGCTGTTTCATATACCACCTCTTGCAGTTGTCCTCAATGGAGTGAAGTCTGGTGCCTGTGATGTCACAGGCCAAGTTACAACCCTCTGGAGCTTTTTCTTGACCTGAGTATTAGTATCTCCATAACAGGCAGTGATGCAAGCAGCCAGAATGCTGTCTAGGGGGCACCTAAGTTTTTGAGAGTCTTTGGTGACATACTGGATCAACTCAAACGACTCGCAAAGTATAACCATTGCTGAGCCTTCTTCACGATTGCATGGATGCAGAAGTTCCAGGACAGATCCTTGGAGATGATGACACCGAGAAATTTGAAGTTCTTGACTCTCTCCATTACTGAGCCCTTGATGAGGACTGGTTTGTGTTTTCCTGATTTCCTTCTGAATCTCACAATTATTCTTTTGGTTTTGTTCATGTTGTGTGTAAGGTTGTTGGTGAGACACCACTCAATGAGCTGATCTATCTCCCTCTTTTACACTTCCTCATTGCCGTTTGTAATTCTGCCAACGACAATTCCTACCAATATCCCTTCTTTTAAGAGGTCTGTGGAATTTGTGTTAATGCTGCATCACTGTACTCAGCTCTTATTTCATAAGATATCAACTGGACACTTCTTGGGGCTGCCCGAGTACAGTCCACTTTTATTTCTTTGTGATCTCAAATATACAAATTGCGTTCATGCTTTTGATCTTGTTTGTTGCCTTGAACTCTGAGCATTGTAGCTGGAACTAGACGACCCAATTCTTCCAGCAAGGAGGCAGGAGACTCTGAAGTGACCCTCTCTCTATCCACCAATTATTTTGCATCATTATCACCAGACAAAATAGCAACCTGACAGCTGAAATGGAAGTTAATGCAATCAGATCTCTGGGGTAAACTTGCAGATTTCCTTTTTTTCCATCTCACAGATCTAAGACTGAGCCAACATCAATTATCCATGTCTACAGAGCATATGAATTTTGTGTCATTATGTATCTCAAATGTACCATCTCATAACTAGAGTAGGTAGTTTGTAAAGAATGCACAGAGAGTGTATTACATAAAAAGGCTGGAGAAACAGTTCGCACAGCATCCATAGGTAGTGAAGGGCAACTAATGATTCAGGCCTGAGTCCTTCGTTATGTGGAGGCAAAAAGGTGGTGAGAGGGGGAGGAGAGGAGGAAGGGGAAGGGGAAGATCACAGGCTAACAGGTAAGAGGACACGTGGGAGGGGAGAAGAGAAGAAAAGCTGAGGTGATAGGGAAGAAAATAGGGGGTAACTCTCTGCATGGAGAGAGTAAGGGATGGGAAGCTGGGAAACAAGACTGCACTAACTCCTTTCCTCCAGCTTCCTATTCCTTCCCTCGCTATTCAGAGAGTTACCTCTTCTTCCTATCACCTCAGTGAAACAAGTAAGACTGCAGATACTGTGATTGTAATTGATACATAAAGGTGCTGGAGAATCTCAGGAGGTCTAACAGTGGCCAGAGAAGGCAAAGATATACGACTAATGTTTCAGGTCTGAGCCCTTTGTTAAGCTATGAGCAAAAAGTAGGCATGTATCTGAATAAAGAGACATGGGGAGGGGGTGGGAGGAGAGAATAAAGAGCAGGGGAGGAGCACAGGTCAACAGCCAGGAAGCCGTAGATGGACATGGCCTATCACCAGTATTTTTCCTCTTCTACCCTTCCACCTGTATCCACCAATGCTCCTCCCCCACCTCTGTTCTCTCCACCCACCCCTATCTTTTTATTCAGGCACTTGCCTGCCTTTTCAAATTTCAGATTTATTGCCAGAGTACATACATAATATCATATACCACCCTGAGATTCCTTTTCTGTGGGCGAATTACCATTTATTGGTAGTACAAAAAAACAACTTTTGTTCATACCTTGATGAAGGTCACAGGCCCAAAACAATGGTAATATCACATTTTAAATTATTTATGACTTTAAAATAGAAAGATTGTGTGTATATGTGGTTGGGGGGTGGGGGGGGGGGGTCAGTGCAGGTCACCACAAACAAAGACAGTAACACTTCACAAAAGACATCTCATTTAAAATGCAAGAGCTATGCATAAGGAGACTTCATGTCCACAATGACTTTGCAGAAAATTTGAAGAACGCCTATGTCGGGAGAGAGAACGGATTTCTGCAGTAGCTTGTGGAAAACCCCATTTTGAAGATGGGCTCTGAGTTCAGCCTGTTGAAAAAGCCTTGTAGTCCTTACAAGAGGAAATGGCTGGCTGGAGTGCAACTCCTGAAATAAGGGAAACAAGAGGAACTCAGTGCTGACCTGGAAGAAGAGGCTATCATTTAGAAAACCCATGATGGGGCAAGTTTCTTCAGAAAGACATTGAAGTACTGATTGGGGGAAATCAGTTCGTGTGTGTCCAACAAGCAGCAAATCTCTCTCTGAAACCAATGAGAACCTTCCTGAGTGGTAACTATTTACATTTTCATCAGACCCTGGTGAAAATTCATAAATGTTAAATTCTATGCACAGTACAAGAATTGCCTGAGACCGGTGAACCTGGAGGAGTGAGAAGTAAGATTGGACTGTGAATCAAAGAACTTTCCTGAACCTATACACATCACATACACGTACACTTAGAATTAGAAGGGGGTTAAGTTAATAGTAATAAGTTAGAGTTTGATCATGTTTAAAGATAATTAAAAGCAACTTATGTTTAAGTAACCATTGGTCTTGGTGAATATCTGTTGCTGCTGGATTTTCAGGCCCTCTGGACTCGTAACAGTTACCCTTTCCTGACCTTAGGTGTGACATGACCTGCTGAGCTTCTTCAGCATTTTCATGAGGTATGAATTCTTTGATGTCCTTGTGCCATCATCAAGGAAGAACTAAAATAACTGTAAACCAATAAAAACTGTAAACCAATAACCAATAAAAATTAGCTATGTGAAGCTTTTTGTGAATTCTCTGGCAGCCAAAGAGTACGAGAAGCAAAGATTCTTTTGAAATATTCACATGAAATTAGTGAAGTGTGCAATTTCAGATATTTGAGACTGGTAATTTCCATTCAGTCTGCTTTATTTAGCCCCAAACATTTTCTTAACATGCATTGTCAATTGGAGCATCATTGATGCCCATGATATAGTATCGCAAATTTGTCCATTTGCAAACTGAAAGAATATTGCTATCTTTGTTTTTGTTGTTCCATACTCATGGGAAATCAATTCTGGAGGATATTAAGAGGGGAGAAAAATTTCCAGCTCCAAGCTTTTGTCCAAAATTGATTAATGTGCCATATTGTGAAAAATCAACACAATTATAATTTAAACAAATGGATCCATTATTTAAAGGAAAAATGTAATTGGATTGCTTTACTACTTGTCTTAACCTAAAATTTAAGATGATATGAAAGTTGTTTTTCATGCTTTTAGATCAGTTATAAAGGATCTTTCCTGCTGATAGGGTACAAGGGCAGCATGGTTGGCATAGCGGTTAGCGCAACTTACTTACAGCATCAGTGACCGGGACAGGGATTCGAATCCCACGCTATCTGAAAGGAATTTTATACATTCTCCTCTCCCCATGTCGGTGTGAGTTTTCCCAGGGAACTTCGGTTTCCTCCCACCCATTTGAAATGTACTCGGGGTGTAGGTTAATTGGGTGGCATGGACTCATCAGTCGAAATGGCCTGTTCAAGATTAAATTTATTATCATAGTAATAAAATGGTTATATTTCATGATATTTCTTTTTGCCAGCTGCAAGGCATACAGATTCACCACTGGCAGAAATTTCCAAGTGCCTCTTACAGTCAGCCTTTCTTACAAGTCAGAGAGAGAAAGCAAAAGAGAATCCCCCCCCCCCCCCCCCCCAGAATCACCGAGTATCCGTAGATTCACCTCCAGCACTTCTGCAGCTACACAGAGTCCGGTCCAAACCATTGGCAACTCAAGCTCCAGATCTAAACCTCTGACACGGTCAGGAAACCTTGGGACCTCCTCACATCCTGGTTCCGATACCTGGTTCCCCTCTAGCCAGTTTGAGCCAGTCTCCAGCAGTCCACAGCCCAGTGCGAGCTTCCTGACAACAGCCTCCAGTAACCTACTGCTTCCACTGGTTCTTCGCCTTGAGTCACCAGCAGCCCACCACATGCATTGGTCCCTCAGCCGCAGAGCCCCCTCACTGACCCCTGCCATGCTCAACATCCCCATGGGTCATCTCCTCCACTTTTCCCTCTCAGGAAGGCATGATCTTCCTGTCCTCTGGTGCACTGCTTTAGTCCTCAACTTTCCCAGAGCCTGCAGCCCTTTGTGGTTGCTGCCGATTAATAGGCACAACCACCTTGGGCGCAGACCCAGGATTTCAACTAAAACCACCGTGGCCTCCCTCAAAGGGATGTTCAAAGCCCATGGCAGTCAACCGGGCAGCTGGACCCCGCTGGAGCACTGCATCTCCTCTCCCTTGCTCCCCACAGGTCTGCACTAGTGGCAATGATGCCACTAATGTGACTCCAGCAGCGCTGCCATACGTGGCATGTCTAAATACCATGCATGATGTTTAAATTTAAAATAGCAAGCAAGAAGAGGACATTAATGTACAACTGCAGAGGATCCAAGTCTGGTCCAGGGAAATCTGGATAGGTAAGGGACTTCTCCTGCATTGATTTCAATGGAGACAGTCACCAAGAATTATTATAGCTTTCAATTATGTGTATTTAAGTTGATTTGAAGAATACTAAGTGTTTTTAAATGTAATCTTTAACTTGAAAAAAATACTTGGATTAGATCAAGCAGTTTTGAATTACTTTTCGTTGTTTCAACATGACGAAAAGTTTCACTTAATGAGAAAATGCATTCCGACTTGGTTATTCTAAACGTTAATGGCAACAAGTTGCAATTTGCTTCCAAAATGTAATGGCAAAGATGTCAAGGAGAGCAGATGTCTCTCTTTCATATGATGTTAGTAATTATTTTAAAGCAGAATAGTTCCATCTTTTTCACAAGGAATGCAATTCAGTCAATAAACATTGAGAAAGAAAGGGCTGAACAGACAAGGGCAAGTGAACCATAGACTTTATAATTCCAGGATCAACGAGAAGTTTAGGGCAACCAGCTGAAAGTGACCTCGGTTACATGAGGGGCAGAGAGAACATGAATGAGGACAAACACAAACATAAGCAATGCTTCTTGAACTTTAGGGATAGGATAGTTTTAATTTTCTTCCTTACCCCTTCTTATTCTTCTTCCTCCTCCTCTTCTTTTTCTTTCAGTTCCAGTATTTTCCCCTCCTCAGACAGCCTCTTGGACTGTCCAGGAGCCTGCCTGGAAGACTTGGTAAGCCAATCCAACAAGACATCCCGTTGCTGTTGACTGCTCATGCGCGACTCCTCATGCATGCGCAGTTGAAGCACTCCCCTCCACGACTCATCCAGGTGTCCCTGCTGTTGCAGGGATGCTGCAATTCGCTGGGAGGCAAGTCAGTAGACCCTCTTCAACTGGAGAGAGGGCTTCACCACAGGTCCTGGCTTCTTCTCCAAGGTGGGCCTTTTTCTTCTGGCTGCTTTTCATCCACCTTCTTTATCATCTCTTCTGCCTCTTTATCTTTCCTTGGTGGCATTCTGTTTTTTCCCTTTGTTGTTTATAAATAATTCAGATGAATTTCAGACTTTTTTTCAATTTTTTCCCCGGAAGAGACAGATTCTTTGTCCTGGCCCTATGTCATCATGTGACGTCCCCCAATTTATATCCTTAATCTAGGACAATTTTGCATTTCCAAACAATATTCTACTCTTTAACAAGGTACACTGCTTTAAGTAAAAGTGAGAGCAAGATTTCCTCCATTGAATTCAGCAGAGAACAGTTGCCAAGAATATTTGTTTAATTTTTAAAAGGAACTTAAGTGCTTATATTTTAATTCATAACAAGTTAATTTGTAATAGCTTTGTCAATTTCTCAGAATAGAGGAATGCTATTGAATGTTTCCAAATGTCACAAAGATCCATCATTCCTCTCTTTACTATGGTACATAGGGAAAAGAGCAAGTCTTGAGTTGATATCCTAACAATAATACTGTATACTTTAGTGCATGCCTTTCAAACTTATAATTTACAATAGTACTTTAAATCAATGCAATACGGCAAGCAAAATGAACATTTCTGAACAACATTATGGTTCTGAAGAAGCGAAATCAAATGATTACTTGTTTTACTGTGACAATGTTGTTTTCAAAATACATTTGACATGTTCAAAGAGAATCAAGGGTGGACACATTATCAACGAGCAGAGGTATTTATTTACACACAAGGGAATTCACAAAATGGCACACACCCCCAGACTAACCCAGAGTAATATACAAATTACTACTCATCACGTGCAAGTAAATCGCTGCTAAATATTCTGAACACCTGATTGGGAATGCAAGGGTTAAACACACAAAGCTCATCTACCCACAGGCACAGCACACTAATAAACAGTAAATTAATGACAACTTGTAGCGACTGCTACAGCAGTGCTATGGAATCAAGAGACGTCTACACAATGCGAGGGTGAAACAGTAACCGACTTTGGAGAATTCTTCACGCTGCGCGCAGGGGAACACCCGCTTTGGGTAAATTGTGTGCCAGCTTCCGGAAGTGATGTCAGTACATCATGGCATCACTCCCTGACCAGTAGTGCACCACCCAGAAGCGGGAATGTCCCCTGGGTGAAGTGGGACCCACGCCATTTTGAGTTGGACAACTAGGGTGATGATTTGGCCCATCTAACCGCACAGTCGCTCGGCCTGCTACAAACAAATGTCAAATGAACCTGATTTACACTATGGAATCAAGAGACGTCTACACAATGCGAGGGTGAAACAGTAACCGACTTTGAATTCTTCATGCTGTAGTAAAGTGGGCACCAGCTTCTGGAAGTGACGTTAGTATACAAAAAATCATCTACAGTAGAAATTCATTTTGTAAAATCTTCAGTTCATATTCTAATATTGAAATAATTACTGGTAAGATAACTAAATAAAGTAGTCTCTTCTCAATGTAAAGAAAAAATGGAAAGAGAAAAAAAAAGGACTTCCCCAAACTTGAATGAATATGCCACAGCTGTCACTACCTTCAAGACCTGTGTAGATTACAGTGTTCCCACACGTACATACCACGTATGAATCAAAGATTGGCGACCTGCTGAAGGTGAGATCGCTGATGTTTAATGCTGGTGATCCAGATCTCCACAGGAAGTTTAGGTACGACCTGCGGAAGCTGAACTCAGAGGTTCCCACCTTCTTCAAAAGGGCATTAATCATTCCAGTGCCCAGGAAGAGCAGAGTGAGCAACCTCAATGCTTATTACCCAGTTGCACTCACATCTACTGAGATGAAATGCTATGTTAGTCATAGCCATAATTAACCTATACCCATGTAAAGATCTGAACTCACTACAATTTGCCCACCATCACTGCACAGCAGGTACAATATCACTGATTCACCACTCAGCTCTGGATCACCTAGACAACAGCAACACATACACCAGGCTACTCCAACATTCTCTTGGTGCTGGTTAATAAGCTCCAAAAGCTGCAACTGGATCCTTGACATCTTCATCAGAAGACCACAATCAGTTTGAATTGGAAACAAAGTCTCCTTCTCACTAACAATCAGCACAGGCACACATCAGTGATGGGTACTTGGCCCACTGCTTTGCTCACTCTCTACTAGGCACAATTCAAATGCTGTCAACAAATTCGGTGATGACACCACAGTTGTCGGCAGAATCACAGATGCCAATGAGGAAGCATAAAGGAGGGAGATAGATAGATCATCTAGATGAGCGATGTCACCACAACAACCTTGCACCCAACATTAGCCAGACCAAGGAGCTGATTGCAGACTTCAGGCCTCACCACGGGGCCAGCAGTGGAAAGGGTTAAGAATTTCAAGTTCCTAGGTGTCATCATCCCTGAGGATCTATCCTGGGATCTCCATGTCAATACAATCATGAAGAAGGCTCGCCAGTGGCTATAATATGTGAAGAGTTGGAAGAAAGCCAGCAAAGACTCTTGCAAATTTTACTGGTGTACTGGGGTGAGCATTCTGACTGGCTGTATCACTGTCTGGTATGGAGATGCCAAAGCACAGGACTGGAAAAAATTACCAAGAGTTGCAAACTCGACCAGAGCCATCATGAGCATCAACCTTCACTCCAGTGAGGACATCTACAAAAACCAGTGTCTTAAAAAAGCAGCCTCTATCCTCAAGGACCCTCACCTCCCAAGTCATGCCCTCTTCACTCTGTTACCATTAGGAAGGAGGTACAGGAACCTGAAAACAAACACTAGTGGCACAAGGACTGCTTCTTTCCCTGTGCGTCAGATTTCTGAATGGACAATGAACTACAAACACTACCTCACTTTCTCCCATATTTGCACTAATGTAATTTATTTTTAAATA
Source organism: Narcine bancroftii (assembly GCF_036971445.1). Lineage (NCBI taxonomy): Eukaryota > Metazoa > Chordata > Chondrichthyes > Torpediniformes > Narcinidae > Narcine > Narcine bancroftii. The sequence goes on from NC_091473.1 coordinate 52,947,728, forward strand.
CAATTTATAGCAATATTTACAAAGTAATGCTGCCGCAAAGCAACAAATTTTGTGACATGTTTTTGACAATAATTTCTGATTTTGATTCAACTTAGTACCAATGCCATTGTGACTTAACCTGGACATAAAGTTTGAATATTTTGGAATAAATCATTAATAACTGAAGAATACTCCAAAAACATATTTTTGTTTACACACATACCAATAAAACTGGTTGGCAATGTAGTTTGGAACATGGCAGCATAGAAACCGGTCCCTTTGGCCCTTCTAATCTGTGTCAAACCTTTTTTTTTGCCTAGTCCCAGTGACCTGCACCCAGTCCAGAGCCCTCCATACATCTCCCATCCATGTAGTTGTTCATGCAAAAGTCAACCATCCACTTAGGTTTAGGATACACTTTTCAATAATGTGATTATTATGCAGATACCATCAATTATTCACATTTGCTTGTGATTACATATTCAAACAGAAGTCAGTAACAAGACAGGGATACCCCGATGGATGAAGGGAAGACCCCAGAAAATGAAAAAGAGAGCAACAGACGGCTTGGAATCTGCTTTGGGTGACATGACCAACTGATAGTTGATGCTGTTGCCGACTATGTTCTAAACAACTGAAAACATCTTACTTTTGACTAACATTGACTGTTTAAAAACACTTCAAACTTGGCATGTCCTTCTGTGCATTCTGACTTACTTTAATTTGGCTGTGGGTTTTGGTGTACAGAAGTCTGAACTTCAAGCCCCACAGAAAATTTGCAGCATTAACCAGGGACATCTCCTTTGGTAGGGTTCACAGTGCATCACTAATCTATTCAGTAGGAAGTTACTTGCTAACTATGGTACAGGAGGCCATTAAGTTCATCAAGTCCATGCCAGCATTAAAAAATCATCTCATTCCCCCATATTTTCCCAACAGACCTGCAACATAGTCTCTCCCCCTCACAGGCATTAATTCTCTTTTGAATGATTTTTTTGCCAATGACATTGAGGAATTGCTTGCATTGGCCAGTTAACTTATCAGCATGTCTTTGGGATGGAGAAGGAAACATTAACATCCAGCCAAAGCCCATGCAGATATGAGGAGAATGTGCAAAGTCCATACAGAGGCATGCAATTAATGAAGTTAAACTAGAAAATTTGCAGATGCTGTGATGAATGGTCCCCATCTGGCAACATTCTCACTTCTACTGATTTCTCTGTCTCCATCTTGGGGGGGGGAGGGACAAACGCTCAACAGATATTTTCTACAAATCCAGCAACTCCCACAGTTACCTTGACTATAGTTCTTCACTATCCTATCAAGATTGCATTCCATTCAATTCCTCCATCTCTATTACATATGCTTCCAGAATAAGGTCTTCTTTTCTCAATCATGTGAGGTCATCCTTGTTCAAAACAAACGTGGCTTCCCAGATACCACCACCAACTCAGCCCTTACCCACTCATCTTCCTTCTGCCCTAGCCCCCTCTATCCTAAAACGCAACAAAAACAGGATTTCCTCTTCTCCTCACATTCCACCCCACCAGCCTCTGCATCCAAACATAATATCCTCTGTAATTTACCCCATCTGCAATGTGATCCCACCACCGGACACATCTGCCACTCTTCTCCCCTCTCCACCTTCCTCACGCGCCCTTGTGACTCCATCATCCATTCATCTCTTCCCACTAATTGCCCCCCTGCTACCTGCCCCATGACCGTAGAAAATGCTACACTTATGCCCACACCTCATCCCTCACCATTAGTCCTCCCAAATAAAGCGACACTTCATCTCGGAATCTGCAGGGGTCATCGATTGCATCCACTGTTCCTGGTGTGACATCCTCTACATCAGAGAGACTGGAAGCAGAGTGGGAGATCATTTCATTGAGCACCCTTGCTCTGTCTGTTGCAATATTAGGGACCTCTCAGTGGCCATCTGCTTTAATTCCATGCCCCACTCCCATGCTGACGTGTCTTTCATGGACTCATGCACTGCTAACCTAAGGCTAGCATTAAATTAGAGGAACAATACCTAATATTCTATGATAAACTATCCAACCCAATGGCATTATCATTGACTTCTCTGGTCTCCATTAGACCCTTATCTGCCTTTTCCTATCCCTTGTCTCCTTTCCTCCAGCTTCCCACCCCCTTCCCTCTCCATGCAAAGAGCTATCCTCCCACCCATATCCACCTATGACCTATTTCCTGTGGGCCTGTGCTTCTCCCCACACAATTTATTCAGGGACCTGCCTTCTTTTAGCTCATACCTTGATGAAGGGCTCAGACGCGAAACATTGCTTACGTAGCTTTGCTACATAAGGAACATGGCATGACTTGATGAGCTTCTCCCATATTTTTGTGTATGCAATTTATGAATGAACCCAGGTCTCTGAAGCAGTGAGACCACAGTGATAACTTTTCAACCACAATGTTGTCGAAAAATGTTCAATAGCTGTACAACGCAGTCAACTTTCTCTGGCATTTCCTTCACAAAACCGTGAAATGAGTAATTGAATAACATCTTGCACATTGCGATTGGCTGTGAAAATCATCACCATTTTCATGCTTCTGGGTTCTCGTGAAAAAATTGTTCATTGTGTTTCGATAGACATTTTTGTCAATGATCAATCATATCTTCAAATACAAATCTCACTCCCAAGTTTTGATGCCCATTTTGGAAATGAGTTACTACAATCCTCAAATCTCATTTGCATCTGGAAGAACTCTGGAAATTAAACAAAGAGCTCAAAACACAAACACTGCACCTGATGTCTTTGAGAATGCTTGCAAATACACGTATGTAACCCATTGCATCAAAATGTCCATGGGTTTGTCACCAAGTTTAATGACAAGTTGCACACAACAGCAGCAATGTAATCCAAACACACGGTGCTTGATAATACGAGTGGAGAGGTAAAACTATTCGTACTCTGCTGGAGTGCTCTCTTTGTTGACAGAACTGAACACAAATAGGTACATTTTGAACTTGTTCTCATCTACAAGAGGATGATAGTTATTTCACAAAGCAATTTTAATCAACAATTTTATCATCATACATTCCTTACTCAAAAGCCAATACATTCAGCATCCTCAGTTTGTTGCATTAAATGTACATTAGAACCACAATTCTACTTGAAAAATTGAATCCAGTGAAATGAGTTGAATACACTTTGGAAACAGAATATAACACTTGGACTTAACTGTCGTGCATTTTGCGCTGAGAGCAGGATTGTTGCTCCTGGCATGTAATTTGTAACACACATTGCAATGTTGAATTCTGCTTTTATTCTAATATTAGATTCAGATTAAAACCTAATAATCAGTCCTGCACAACATAATAACATCGAACTGCATGCAGCATTTTATTGTTTGCTTTGTTTATTCACCATTGCTCTGAAATACCTTTGATACCAGAGATGTTCTGATCCAACAGTAGAAATTCCTGATATAATGCTATTGTGATATTTTAAAAATGATTTTCTATTGTGCACATATATTTAAGAATATTGAACACAAAACTGTTTGCTTTTAAAACTGTGAAAGCAATTAAAAATATTCTTCATGTGGCATAATCAATCACCATCTGTCTTGACACTTGGACAATGCCCACAAATTGAAAAGAAATTACTACACCACTTCATCAAGTGTAATAATCTTCCTTACCTTACCTGGACTCATTTACCATCGTATGTTTGCATGGAGAAGTAGCAAAACAGAACACAAAATCCTACCTGAATGTTCCAATGAACACCTGGCCAAGTGTCAAGTCATCAGTCTGGTTGTTGTAACCATAGAAGACATGCCTGAAGAAAGTTTGATTGAGAGAAATGTTGACATCGGCACAATCTGCACCACTAGTGCAGGATTCAGAAACCACCTGACACATTCGTCCATCTGAAGTTAGCTTGTAGTCTTCAATACAACTGAAATGAAAAAAGAAACAATTGGATGGATGATGAACAAGCCAGATCATGACAAAAAACAAACTCATTATTGAAACATGACAGAGAAATAATAAATTAAAGAATAATGGGGATTTAATCTGTTCAGAGGAACTACAATGAGAAAATTAGGTGGGATTGTTTCATTTGAACTCTCACAATATTTATGAAAGGGTTCTTTCAGAATTCAAGGTGATTGATACATTTTGTGATACGAGTTCTCAGTGATGATTCATATGCCTAATGATGAAGGGTCTTCTTTTCATTCAAGGGATATGGGCTTAACAAGCTCAGCCAATATTTAATTGCCCATCCCTTATTGCTCTTGAGAAGATGGTTGGGAGCAGTCTTCTTGACCACTGCAGTCCTTGGGGTGTGGGTTAACCCCAAGGGAGTTCCAGAATTTGGAGGCAGTGACAATAAAGGAACAGCAAAATGTTTCTAAGTCAGGATGGTGGGAAGCATAGGTGCTGGTGTTCCCAATGCTTTTTCTCCCCTTGACCTGCTCGCTGGCAGAAATATGATGGGCTTGGAAGCTGCTATCTCAGGGTCTTGATGAGTGTTGAAAAGGATCCTGTCAATGGTACAAGCTGCTGCTTTTGTGTCAGCAATGGAGTGAGCAAATGGTTGGGTGTTTATCAAGCAAATGGTTTTATCCTGTGTGGTGTTGTTAAAGCTGCATATCCATCCAAACAAGAGAGTGTACCATTACACTTCTGACTTGATCCTTACAGAGTTCGGCGAAGAGTTACTCACTGTGCTATTCTGAGCCTCTGACCTGTCTCACAGCCACATTGTGTTTATAGTTACTCTGGTTCAGTTTCTGGTCATGATCATTTTCAGGATATTGATGGTTTAGATTCCAGATTTATTGTCAGGGTACATATATGGCAGCACTACAACCCTGAAGATTTTTTTCCCTGCGGGTGAGGCAGAATTACCACTTATTAGTAGTGCAAAAATAAACTGTACTCAATGTATACATGAAAACAAGAAATGTTAACAGAATGCATGCAGAGAAAAAAAAAGCAATGAACTACAAAAGTAAGAGCCCTTAAATGAGTCCCTGATTGAGTTTGTCGTTGAGGAGTCTGATGGTGGAGGGGAAGCAGCTATTTCTGAACCTGGTGGTGCGAGTCTTGTGACATCTATACCTCTTTCCTGATAGGAACAAGAACAAAGCGTGTGCTGGGTGGTGATCCTTAATGATTGCTGCTGCTCTCCGACAATAGCAGTCCCTGTAGATGTTCTTGATGGTGTAGAATGTTTTGCCTGCGATGTCCTGGGCGGTAGAGGTTTATGCTCAGTTATTTTGATGTCCCCATTCCAGACAATGATGCACAATCTCCATCACACATCTGTTGAAATTTGCCAGGGTTTCTGACATCACACCAAACCTCAGAAAACTCCTAAGTAGAGATGCTGACCTGATTTCTTCATGAAGCCATTAGTGGGTTGTGTCCAGGAAAAATCCTCGAGATAGTGACTTCCAAGAACTTACATTTTCTCACCCTCTCCACCTCTGATCCCCAAGGATAATTGGATCATACACCTCTGATTTTCTCTTGGCAAAATCAACTCCTTGGTTTTGGTGACATTGAGTGCAAGTTGTTATTGGTGTACCATTCAGCCAAGTTTTCAAACTCCATCCTGTCTAATGACTCATCCACTTCCTTTATACAACCCCCCAACTCCATTGTATTGATGGGAAATTTGTAGAAGGTGTTGTCTTACTGAGCCACACTGTTGTAGGTGCAGGGGGCTAAGAATACAGCCCTGTGATGTTCCGGTATTGATGGAGATTGTGGAAGAGATGTTCTTACCAATCCTCACCTATAGGAGGTGAAGAAATGCAGGATGTAATTACACAGTGGGGTGTCGAGTTCCAGGTCTTGGTGCTTGCTGATCTATTTTGAGGGGATGATGGGATAATTACCAACTGCAGTTTCTTTGCTGATCAGGTGCTATAGGGCTTTGTGTAGAGTCAGTGAGATGGCATCCACCTGTTGCTACCATAGCCAGGAGCTGATAATCTTCAACACCAGATTTATAAACACTTCATCACTGTTGATGTGAGCCTCACTGCATGTCAGGGAGAGAGAGCTGGATGTCCTCTTATTGGATATCGATAATGCCCATCACTTGTGTGGACAAAATGTTATTTGCCACCTAACAGCCAAGACCTATCGGTAAAACAACTGAAGATGGGTTGACCAAGGACATTACTCTGAGGAACTCCTACAGAGATGACTTGTGGCTGAAATGATTGCCCTCCAATCACCTTCCTTTGTCCTAGGTGTGATTCTAGCCAGTGGAGGGGTTTTCCTCAGCTTCCTATTGGCTCCAGTTTACTTGATACCACACTAAGTCAAATACTGCCTGGATGTCAAAGACAGTTACTCCAGCTCGTTTCTAGAATTCAGCAACTTTAGACCAAGACTGAATGACTTTGATGAAAGCCAAACTAAGTATTTGCAGGCAAAGTGTTGTGAAATAAATGCCAATTGATAATGCCATCATTTCCATGCCATCACTTCACTGATGATTGAGAGCAGATGAATGGGGAGTGGTGGTGAGGTTTGGGGAAATAGATTTGAAAGGTCCAAGGAATTAAAACCTTGAGCACATCTTAGAATCAAAACACATTTATTTACAACTGGGAGCAAATGCGAAACCAGAGACAGAACACCTGTCCGCAAATTGATCTTGGTGACATGCAAGCTCTCTAAACTAGAAACACTGAGAAAAGATATTTAGAATGACTAAGGGTGAGAACAAACAGGACCTGCCACCCCTCAATTGACAGGGACGGTGCTCGGATTGAAGAAGCTATCCAAATACAGATTCAAATGTAAAGATTAAAGCAGCTGTGCACCACAGTCGAGGCCCGACCTCTTACTGCACATACCTCACCCCGATAGCAGCCAGGATTGGGCTCGGGGTAACAAAGAATCACATATGCTGCTTTTCATATGTTGGGGGGTAGAGGTCAGCCCAAGTACCAAGTCACATGACTTCAGTGGGGGAGGATGGCTTAATTTGGGCTATTGTGTCACATGATTTCAGGTCAGATGATGAGTTCGAAGGGGGCCTAGTCCGTGGTGATCAGATTTTGATTGACAAGGGGAGAATGACCCCTGACCTATTAACTCCAACCAATGATGAATTTCTTGTTTGATGGTGAGGTGTTCCTCTGTTTTACAGGGAGTAATGGGTTCGGTCAAATTTGTCCTGCATTTGGTGGACAGGACATACCTGTAACCGGGTAATTTTCCACATTATGGGGTAGATTCCAGAGTTATTGCTATTCTGGGAAAAATTTGGTGAAGGGTGCAGCAAAGTCTGGAGCACAAGCCCTCAATACAGATCCTGAAATGTTGTCAGAGCTCATTGCCTTTTTCATAACGAAAGCATTTGTTGTTTCTCTATATTACATGAATGGAATTGAATTGGCCGAAGGCTTGTATCTATCACAGTGAGGATCACTGGACAAGGTGATCCTCTCAATCTTTCAGGATGAAAATCCTTGCAAATGCTTTCTCATTTGCACTGATCTGGGGAATGGGGATCAGAGCAGAGCCACCTCCTCTGGCAAGGTCTTTACTTCTCCTCCACCATTCATAACTTGATGAGGCAGGACTGCAGAACCCAACACGGATCTGTTGGTTGTGGGAGACGACGAGTTCTGTCAGCTGCATGCTGTTTATTTTTTTATTTGGTGTGCAAGCAGTCCTGTCTTGTAGCTTCAACAGGTTGATCCTTCATTCTGCACTCCTCACTGTACTAGGATTGATCCCTTGGTTTGAAGGCAATGGAAGACCAGTAGGGCATTCCATGACATGAGTTTGTAGATTGTGGTTGAATTCAGATGGTCCATAGTGGCAGGGTGTCTTCACTGCCTGCCCCGTGTAACTTAGTGATCGTGCCACTCGTGCATTTTCACTGTGCAGTTGGGATCTCATTTCCACTGGGACCATCCTGTGGTCACTTCTGCTGAGACTGTCATGAAGAGATGCACCTTTGACAGGGAGACATGTGAGAATGAGATCAAGATGTTTTTTTCCTCTTGTTGCTGGCTCCTTCTCCACCTGCCACAGACTCAATCGAGCAGCTATATCCTTCAGTACACAGCCTGCTCAATAGCAGTGTTACCAGGCCACTCTTAGTGATGACCATGGAAGTTCCCCCACTAGAACATACTTTTCTGCTCCCAGTGCTTCCTCCATGTGATTTTAAGATATATATATTTTGCAGTGATTAATTCTGAGGGGAATGATGGGTGGTAATTGTAGCTGATTTCTTTGGCCGAGTTAAACCTGATGCCATGAAAATTTGGGCAAACGAGGGTGAATATTATGGACTCCCAGGGCAGTTCCTTCCCAAATGTATCTTGCCACATCTGCTGGTGTGACAGAACTTACCCAGGAATGTAGATGGTGATAACAGTGAAGTACGATCTTGTGAGTATGTCTAGGTTAGGCTGTTGCTTGACGTGTCCAATTTTTCCATATTGGTGAAGAGGACTTTCAAGTGTTGTTATAGCTGTTCCTGGTGTTGTCATTTGCGGTACCAAGGTCAATTCTGGGTGATCTGCCCAGTTGCACTTTCTCGTGGCTTATCACAGCTAAATGGCCTGGCCATCTATTTCAGGACGCAGTTCAGAGTCAACACTTGATTGTGGGTCTGGATTCATGTGCGAGTCAGAAAAGGTGAGGATAGAAAATTTCCTCTCCCACAGGATTCGAATGAACTGATGGGCCAATGGTGGTTCTCATGGTCAGTATTAGACTTCTTAGTTCCTGAATTTGAGTACAATTTATTCTCTTCTGCCATGGTAGAATTCAGGTCCAGGTGACCCGGGGTGGGGTGGGGGAGTCTCTCCATCACTAATCCAGTGATTTTCTTTTAAAATTTAGGCATACAGCATGGTAACAGGACCTTTCGGCCCACGAGTCCATGCCACCCAGTTATACCCAATTAACCTACAACCTCTGGTACATTTCAAATGATGGGAAGAAACCAGATGACCAGGGGAAAATGTACCCAGACACAGGGAGAACGCATAAACTCCTTACACACAGCGTGGGATTCGAACCCAAGTCCCAATCGCTGGCACTGTAAAGGCATTGCACCAACATCTACAACCATGCCACCCTATGTCACCACTGTATCATTGCCTCGATCTGAAACATTGACTTTGTTTATTTTCCCTCTGATTATGACAGAGTTTTCAACATTTGTTTGTGTTTTATTTTCAAATTTCCAGCATCTGCAGTTCCAACTTCAAGAAAATTGGAATTGATTTGTGTTTAATCTCAAATGAACAGAGATAGTGACATTTTTGTTTCAAGTGTAATTCAGTCAAATCAACCTCTCCTTGAGTATAACAGATAGTGCAGGATAAAAAATAAAGTGCAGAGTACAACGTTACAGAGAAAATGTTTAGTTTAAAACAGTTCAAAGACAGCATCATTTGACGAATGAAAGGTCCATTCAATAATCTAATAAAAGTGGGAAAGAAAGACAAATGTACTCCTGAAATACAGGCTCAAATGTCTTCTATTTAATACATTATTATGTTAATAGCAAATAACTCATTAGCTTATGAGGCAATTAAAGTAAATCATATTACCTTATGCAAAACATTTATCAAATTGTATCAAGTCCAGGTGAAAACATCATCAGCCTAAATTATTCTTTGATTGTGCCGAGAATTCCTGAACAGATTTTATTTGGCTGATGAGTGTCAAACAGGGCAACATGACCAGTCAACAAATCAGGCCGGGTACTGAAGAACTGTGCAGACCAGCTGACTGAGATTCAACATGTCATTGGAGTTCATTGTCCCCGTGGGTTTCAAGCCAGCCACCATCATCGAGTACCAAAGAGGGTGACAGTAACATGCCCCAAGGATAACTACTCAGTGACAATGAGCTCCACCATTATGAAATGCTTCAGGCATCTGCTGATGGAATGCATCAAAGTACAGCTCCTAGAGACCCTGGACTTACTTCAATTCATGTACAGATGGAATTATTACACTAATAATGCTATAACCTTGTCCTTCCTCTTCATCCTGACCCACCTGGAGAAAGACACCTCATATACAAGTCTGCTATTCATCAAATTTAATTTGGCATTTAATACAATCATTCCCCAGAGGCTGGAGGAGGACTTCTCCTTGCTAGTTCTCAACTCCACTCTCCATAACTGGATTCTGAACTTCCTATGAAAAAGCTGTAATCTGTCAAGGTTGGCAGTAGAATGTCGAGCACCATCACGTTGAGCACTGATGCACCTCAGCACTGTGTGCTCATTCTGCTCCTGTTCGCATTACTGACTTTCAACTACAACACGAGATCCAGCTCCAACAGAATCAAAACAATTTACAGATGGCCTCATCAGAAAATATGCTGAGATCATAAGAATAAGGACATAAGAAATACGAGCAGGAGTAGATAATCCAGTCTGTCGAATCTGTTCTGCCATTCAATGCAATCATAGGCTTACCTCCACCAACCTGCCTTTTCCCCATATCCCTCAATTGCTTAGAGTCAAAATGCAGCGAAGCAGTGGAAAACCTCACGAGAATATCAACCTGAGCCTCAACGTAGACAAGACAAAGGAAATGATGGTGGACTTCAGGAAGATCAGGAACAACCACCTTCCATGACACATTAATAGCTCTGTAGCAGAGGCAGTGAAGATCACCAAGATCTTTGCATTTCACTTGTTATGAACTAACAAGCCCTTGTTATGACTAACACAGGAACAGCAATGGAAAATTCACCAGACAATGGTAAATTCAAAATAATAGTTCTTATTAAACTATTAATAACATTTCTTACTTATCTCTAAATTTAACCCCACTATGTGCAAATGTAAATATTTGTGAGTATTAAAGTCCAAAACCATTAGTTTAAATTTCATTCTGAAAAAGACAATTTTAAAGTCCAGTTTCAAATATCTTGTTGACTTCAGAATCCTTTTAAAACCCAGTTCAAAAGTAATTATGAAGTGCTTTTAAACATTATATTTTCAGATATCTTTAAACTCACGAGTCTATGGATAAGCTATCTTTCAAAGAGATTCTTCAAACAGCAGTGACCATTCTCGGGGAACACATGGGAAGTGGTCTTACTTATTTAAAAGCCACTTATGCTGTATCTCCTGTGATAATGACCTCCCATCTTTCCAGGAGGTCAAGTTTTCTTCTTAAGAATCATGGAGTTTCCTTCAACTATGAGGCTGCACTCTGTTTTCTTAAAAGTGCAGTCAGAAAGTGGTCTCCCTTTCGAAATCCACTCATTTTCTGTATTCCCCTTTTATTAGGAGTAACACACAACAGCACCTATTGGGTAACTGCAGTTCAATTCTGCCTTTCACAACAGTCCAACTCCTGTGCATGTCCCACGTGGTCTTGACTTCTGAACTAATTCTAAATGTCTGAATTTGCCAATATTTCAAAATCATGTGACATTATATCATCAATGAGATAATCTCAATTTTTGGAGACCATGTACTGGAATCTTTAACAGTTGTCAGCTCCAATTTCTTGGAAATCATGCAACCTTCATAACTCTGGCTTGTGGATGTCACAATGTCGAAAGATGACCTGAATCTATTGTATGGGTGTATAACCCTCTACCAGTCCACAGTTCCGTCACAAGAAATACAGTCAAATTTATTACTTACTTTACGAAGACATTTTTTATATGAAATATAGCTTATCATTAACCTAAATATTAATATTGACACAGATCTATTACACATTTAAGAAGTGACTTGCAACATCTCCCCACTTGTCAGGAAGGCACAACAGCAACTGGACTTCCTTAGAAGGCTGCATCTGGCCATCATTCTGTCAACTTTCTGCAGGAGCTCTATTGGGAGCATCCTAGCTGATTGTATCACAGTGTGGTATGGTTGCTGTTGAGCATTGGATCAGGGAGGTCAATCAACAGGACCATAAAAGTGGCAGAGACGATCACTGGGGTCACTCTCCTCCCCCCATTGATGTGATTTACTGGGATCATTGTTTAAAGGGGGCTTGCAAAATTAGGGAGGATCCCTTTCATCCTGCACATAGCATCTTCTAGCTACACAAATCAGGAAAAAGATACAGAAGTATCAGAGCCAGAAGTTCAGTTTATTGCCATCTGGCTGCACATTAACAATCAGATGAAGCAGCATTTTTCTAGACCACCATGCACTCTCAATACACAGCAGATAGTTGTGTGTCAGCTTTCAACAATGATCAAAAAATGCTTTGCTTCAGATCTCCCACATTCTAATGATTTCAGAATTTGTTACATCTGTTATCATAAACACCTAACATCCAGCACTTGTGTGTAAGATGAACAAATTGATGGTTCCCAGGAACTAGCAGAGAAGAGGATTTGAGGCCAGCAAAGATAAACCAAGGGCCTCAATGAATGGCAGGACAGGAGTGAGGGGACTGATGCCAACATCTGATTCTCATTAAAGAAATTCACCCATCCAAAAAAATCTGAATAAGTTGATGGCAGCATCTCGGCCTCTAGGGCAATGGAGCATCTGTTGGAGGTCGAATGAAGTTGGGAGTGATGATGGGGTGGAGATTTGGGTAAATAAATTAGAGGTTGTGTAGACCGAGGGGGCATCTTGCCTGAGTGAAAGCTAGAAAAATAATTTTGAAATATAATGTCACAGAGACCTATATGAAGAGGGCTTGCAGTTCTGGCATGGTACTCTTATTAAGCAAAGAAATCTAAAGTGCCATGAAAGCCTATTCTGAATGAGAGTTTGATGCATCCCTGAAAATCCCTAAACTGGTGCCCCAGCCATCTTGAGGAAGGGTTCGAGCCCAGAAAGCTAACCATTCTCCTCCTTCCACTGCTCGACCTGCTGATTTCCACTGGCAAAGTGTGTTTTGCACCAGGATCCAACATCTGTAGTCTCTCAAGTATTCTAGCATGCATTGTGTACCATTGGAGTTCCCTCCACAAGTTTGCATTAGACTCAAAAAGAAAACCTAAGGCTTCGTACAAAATTCTAAATGGACCTTGGCGCTCCTTTCTGTATGATTTTAATTTAATTTGAATTACGTATTTTCAAAGACGTGGCAATTCCTTTGCCCGTGAATACTGCTGAGGATCTCCTCTGTTTAATTCAGAATGCAGATGGAGGTAGCTCATTTTTATCTTTGAACACAGACATGCTTTTATCTCTGCATTTGTGCATTCATACTGCAATACTATTATGTTGGTTTGCCTGCTTTCAGTTTGCCAGTTGAAATCCCAACATGTGAACCATTCATGTGCATTTCTTGGCCAATAAATCACTATTTCCTTGGGCACATTTGCTGTGTTTCACTGCATTTGTGAAGCATGACTGTGGCTAAATTCCCTTCCTCTTTTGTAAAGGCCTGTGCTGCATCCCCCTGCGCATCTTCACTATATTCTCTTTCGTGTTGTTACTTTCCAAATCAGACTATTCTTCATTGATGTCAGTGATTCTAAATTAACAGCAGTATCCACTTCAACAATGCATTAAATTCATACTAGGTCAGGGCAGCAGTCACAGCAATAAACCACATGCAATGTTGATAATGGTACACAGAGTTCTTAAAAGGGACAGATAGATTGACACTGCTTTCCCTATTAGAATGGCAAAGAAGCAGATGGTATACATTTTTAAAATTATTTGAGTCAACAACGTTCACTCAGTGAAAATTACAAACAGCAGTGGGGAAAAAAAATGTTAATTTTTTATTTCCAGGGAACTACTTTGGCTCTCAATGATTTGCTTTGAACAAAATGCTTGGGTTCTGTCTCGGTGCTGTCTTTAACAGTGTAGATAGTTTCCAAAGTAAAACTGAAATGCAGATTGAAGTGAAATTTTGGATTTAATATTCGGGTGGGTGCATCATGCCACTGAAAAATTTATTAGCATCTTTTTGGAAGCTTCTTTAACTGCAAGCTAAATGAAAGCTGCAGAGAACCTGGGAAAAATACTGCCCATTAAAACAATGGAGAATTCATCGATGTTATCTATATTCTGCAGATGAAAAGTATTTTATTTGGTCATGGGATATTATTGAACAAATTTTCTTCCTTGAATGAACTGACGTATTACAGAACTATTTTGCCATTTTAAAATCATTCATTCTTTGCCTGACCATAGGAGAGGGGATACAATCACAATGTCAAAAAGACAATAGACGGAGATATGGACAGAAAGGGCTTAGAAGGATATGGACAAAATGGAAAGAAATGGGACCAGGGACCAGCTCAAAATGGCAACTTGGTCAGCATGGACGAGTTGGTCTGAAGGGCCTGCCTGTGTTCTATGACGATGTCATTTATTGTCCTGACTCAAAACCCAAGTAATAGAACTCAACTATTTGATATTTAAAAAGAAACGTGACTTATCTGGAAAATGAATTGTTACAATTGTCTATTTATTTGATAATCCATGCAGTCACAAGGATCAGATTAAAGATTAGTTGCATGAACTCCGATGTTCCAGAAAATATGATGCAAAAAAACATAAAATAGGTCATCTGCTCTCATTCCACATTAAGCTTGTGGAACCAATGTCACTCGAGATCTCATGACCAGCCATTTAAAATGGTAATGCCTACAAGTGACATTCCCTGACATAGGGTGCTGGGCATGCTGACATCTGTAAAAACCATGTAATTGCACCAAGTTCTAGTATATATTGATATTTGCACAGAAAAAAATTAAATGGGGCTGTATAATTCAGAGCAGTCCATTTGTCATCACTTCACTCTCTACCCCATCTCCAAAGAGAATGCATTGAGTTAGCAAGGGATGCAATTCTACATTTCTAACTGACATCAGAATTCACTGAATTCTCATGAGATAGCAGGGACAATTGGGTAGGTTGAACTTGTCATCCAAGCATAAAACTGAAAATGAAGCTCAAGTAGTTTCTATAATGGACAATCTGGTATGCCAGTTTTACATCTGGATAGTCATAAAAAAAAACAACCCATGAGCTTAAAGAAGCAGCTTGATCATAAGGGATGTTGCAGAGCACAGCTTAGAGTTATACGATGGCAGCTATGGAATTTGAATTCAGTTAATTAAGTTCTGGAAAATTAAACAAAAATGTCAGATGATATTGCTGTGGGAATTGTTTTTTTAAAAAAAACCATCTGGTCATTTTAGGAAGTAAATTAACTGCCCTACCCAAGTTTGACTTGTATACGAGTCCAAAACCACTGCAATCTGCTTTGTCCCCTGAAACAGCTGTGCAACCACTCAAGGGCAATCAGGAATGGACAGGCTGTGACCACGGCAGTGGACCAGCCAGGGGCTCAGCGGGCTGTGGGCAATTGGTGACGTGGCTGAAGGATGCACACAGGCTGTGGACTGCTGGAGACTGGCTTGTGGGAACCATGTATCAAAACCAAAATTTGAGAGAGTGTAGAGGGCAGGAAGGGGTCCCAAAGGGCCTTGGGCACAAAAGGCTTCTGTATTCTATCTGAAGCTTGCACCTGGATCTCGGGTTGCCAATGGATTGAACAGGAGTCTGTGCGGCTGCAGTGATTAGGCGAGTGCTGGAGATGAATCCTTGGACACTCAGTGTCTTTGAAGAGACTGTCTTTTGCTTCTCTTTCTCTTAGTGTTCGGTATACCAGGCAATGCTCAAGGTGTCTCTTTGTTTGCCTTACGGCAGACAGAATTTGAAATTAATCATGCATATTGCATGCATTATTATGTGACCACAAAAGGATCCTTAAAAGAACAAATAATTTTGGCACAGGCACAGTTGCAAGCTCTCAATGGTTCGATTGGGGAAAAGGTGGATTTAACTGTTAAGGATTGTGAATTTTCCTGCATATTCAGGAATTATGGATATTTATGGGTAAGCAAAGATTAATTTGGTATCATTGGTGCATAACAGATATCATGGAAGTAGGAGATTCAAGATCAAATCTAAATGCAACTTGGAGCAAATAGAAGATAATAACCAACTGCATACTCCCTGTCCATGCCAAAGAACAAACAGATCCTTCTGAACCCATCAAGTGAGAAAAGTTGAGTGGGGAAATGGGGATGGAAGGTGGTGGAAGGCACTGAGAATTGTTGGGTGACTGGGTGGGGGTGGGTGGAGCTGGGACAACAAAGAAACACAGGGTAAGAAGAGGAACAGAAGAAAGAGGGGACATTCCCTGAAATTAGAAAGCTGTGTTCATACCACTGGGCTGTTTCTCTAGTCCGTGTTAAGCACACACTGACAGTGAAGGACCAGGACTGACAGCTTGGTGGAGCAGTGGAAGGGAGTTGAAAGTGTAGATACTCAGTGAAACAGTCCTCGAGTCTGATGTTGAGGAGGCAACATTGGAAGCACTGAATGCAGCAGACCAGATTAGGAGGTGCATGTGAATCTTTACCTCACGTGGGACAGCTGGATGGTGGTGCAAGAACAAGGTAAAAATTCCGTTATTGCCACGTAATACTGCATTTAGAATGTAACAAACATGAAATTCTTTAACTTTTGTCCTTTGTAACAAAGATAGAGAGTAGTCTCTTTTTCCAGTGCCCCTCAAAGAAACCTACAGTACCTGGTGTTCCTAGCCGGTATCCCCTCTAAGTACGATCAGTCCTGATCCTGCTAAGCTTCCGAGATCAGACAATCCCAGGTGTATTCAGGCTGTTACACTTCTTACAGTCGCAGGGGTAAGTACCAGGTGTCAAGGAGAGGTAGGTGGGAAATGATGAGTGGACAACAGAATCATGGAGGTGAAGGTAGAAAGGAGTAGATGTGTCTGGTGGCGGGGTTTATTTGCAGCTGGAAGAAATTATGGAGAATGTGAATCCAGACCTGGTTCATCAATCCCCTGTGGAATACCTGTCCCATCCCTCCCACCCTATCCTCTTTATAATGGCTTCTGTGCTCTCAAGAGTTTTGGCCTGTAACAATATTAATATTTGGGGAGAATTTATAAGATTTAGAGTAGGTCACATATATACACACATTTTAAAACAGATCTTATTTGAAAGACTGAAGAATTCACATTGCAGGATCTCTGGAGAATGTAAGCACCTTTCACAAGTAGGTGTTAATTGAACTGACATCATAAAATGCTTGACCATTGTCTTGCTGGAGTCATCCTGTCAGTATCCTTTTTGCAAAGTGCTTACAGGACAATTCTTGATTGTTTACCTGGGTGGGTCACGTCTCCAGAATGGAGGACCATTGCCTTCCCAAGATCGTGTTATATGGCGAGCTCTCCACTGGCCACCGTGACAGAGGTGCACCAAAGAAGAGGTACAAGGACTGCCTAAAGAAATCTCTTGGTACCTGCCACATTGACCACCGCCAGTGGGCTGATATCGCCTCAAACCGTGCATCTTGGCGCCTCACAGTTTGGCGGGCAGCAACCTCCTTTGAAGAAGACTGCAGAGCCCACCTCACTGACAAAAGACAAAGGAGGAAAAACCCAACACCCAACTCCAACCCACCAATTTTCCGCTGCAACCGTGTCTGCCTGTCCCGCATCGGACTTGTCAGCCACAATCGAGCCTGAAGCTGACGTGGACTTTTACCCCCTCCATAAATCTTCGTCCGCAAAGCCAAGCCAAAGAAGAAGAAAAAGAAGACCTCAGATAACAACTTGATAGAAGAAAGAACTCCTGTTGTTTGGTGGAGAAGGTGGGGGTTTTGCAAGACATGAGTCACATGTTCTCTTTGGAGTTTCAGTTGGAAAAGAGAGAGTTAACAGTTCAGTCAGTGTATTGGACACTGACAAGTAGCTGAAAAGTGCAATCCAGGGGAAACTGTTGGAAACTAATGAAAGCAAGTTCCAGAGCACTAGATGGCTGATGCTATCTGTCTGATGTTTCTCTTGAAACACAGGAAGGAATAGAACTCTGTGGTAGCTTGAAGAAAGAGGTTACCATCTAGAAGACCCTGATGGGGCAAGTTTTATCAGCGAGACCCTGAGGTGACTAGTGGTAGTACTGTGGCATCACACCGCTAGACAGGCGAACCGGCCCCTCTTGTAATCCACGTGGCTGAGCAGCCAGCCAAAATGGTGCCATTGGGGGTTTCCCCTTCTCAGCACAGGGCTCAGAAGCCCGCGCTGGGGGACCACGTGACGCCCGGGTGACATCAGTGCCCCCCCCAGCGCAGTTCTCAGCCAGGTCCAGGCTGGGAGTATGTCCAGCCCAGCAGCCTGCAATAAATCAGTTCTGTTCACTGAGCTCAACCCGTCTGGTTGTGTGTTCTTTCAGTAACAGTGTAGCTGCCGCTACAATTGGTGACCCCGACTGGTTCAAATGTCTTTGAACCCATCATGAGCGAACCTGGGATCAATGCTATAGCCGTCAAGCTGCCTGAATTCTGGGTTCAGGAACCAGAGACCTGCTTCGGCCACGCAGAGGCTCAGTTTCACCTCCGCCAGATTTCATCTGACATGACCAAATTCTACCATGTGGTCACCGTCCTGGACCAGGCCACCGCCAAACGTAACTCTACGCCCTGGGGGACAGGTCCCCGATGGAGTTGATGGACGAGATGCTCGGACTCATGGGTGATCACACCAACTGCCCACTCTTCGAGCGCATTTTCCTTGACCATCTGCCCAAGGACATCGGCCGTTACTGGCCCAAGAGAGCTTTACAGACTCAAGGAAGGTCACTCAGAAGGCCCAAGAGCTATGGCTCGCACAATTCCCGGACGGCTCGGCAGTTCAGCAGGTCACGAGGCATAGGCATTACCACGCCAAGTCCACACCTAGTGCTGCGGTAGAGCATCCGGCCCCTGCAGGGGGCACCAAGATCATAACCAGGGACACGGCATCTGCTCCAGGACTCTGCTTCAACCACCAGCGCTGGGGAGCCAAGGCTCAGAAGTGTTGAAAACCCTGCTCGTTTCAGGGAAATGAGCAGCCTGGCCGCTGTTAATGGCTGCGGCGACTGGCCAAGGACACAGCCTCCTCTACTTGCAGGACTCAATCAGTGGCCAGCGCTTCCTTGTCGACACTGGGGCCCAGATCAGCATCATCTTGGCCACGGCCATTGAGTCCAGGAACCGAACTTGAGGACCTCCTTTCCATGCGGCCAACTCAACAGAGATCCGGACGTATGGAGACAAGACAGTCCACTTCCAGATCGGCTGACGAAAGTTCTCGTGGAGGTTCACCGCCTTGTCCCTTCCGACCGCCATTCTGGGTGCCGACTTCCTCCTCACCCACGGGCTTCTGGTGGACATTCAGGGTAGGCGCCTGGTGGACGCCCTTACTTTCTAGGATGTTCGCCTCGACACCTCCCGCACAGAGCAGCTGCAGATAGCCATAATCAGCACGCCCAGAGACGAGTTCCAGCAAATCCTGGATGAGTTTCCGACCCTCCTCAAGCCACAGTTCTCCATTGCCTTGCCACGCCATGGGGTCTTCCACCACAGGGCCCACACCAAGGCATGCTGGCTCCTGCCTGACAAGCTCCAGGTGGTGAAGGAGGAATTTTCGCATCTGCTGGAGATAGGGATCATTTGGCAGTCCGACAGCCCATGAACCTGGTCCCGAAAGCCTCCGGCGGCTGGGACCCCTGTGGTTACTATCGACGGCTCAACGAGAAGACAGTTCCTGTCCGTTATCCCTCACATCCAGGACTTGACGGTCAACTTGCATGGTGCGAGGGTTTTCTCCAAAGTTGACCTGGTGCATGAGTATCACCAAATCCTGGTGCACCCTGAGGACATACCCAAGGCAGCCATGATCACCCCCTTCAGCTTGTTCGAATTCATTTGCATGCCATTCAGACTCAAGGACGCTGTTCAGACCTTCCAGCACCTCATGGACTCAGTGGGCAGGGACCTGGATTTCGCCTTCATTTACTTAGATGACATCTTCATTCCCAGCAGGGAACAGGCGCAACACAAGGTCCACCTGCGCACCCACTTCTCCCGGCTGGCCGACTTTGACCTCACCATCAACCCATCCAAGTGCCAGTTTGGGAAAGAGTCCATGCAGTTCCTGGGCCATACCATCATGCTGAAGGAGCTACGCCCGCTGCTACGAAGGTCACCTCTATCAAGGAGTTCCCACGCCTGGACAACCTCAAAGGGATGCAAGAGTTCGTGGGTATGGTCAACTTCTATAACCGATTCATCCCAGGAGCCATGCTCATCATGCAGCCTCTATTGGCCCTCATCACAGCCAAGCACAAAACACTCACCTGGACCCCAGAGGCCTGCAGTACATTCGAAGGCACCAAGGACGCCCTCGTGAAGGCTACCATGCTCGCTCACCCGCACACTGACCTGCATATGGCCCTCTCCATTGATGCTTCTGCCACAGCCATCAGCACCATCCAGGAGCAGCAGGTGAACGGAAAATGGAAGCCGCTGGCATTCTTCAGCCGGTTTCTCCGCCCACCAGAGCACAAGTATAGCGCAAGTGCAGCATTTACGCTATTTCTTGGAGGGGAGGACTTTTATCATCTTCACTGACCACAAACCCCTCATCCAGGCACTCGCAATGGCGAAGGACCCCTGGTCGGCCTGCCAGCAGCATCATCTCTCCTTCACGTCGGGGTTTACCACCGACATACGGCACAAGGCGGGGAAGGACAATGTGGTTGCCGATGCACTCTCTGAATTTTCTCCCTATCCAAAATAAAAATCTGTAGCAATGCTACAATTCCCAGAAGACATCGAACCAGCCATGTGACATCAGTGCGTAATGATGTCAGCGTGTGCCAAGCATGTGATTCAGGCTCTTAAAAAGTTGCACAGGTCATGTAGACTAAATCTGTTTGATTCACTCTAAAACCACCTTGTGTGGTTATTTTGTCATGTCCACTGTGATTCCAGTGGCCACATTTGGTGACCCTGACGAGTCCAAAAACATTTTTTGGACAAACATAGACTCTGAAGCCATTACTGTGAAGTTTCCACCTTTCTGCGTGCTGATGTCCAGCCTCGACTTCGACCAGCTCACCTGGGACTTGAAGTCCGTCGAGGAGATGCAAGCCTTCAGGACTGCGATCATGGGCCTGCGGTTCCAAGACCTCCTGACTCCGAGGGGCGGAAGCACCGTCCTGTGTGATGTCTTCATGGGCACTCCGGGGCGAGTGGTTCCCCAGCAGTGGTGCAGGCAAGTCTTCCATCACATCCACGACCTTTCACACCCGTCCATCAGGTCCATGGTCCAGATGGTGGCAGAGCGGTTTGTCTGGCATGGGCTGTGGAAGCAGATCGCGGGCTGGGCCAGAACATGCACCCATTGCCAAATGTCCAAGGTACACAGGCACACCAGGGCACCCGTGCAAGAGTTCGAGCATGACCAGGAATGGTTCAGCCACATTCACAAGGACATAGTCAGGCTCTTACCCGTTTCCATGGTGGTGGACCACACCACTTGTTGGCCTGAGGCGATCCTGATGCCAGACGCCTCCACAGACTCCTGCTCCTGAGCGCTGTTGTATGGTTGGGCATTCCAAATCACCTCACCAGCGATTGGGGAGCCCAGTTCACCTCTGTGCTCTGGGTACAGCTCGCCCACAGGTTGAGGATCGAGTTACACCGCACCACAGCCTATCACCCACAGGCCAATGGGCTGGTCAGTGGATGAACTGTCTTGGGTACTCCTGGGCATCCACTCCACGCCCAAGGAGGATCTTCAGGCACCATCAGCTGAGTTGGTCTATGGCGCACCACTGGCACTTCTTGGTGAGTTCATCAACACGCCTCACAACCCCCAGTGGTCGCCGCACGAGCTGCTTCCCCACCTCCAGGCCTGCTTGGACTCCTTCACACCCCCACCGCCGCCCAGACATGGCAAACGGCCATCTCACGTCCCCAGCGAGCTGCTTTCCACAGAGTATGTTTTTATTTGGCAGAGCCAGCCCATGGCACCTCTGCAGAGACCTTACGAGGGGCCGTACAAGGTGTCCAGTGTTCAGGTTCTACGTTCACGCAGGACATCGGTGGCAGGCGGGAACTGTTTACTGTGGACAGGCTGAAGCCAGCACACCTTGACCCCACCGAACCAGTGATCAATAGCTATGGTACTGTCCAGCTGCACACTTACCTGCACACATCCACATGAGACAGTGTGCATTTGGTTACTGCCAGTTCTGAACAAAGTACAACTTTTCTCTAATTCTGTCCTTCTGGCATGGTGAATTTCAAGTTAGCACCTAATTTAGGCCTCTTCTGACTGAAATGCGGATTCTGCTTGCTTCCCACCAAAATAAAAGACGACCAGCGATTGTTTTAAAAAGGACATATGAAATCAAAATGAAACAAGTCAGCTTTATCCACTTTGCTACTAACTTCCACCCTGACCTCAAATTCACTTGCTCTATCTTTTATAACACTTTGGTCTTTCTCAATCTCTCTGTACCCATTGTGAGAGATAATAGATTATAGGAAGTAAAGTTAGTATGAATAAAATAAAGAATAATAGACTAGACTAGAGGAAGTTAAGTAAGTGCTGAGTAGGGATGAATTCCGATAAGAGTGTGAGGAAGGGTTCCACAAGTACAAGAGAAGAAAGGTCTTATAGTGATAGAAAGAACTAGCAAGTTCTGCATATAGAATTAGTATGTCCTGGGGGTTGAGAGGTGTGAATAAGGACAAGGCAGATTCATGAATAAGGACAATGACATGATGGGACCCAGACAGGATACCCCATGGTCTTCCAAGTTTACAGAAACTGCACGTAGGCAGACAGAATTACCAAATGCCAAACCAATCCAGGAGGCAGAAGAATGTTAAGGGGGTTGGGGTATCTCTACACTGAAATGAACTGTATAAAAGTTGAGTGAGCTCCAGTATGTGTGCGTATTCCCATGGTAAGGGGAAGCACCCAACTTTGCACTGTTGTACAATAAATGTTCTTTGTTCTTAATTTTTGTCTCGAGTGAAATCTGTGAAGGTACTTCTGTTTCTCACAAATGGGGGCTCGTCCGGGATCCCACTCCCTCCACTGACAGAGTGCCCAACGACGGGGGTAGGTGCACCCTGGCTGATTCAGCTGGACTCCTGGACGAAGGGTGTCTGGTCAGTGGATGAAGCGAGTGATATCCGAGAGGAGGCATTGAGAACAAAAGACGGGAGGACGTTAAGGAAGCACGCTAGGAATAGCTACTGGATCCCGGTAAGAGGAATTTATTTACCTGCTAGTATGGGAGGAGTGAATAGCAAGGGAAACAGTCCTGGCGAAGGACAGGAAGATTAGATACCTAAACATAGTCCGTTAGGATTAATGTTATCTGATTGGGGTGCAGGGAAAACCCGTGGAAAGGATAAACAGACCATGGTCAGGTATTGCTATCAGGAATGGGTTAAGAATCCGATAAGAGGGAGTTCAGTATATTGGCCAAAGTTTGGATCTGACGAGGACATTGAACATCTGGCTCTACCAAAATCAAGGAGGTAATACCGAGAGCAGAGAATATGCAGCCTGTTGGCTCAGTGGATCGTTTGATCAAATGATTTTGAGCGAAAAGGATTGTAAGAACAAGAAGGACGAGGAACCTTTTGTCCCTGAAACACAAAGATGGGATGTGTTACATTCCCTTCCTCCACCTTATGCTCCTCCTGTGCCGGCACCTATCTCCCCCCTCTCACCTACGCTTTACCCTTTTTCACCTTCCCCTCTTCCTCCACAGTTAGAGAAAGAAGAAGAAAGTAGGGGTGGTATGGTGACCCACTCACAGAGTACAAGATTACCGCCTCACTTGACACGAGAGGGAGGAGACTTTGATTATGAGGGTCATTCAGAACATCATAGAGGGGGGGGATAAGCCAGAAATTAACTGGATGAGACCTTTACGAGAGGTTCCCTTGGGAGGGGACATGGGGGGTCTCGGATTCGTAAATGTGTCTCTGACCAGTAAGGTGGTGCGCAACTTTAAGAAGGAAATGACCTCTCTGATAGAAGACCCTCAGGGATGCGCAGAACAATTAGATCAATTTTTGGGACCTAATATACATACCTGGGATGAATTAATGTCTATCTTTAAGACTCTGTTTACTTTGGATGAGCGTGGAATCATTCGCCAGGCAGGGATTAGAATCTGGGATAGGGAACACCAAGGGGGACCAGATGCGATACCTGGAGAAGCTAAATTTCCCCTGGCAAACCCAAATTGGGATAAGACTACTAATGATGGTCGCATGCAAATGGATGAGTACAGGATTAATCTAATTAAAGGAATGAAGGAGTCGGTTCCAAAAGGACAGAACTTTAAGAAGGCATTTGAGGTTCCCCAAGATCCCAAGGAAACCCCTCAGCATTTCTGAATAGATTACGTGCGGCCATACAGCAATATGGGGGATTGGATATAGGATCCCCAGCAGGTGAACAGTTGGTATCGATGGGCTTTGTTACTAATTCAGCCCCAGATATCAGGAAGAAATTACAAAAGACAGAGAATTGGTATGAACAGGGAATAACACAGCTTTTACAGATCGCACAAAGGGCATACGTCCAGAGATCTGAAGATAAACAGAAGGGAAAGGATGCAGGCAGTCAAGGAAGTTGTCGAGGGACAGCAGGGAAATGTTAGGAGCTGTGTGCCAGCTCCTAGACGTTGGGAGGTGTGCCAGGAGTGGGGAAGTAGAGACCAGAGCAGAGGCAGAGGTAGAGGAGAATTCCGGGGATGAAAACCATCCCCGAGACCCCGTGGAGACCCTGGTAGAAATTGGGAAACAGGAGCATTAGTTTGTTATTATTGTAACAGCATGATGCTGAACCAAGCCATGAAAGACCTCAACAATGAAGAGACTGTTTACATCCAGTACCGCACGGATGGCAGTCTCTTCAATCTGAGGCGCCTGCAAGCTCACACCAAGATACAAGAGAAACTTTTCCGCGAACTACTCTTTGCAGACGATGCCGCTTTAGTTGCCCATTCAGAGCCAGCTCTTCAGCGCTTGACGTCCTGTTTTGCGGAAACTGCCAAAATGTTTGGCCTGGAAGTCAGCCTGAAGAAAACTGAGGTCCTCCATCAGCCAGCTCCCCGCCATGACTACCAGCCCCCCCACATCTCCATTGGGCACACAAAACTCAAAACTGTCAACCAGTTTACCTATCTCGGCTGCACCATTTCATCAGATGCAAGGATCGACAACGAGATAGACAACAGACTCGCCAAGGCAAATAGCACCTTTGGAAGACTACACAAAAGAGTCTGGAAAAACAACCAACTGAAAAACCTCACAAAGATAAGCGTATACAGAGCCGTTGTCATACCCACACTCTTGTTCGGCTCCGAATCATGGGTCCTCTACCGGCATCACCTACGGCTCCTAGAACGCTTCCACCAGCGTTGTCTCCGCTCCATCCTCAACATTCATTGGAGCGCCTTCATCCCTAACGTCAAAGTACTTGAGATGGCAGAGGTCGACAGCATCGAGTCCACACTGCTGAAGATCCAGCTGCGCTGGGTGGGTCACGTCTCCAGAATGGAGGACCATCGCCTTCCCAAGATCGTGTTATATGGCGAGTTCTCCACTGGCCACCGTGACAGAGGTGCACCAAAGAAGAGGTACAAGGACTGCCTAAAGAAATCTCTTGGTGCCTGCCACATTGACCACCGCCAGTGGGCTGATATCGCCTCAAACTGTGCATCTTGGTGCCTCACAGTTCGGCGGGCAGCAACCTCCTTTGAAGAAGACTGCAGAGCCCACCTCACTGACAAAAGACAAAGGAGGAAAAACCCAACACCCAACCCCAACCAACCAATTTTCCCCTGCAACCGCTGCATCCGTGTCTATCTGTCCCGCATCGGACTTGTCAGCCACAAACGAGCCTGCAGCTGACATGGACATTTACCCCCTCCATAAATCTTCTTCCGCGAAGCCAAGCCAAAGAAGAAGAACAAGGAGGGACACTTTAAGAGGGAATGCCCAATGCGAGCCAGGGAGACGCGATCTTATGCATTGATGGAGGCAGATTATGAATAGTGGGGGTCAGGGTTCTCAGCCAATACACACCATGGGGCTGCACGGAGAACCATTGGTAAATTTAAGCATAGGACCCCACGGTGATGAGATGACTTTTCTAGTAGATTCAGGGGCAGCCCGGTCTAGTATTTTACAACGGCCTGAGGGTGTTAAAACAGAAGGGACAGTGCTGGTTTTGGGAGTGGGAGGAAGAGATTTTACGGTCCCTAAACTAAAGAATGTAAGGATACAAATGGGAGAAAAGATAATAAGAGGATATTTTACTAGTTCCCCAAGCTGGAGTTTGCCTGTTGGGACGAGATTTACAAGACCAATTGGCTATCGGTACCAGACCACAGGGATCAGGTATCGGGGTTCAATTTTATGTACTAACAGAGGAGGATCGGGAACTAATAAATCCTAGAGTATGGGCAAAAAGAGGCAATAGAGGAGGATTAGATGTTCCTCCCCTGCAAGTTACTTTTAAAAGACCCTGACCAAGTAATTAGACGAAAACAGTACCCAATTCCTATGGCTGGCCGAAAGGGGCTGCAGCCAGTAATTTACCAGTTGGTGAAAGATGGTATACTCGAACCTTGTATGTCACCTTTTAATACCCCAATTTTACCTGTCCAAAAACCAGACGGTACCTATCGATTAGTGCAGGATTTGAGGGAGTTAAACAAAATCATTCTCACCCGTTATCCGGTCGTACCTAACCCCTATACGATAATGGGTAAAATTGATCCCCATAGTAAGTGGTTTAGAGTAATTGACCTCAAAGATGCCTTCTGG
Source organism: Narcine bancroftii (assembly GCF_036971445.1). Classification (NCBI taxonomy): domain Eukaryota; kingdom Metazoa; phylum Chordata; class Chondrichthyes; order Torpediniformes; family Narcinidae; genus Narcine; species Narcine bancroftii. Next base: position 52,974,364 of record NC_091473.1, read on the forward strand.
ACCTGTCCGTTGGCAATAGACAGTAGGGACATGTTTGCACTTGAGTGGGATAATCCTTTTACAGGACGGAAAAATCAATACCGGTGGACGGTCCTTTCCCAGGGTTTTACAGAATCCCCAAATTTGTTTGGCCAAGTTTTAGAACAGGTACTAGATGAGGCCCCTCGGAGAGATAATTGTCAATTAATACAATATGTTGATGACTTATTAATCACGGGAAAAACGTATGATGTGGTTAAACAATATACTGTTGAATTTCTGAATTTGCTAGGGAATAAGGGTCTTAGAGTGAGCGAATCAAAGTTACAATTTGTTCAGTCTGAAGTTAAATACTTAGGTCATCTGGTTAGTCAAGGGATTAGGAAGATAAGTCCAGAGAGAACACGCGGTATTATGCAGATCCCGCCTCCAAAGAGTGCTCGAGAACTTAGAAAATTCCTTGGTTTAGTGGGATACTGTAGAATTTGGATTGAGAACTATTCTAGCCTGGTCAAATTTCTTTATGATAAACTTGTGACTCTAGGGGGTGAAACTGTTGTCTGGACAGTGGAGGAGATTAAAGATTTTACCTTGGTGAAACAGCGTCTTATTAGTGCCCCAGTTTTGGCTTTACCCAACCTAAATAAGCCATTTGATCTATATACCAATGCGAAAGACGGTGTGGCCATGGGAGTATTAACGCAAGAGAGGGCAGGCTTTAGCCAACCAGTTGCCTTTCTGTCAAAAATTTTAGATCCCGTTTGTTGTGGTTGGCCAGAATGTGTGCAAGCAATTGCAGCCACTGCTATTTTAGTCGAAGAAGGACGAAAGATTACGTTTGGTGCCCCGATGTTAGTTCATACCCCTCACACAGTCCGCACCATTCTCTTATAATTCTGTGCCAGAAGGTGGCTTACTGATTCTAGAATTTTAAAAGTATGAAGCGATTCTTATGGATAGGGATGATTTGACACTGATTATGAACAAAGAACAGAATCCAGCCGCCTTCTTGGTTTCTCCAGATTCTGATATTGTCCCCAATGATTTAGAGCATGTATGTTTAGAAGTGATCGATTTACAGACAAACATTAGAGATGATTTAAGTGATGAACCTTTACGGGAGGGTGAAAGATGGTTTATTGATGGATCTTCCCGCTGCATTGACGGCATTCGTTATAGCGGGTATAGTATAGTGGATGGGAATGAAGGAGTTCTGATTGAAGCTGGTCGTCTTCCCGGTCATTGGTCAGCACAATCCTGTGAATTATATGCCCTCTGCAGAACTCTCCAGGGTTTAGAGGGAAAGGTGGGCACAATCTATACCGACTCAAAGTATGCCTTTGGAGTAGTGCACACCTTTGGAAAGATTTGGAAAGAGCGGGGAATGATAACTGGGAAAGGACAAAAGTTGATCCATGAAAACTTAATTGTTCAATCCTTAGATGCTCTTATGTTACCTGAGGAGATAGCTGTAGTTCATGTACGGGGCCATCAACTTATTGACAGTTCTGAAGAACGGGGAACAGATGGGCAGATGAAGCTGCCAAACAGGCTGCACTCACAGAAAAAATAGACATGCAGCTGTTACTCCCCACCCCATTTGAGGTTCAAAAGACTTCCATCTTTTCAAGGGAAGAGGAGGTTTATATGAAAAACCAGGGACTGCGTCAAACTGCCGATGGATTGTGGTGGACGGCAGAGGGACGCCAAGTACTGAACAAAGCCTTGGCTCGTCAGATTATTGATCAGCTCCACCAGCAGACGCATTGGGGAACACAGGCACTAGTTGATGCTTTTGTAAGGTCCTTTAATTGCTCGGGAATATACACCATAGCCAAGCAAAGTACTCGGGGGTGCCCAATATGTCAGCGAGTGAATAAGAAAGTCATGCGCCAGGTAATGCCTGGCAGTCGCGATATAGCCGTACGCCCGTTTCAACGACTACAGATTGACTTCACAGAATTACCTAAGATAGGGGTTTATAAATACCTCCTGGCGGATCATTTTATTCGATGGGTTGAGGCTTTCCCGACCCCTAATGATCATACTAGCACCGTTATCCAGCTATTACTAGAGTCTGTTATTCCGCGCTATGGCATTATCCAAACCATTGACTCAGATCGAGGTACACATTTTACCTCTCAGGTACTCCAGGGTGTGTGTAAAATTCTGGGAATAGATTGGCTGTTACATACCCCATGGTACCCCCAGAGTTCAGGCCGAGTTGAACGGATGAATCAGACCCTGAAAAATCAACTCACTCGACTTCATGAGGAAACTGGCCTCTCCTGGATTAAATGCTTACCCTTAGCTTTAATTAGGACTTGCACAGCTCCTCGTAAGGACCTTGCTGTCTCACCATATGAAATGATGTTTGGTCTTCCTTACATGGGATTCCACACTGATACCCCTATCCCTGAGACTAATGATCAGTACATATCTAAATATTTACAGGGACTTTCTACTTCTCTGTATGACTTACGACAGAAGGGTTTATTGGCTCAAAACCCACCCCTGGACTATTCTATTCATTCTGTTAAACCTGGTGATTGGGTATATGTAAAAGCGTGGCAAGACCATAAACTAAAACCGATATGGGACGGCCCTTATTGTGTACTTCTGATTACAGACACTGCAGTGCAAACAAAAGAAAAGGGGTGGACTCACATACAATGCATTAAACAAGCTAATCCACAAACTAAAGACACTGATAATACACCCTCCACCTGGCGTGCAGTCTCGCATCCTTCTGGTCTGTAAGTTACGCTACGCCGGGAAAAAGAGTTGTAATGTTATTTTTATTATTTGCTGTGTTGTTTTTCTGCTGGTTCCCAAATTTTGGGAAACCACCCAATTGTACACAATGTATTAAGTCCTCCTGGAATAGGGGCAGCAGAGGTGAAAATTACTTTGAGCAATGGACAAGTTTACCTTTAGAATGCAGACAAGGCATAGGTATAGATTCTATTCATAGTTGGGTACCTTATGGTTTAATTTAGGATCCCAACATGGACCAGGGAAACAGACCTGCCCTAGGGGAGTGGATTGGGTTGGCATCCTGGCCTCTACAGATATTAAAGAGATGAGCGCTAAAAATATGGTACAAAGAAGATGGTGGGAAAATGATAGGCAGAACATTAGTCAGGGCTTTCCCTGGAGTAGGGATGAAGGGGGTATATATGCTAATGCTCGCAGACAAGCTGCTACTCACAGGTTAGGTAACAATAAACGCTCCCCCCAACTTGGCATCTTGTAAATCATCCTTTGGGTCACGAATGCATTCAGAAGGCTAAAGGCAAGGGTAAAGGCAAGGGTAAAGGCAAGGGTAAAGGCAAGGGTAAAGGCAAGGGTAAAGGCAAGGGTAAAGGCAAGGGTAAAGGCAAGGGTAAAGGCAATCACTATAAGGGCGATTCGAGTTGTAAACGGCTCAGGCTGTTCCAGACTACCACAGCTGTTTGGCATTTAAACCGTTTAACCAGACTCCAGGCAGTCTTGAAGATTCTCACCAAACAGACAGCGATGGCCTTGGATTTATTGGCTGAAGAACAACGACGGATACGAGCTACAGCTTATCAAAACTGCCTGGCTCTTGATTACTTGTTCGCTGCTGAGGGCAGCGTTTGTGGAAGATCGATTGATGACAACGGTCACAATGGTCAGGCGGTTAAACTTTTTACTGGTGACTGGAGGTGGATACATACAGCCCTTATAGCAGTTGGACTCATTACTTTTGCCATCATGAAACTTCCCTGCCTAATGACTTGTGTGCAGTGTTTAATTCAACGGAACCTTCGTTAGATCCCTACAACCCAAAGGATGTATGTTTCCCAAACTCCGTCTGATGATGCTGAGATTACAGTTCGTTTACTGACTCGCTGGGAAAAAGACCAAGTTTCCAGTTGAGAATTTACTAAGCTCCCCACCATGACTACGTCAACCAGTTTACCTATCTCGGCTGCACCATTTCATCGGATGCAAGGATCGACAACGAGATAGACAACAGACTCGCCAAGGCAAATAGCACCTTTGGAAGACTACATAAAAGAGTCTGGAAAAACAACCAACTGAAAAACTTCACAAAGATTAGTGTGTACAGAGCCGTTGTCATACCCACACTCCTGTTCAGCTCCGAATCATGGGTCTTCTACCGGTATCACCTACGGCTCCTAGAACGCTTCCACCAGCGTTGTCTCCGCTCCATCCTCAACATTCATTGGAGCGACTCCATCTCCAATATCGAAGTACTCAAGATGGCAGAGGCCGACAGCATCGAATCCACACTGCTGAAGATCCAACTGCGCTGGGTAGATCACGTCTCCAGAATGGAGGACCATTGCCTTCCCAAGATCGTGTTCTATGGCGAGCTCTCCACTGGCTACCGAGACAGAGGTGCACCAAAGAAGAGGTACAAGGACTGCCTAAAGAAATCTCTTGGTGCCTGCCACATTGACCACCGCCAGTGGGATGATATCGCCTCAAACCGTGCATCTTGGCACTTCACAGTTCGGCGGGCAGCAACCTCCTTTGAAGAAGACCGCAGAGCCCACCTCACTGACAAAAGACAAAGGAGGAAAAACCCAACACCCAACCCCAACCAACCAATTTTCCTTTGCAACCGCTGCAACCGTGTCTGCCTGTCCCGTATCGGACTTGTCAGCCACAAACGAGCCTGCAGCTGACATGGACATTACCCCTCCATAAATCTTTGTCTGCGAAGCCAAGCCAAAGAAAAAAGAAAAGCTAAAGAAAAAGTGGGGATTGTGAGAGATAATAGATTATAGGAAGTAAAATTAGTATGAATAAAATAAAGAATAATAGACTAGACTAGAGGAAGTTAAGTAAGTGCTGAATAGGGATGAATTCCGATAAGAGTGTGAGGAAGGGTTCTGCAAGTACAAGAGAAGAAAGGTCTTATAGTGATAGAAAGAACTAGCAAGTTCTGCATATAGAGTTAGTAAGTCCTGGGGGTTGAGAGGTGTGAATAAGGACAAGGCAGATTCATGAATAAGGACAATGACATGATGGGACCCAGACAGGATACCCCATGGTCTTCCAAGTTTACAGAAACTGCACGTAGGCAGACAGAATTACCAAATGCCAAACCAATCCAGGAGGCAGAAGAATATTAAGGGGGTTGGGGTATCTCTACACTGAAATGAACTGTATAAAAGTTGGGTGAGTCCCAGTATGTGTGTGTATTTCCATGGTAAGGGGAAGCACCCAAACTTTGCACTGTTGTACAATAAATGTTCTTTGTTCTCAATTTTTGTCTCAAGCGAAATCTGTGAAGGTACTTTTGTTTCTCACACCATCATAGGAGACAAATTCTCAGACATTTTCTAAAAACCCACCAACTGCCAAGGTTACCTCAACTACACCCGTCCCCTGTAAGGGTTCCATTCTTTCTCTCAATTCCATTGTCTTCATTGTATCTGCTCCCAGGATGAAGTCTTCCATGAGAGATCCGAGATGTCTTCCTTCTTCAAAATGCATTACTTCCCCTCTACTGCCATCAACTTGGCCCTCACCCACATATCCTCCATTACATGCACGTCTACTATGGCCCACCCCACCCCCATGCGCCACAAGGACAGGATTACCCTTATCCTCACCTCTCAACCCACCAGCCTCCACATGTGACACAGCAGTCATTGTAACTTCTGCCACCTGCTACATGATATCACCACCGGACTCATCTTCCCCCCTCCACATGGACCACTCCCTTCATGGCTCCCTTGTCCACTCATCCCTTTCCACCAATCGCCCCCTTGGTATTTACCCCTGTGACTGCAGGAAATGCTACACTTGCATCCATATCTGCTCCCTCACTGCTTATCAGCCCTTCCAAGTGTAGAAACAATTAACTTGCGGGTTATTATTGCATCCAATATTCCCACTTGTAGCCTCTTTTATATCATTTTCCCACCCCATTATCTCATGCACTGACAAGACCACCCACAAACTGGAGGAACAACACCCCATATTCCATCTGGATACTGTCCAACTTGATTGCATTAACTTCTCTGGAGTCTGATAGAACCACGTGCCCTCCCCCCTCACTCCCATCTCTCCATCTTTCCTCCAGTTCCCCACCCCTGTCTCTCTTGCTCTCTCTCCCTATTCCTGTCTCCTTTCCTCCAGCTCTGCATTCTCAGAGCTTCTGCACTCCTTTAATCACTTCTCAGCTCTTCCCTTCCTAGCCATGTCCACCCATGGCTTCTTTGCTGTTGTCCTGTGTTCCTCCCACTGGCCGCCTTCTCTCCCCCCCATTTTTTAAAATAAATTCAGACACCTGTCTGTGTTTCTGTTCATACCTTGGTGAAGGTCTCAGGCCCAAAACTTTGTTTCAGATGTAGCAGAGCTCCTGAGCTTCTGCAGCACTTTTGTATACTAAATAAGAAATAGGACACACTGATCCTGCATCTCGTCCAATTTTCTGCCCAGTTAACATATCCAGTGATCCCTGATACCCAAAAATCAATTCATTCTCACTCCCAAATAATTTTGCTGATTGATTAACTATAGGCTCACCCGTGTCTTGTTGACTCTTATTCTGAATCTGCTTCTTCGAGCAGACTCTCAACAGTTAGTCTGCCAATCCTCTTCGAGAAATGCATGTTGAAATGAGATCACCTGACCTGACCCTTGCCATTCTTATCTCCAGATAGTCCTGATGGCTGAAATACAAACTCAATTTCTTACTCCATAGAGGTTGCTGAATCTTTTGTTCCTTATGCAATGCAACACCCAAGATTTCAGACATTCCTGAGTGTTCAGGGATACATCCAAAAAAGTGCTCATGTACAGGACTCAATCATCAGCTGGTCTCTTCTCACATCAATCAATAATACAAACCGAAGATGTCTGATGGACACTCAAATTCTAAGTGCAGCTCAATGTTCATACACACTGAACAAATTAATCATTACTTTAAAGCCAATTGCAAAGTGCCTCTAAAATTCCATCCTTTTTCCTTGTACACACAAAAGGAATCTGCTGTCCTCATGGAATGCTGTCAATTTTAAAGGCAATGAACAAAATACTTTTAGCCATGGATAAAATGCATGTGAACAGGACCGGCCTCAAATGCAGAAGCTGACCAGCCTTACAGAAGACCCCACTCAAACCATCAGGAAAAGCAATCCAGTTGTGAAGCTTCAGAGGGGAGCTGTGGTATCTCCTCAATACATGATACTTTCAACAGCCACAGTGATTTGTGCCTTCATCTGCCGCCTCTATGATACGAATTCCCTCTTTTCCATGTTGCCTCAGATCTGTCCCTGCTTTTAATATGTGATTTTCTCTCTCCTCACTTTCTTCCCACTCAGTAGCACCCATCTTCTCTTTGACTCTCTTTGATCTCCAAATCCTGCTCTAATTATACACCTCTCATTCTGCTTTCTGTATTGGACTACCTCTGTTCAGATCATCATCCATTTCCTCAATTATCTTTCCCAGACACCTGCCTCCCTAACCCAAACATCCTCACCAAATTCACGTCTTCTCCACTCCCACAATCCCAATTATCATAATTATGTCCCTATTATTTTCTAATTTTTCAAACCCACCCATCCTCTTCTGCCTCCAATCTCTCCCCTTCTCTGCCATTGTGGGAGTTGAAGAAATGAAGTCCTCCTTGCTCAAAATCTGTGCAAGGAAGCATACAGAGATGCTGCCTAACAATGGTTAAATCAAATTCTTCCTGCTACCTTGTAATTTAATTCCTTTATAGGACTTTGCCACCTGAATCAGGGATACATTCTGCTTGCTCACAATTCAATGTGAACTCCAGGTTAGAAGTACCCAGCTAAGCAGTGATGAAGACCAGAAATAATTCCATCAAATTGGCCCTTTCTGGCTGCGCACATCTGTTGGAATCATTTGATCCACCACATTCTCCAACCTGTCCCTCAACCTTTTCATTATGATTCAATTGTCAATATGTCAGTTTTAGTATTAAAATCTTGAGTCAACCTTTGTCCATGGGTAGGGATTCAATGTTCCCTGCAGTCTGCTGCAGAGAGACTTTTCTCCAAATTGTAGCTCTTTAACCACCAAGTCAATAATTTTCACTGACACTTTATCAAAGTGCATCAGTGCCACTGGGTTTAATCCAGTCATCTTGTCTAATATTTTCACTCACAGCTCTGCAGGGTGGTGGTGACATTTTAACAAGACTGCTCGAGGCTTCCTTCCCTTTACAAAGTGCAGCACTATTTAATCGAAGGCCAAGATTGCTGTCATGAATCTTTCAACAGCTGCCTCATTTTTACAATGAGGTTAGGTCAAACATCTTCCCCCTTAAAGTGTAACATTTGGTCAGCAAACATGACATCACTGGTTTCATAAAGAGCTCCTCTTGTTCCCATATAAATATCAATTTCTTGTCTGGCCAGACTTGATTAGATATTTCTATTGTTTCAAAAAAGTAACATTAGTTGGTGGATTAAAAAAACAACTTTAAACTTTATTTCCTATAACAGATATTAGCATTCCAAAAGTGGACAAAATTAACAACATATTTGTGCATCTAAGAATTATTTAATGCAATGCTATGGTGGTGCTAGTTCGAATATGGCTATGTCTGTAAGGAGTTTGTATGTTATCCCCATGACCTTGTGCGTTTTCTCCACATCCTCTGTTTTCTCTCCACCCTTCAAAAATAAATGAGGATTTTAAGTTCTTTGGTGTATTTGGGAGGCATGGAATGGACAGGCCTATTATCATGTGGTATGTCAAAAAAAATTAGAAACCAATTACCCTGATGAGCACTTCTGAGGTTGACTTCACTGCTTAAATAAACTGGAATGAATGCTTTATCTTTATTTTCATCATGTCAAGTTATTAGAAATGTATAGTTAATGCAATAACCAATTTAGTTAATCATTTCCAGATTATAAGAACTGCATTGTGCCTTAATTCAATTTCCTTTTTAGACAATTGTGGATAAAATTAAGGCACAACTCTCAACCATTTGAATAAATGGGAGTCGACACAATACTGATTAACAAGTTGAAATGAGAGCTTCCCTTCCTTCATAGAAAGAAATGGAGCCAGACATAGGGACATGGTTTGGCTTTACTCTGATGAGAGACTTTCAGAGATGCTCAGTGCACGACAATGCTGACATAGTTGGCAATGGGAATCACAAGTTACTATGCCGCACTGTTTGTTCACTTGTTCAAGCGCAATGGGCTCTTGTAACTTCAGACATACAAATCTATAAAAATGGGTCAAGTTGGTTGCTATTAAAAGGATTTGGGACTTCATTTTTAATGATAACAACTTGGATGAATTAATAGTGACAGATATTGTAACTTAACTACTGCTTCTTGGAGAAATTTTATTGCTAAATAACTGTAAATTTAAGAATGGTAAAGCAAGGCAAGAGAGAGACTGGCAAATAGGTGAGTTTTCAGAGAAGGATTGAGAACTGTGGTCTGGGCAGTTCCTCTAGAACTGTTGGGGAGTGTTTAAACTAGTTTAGCAGAAGGGTGGGAACCAGAATGAGAAGGCAGTGAATAGGGCAGTAGATACACTGTGTAGCGAGATTGTGAGAAAGAATGGTTAGTCAACAGGACAAAATTGCAAGCTTAAGATTAAAGATTTACCTTGGGGTACTTTGGAAACAAAATTGAAAAGGGTGATGAATACACCAGTGAAGGTCTTGTATTTGAACTCCAGCAATGTAAGAAACAAGGTTGGTGATCTAGTAGTGAAGCTGGAACCTGGCAGGTATGACATTGTGGCCATCACAGAGTTGTCGCCAAAAGAAGATCACAGCTGAGAACTAAATATCTGTGGATAGACAGTGTAACTTAAGGACAGGAAGGCAGGGACAGGGTTTGGGGTAGTTCAGAGGGTTAAAAAATGGAATGAAATCTTTGGAGAGGGGAGACATTGGATCAGAAGATTTAAAAAATCCCAGTGGGACTTTGTGAAGGTGAAATTGTGCTGGAATCACAGTTCAAGCTCAGCTGTCCAGAAAGGTGGAAACTTCACGGCATTGGCTTCAGAGTCTATATTTGTCCAAAAATATGTTTTTGGACTCGTCAGGGTCACCGAATGTGGCCACTGGAATCACAGTGGACATGACAAAATAACCACACAAGGCGTTTTTTGAGTGAATCAAACAGATTTAGTCTACATGACCTGTTCAACCTTTAAAAAGCCCGAATCACATGTTTGGCACACGATGACATCATTACGCTCTGATGTCACATGGCTGGTTCGATGTCTTCTGGGAGTTGTCACATTGCTACAGACTATTATTTTGGATAGGGAGAAAATTCAGAGGTGCAAAGGGGCTTGGGAACCCTTGTGCAGAATACCATAAAAGTTAAACTCCAGATTGACTTGGTGATGAAGAAGTCAAAAGCAATATTGGCATTAATATCTAGAGGAATAGGATACAAGATCAGGGATGTGATGTTAAGACTTTATAAGGCACTTGTGGGCCCATTTTTAGAGTATGACATACAGTTTTGGGCCTGTTATTTAAAAATGTGTTAGTATTGTAAAGTATCAGGGAAGATGTATCAGAGAAGATTCACAGAATGAATCCAGGAATAAAAGGATTAGCATCTGAGGAATGTTTGATAGCTCTTGGTCTGTACTCCTTGGAGTTCAGAAGTATGAGGGAGGACTTCATGGAAACATTTTGAATGTTGAAGGGTCTGGTCAGAGTAAATGTGGTTAAGTTGTTTCCTACGGAAGGAGAGTCTCAGACAAAAGGGCACAATTTCAAGACTGAAGGGTGCCCAGTTAAAACAGAGATGCAGAGGAACTGCTTTGGCCAGAAAGTGGTGAACCTTGGGGATTTGCTTCCAAGGGCAGCTGAGGAGGTCAAGTCATTGAGTGTATATAAAACAATGATTGTTTGGTATATAAATGGTCAGGATATCAAAGGCCATCGGGAGAAAGCTGGGGAATGGGGCTGAGTGGGAGAATTAATCAGCTCATGATAGTCTGGTAGAACAGATTCTATGGCCTCAATTGCCATCTACTCCTATATCTAATGGTCCAAGAAGACATGAATTGAGATGCTGAGTAAAAGACCACAGATGAATCTACACCTTCACAAGAGATTAATGTGTCTATGTCAATAATAGTACAGAATGTTGACATCAACAACAAAACGGCCTTCTCATTTAAAATGGATAGTAATGAGGCTAAACCCCTTCCAGGAGCAGTTGGGGAAGTTAAACGAAAGATTTTTTCTTTCTCCTCCTTCCCCCCTTTTTAATAATAATGCACCAGCATGGTTTATGAATCCCACAGCCCTCAGTGTGACGAGTCAGAGCTGATTGCCTGTGAAGTGGAGGATGTCTTAGTGGATCTGGATGGTAATCTCCCATACAACATGCTTAAGGCGGCTATTCTGTGGTGTACTCAGCCCAATTACTAGCTCAGAAGCAAAATTTATTGTCATGAACAAGTCACGAAATTCGGTGCTTTGCGGCAGCGTCATGGTGCAAACATTCATAATGCAAACCATCTTTCAGCAATAAATTTTTTTAAATTGTGCTCGAAAAATTAAGGCATTGATTATTCAGGAATCTGATGGCAGCAGGGAAGAAGCTGTCCTTGTGCCACTGAGTGCTTGTCTTTAGACTCCTGTTCCTTTACCCCCCCCCCCCCCCCCAATGGTAGCAGAGTGAAGAGAACATGTCCTGGGTGGTGAGGGTCCTTGAGGATAGAGGCTGTGTTTTTTAAAAGACCCTGCCTCTTGTAGATGTCCTTGATGGAGTGGGGTCTGGTGCCTGTGATGTCACAACTGAGTTAACAACCCTCTGGAGTTTTATCTTGTCCTGATGATAGCCTAGGTCAGTTGTTTTCAACCTTTTTCTTTCCACTCACATACCACTAAGTATGCCATCGGTGCTATGTGATTAGTAAGGGATTGCTTAAGGTGGCATGTGGGTGGGAAGGGAAGGTTGAGAATCACTGCTCTAGACCCAATTATTACTGAAATATTTTGCAAGGGTCCAACCCATTGAAGTAGGTGCAGAGGATTTGTAGCCACATCGACATCAAGGCTACATCAGGAGTTGAGAGTGCAAGGAAAGTTACACCGACAAGCAGTCAAACATCTTTCCAGAGTTATTGAAAAGGGTAGTCAGTGACTCTGGATGAGGAGAAAGAATTCCACTTGGGCCCCCAAGTGAGTGAATGGCATCTAGGGGGTGAGCCTTGGACACCAGGATTCACTGCTGAACCCACGAGAGGTGTCGTGAGTCCATCAGCAAAACCTAAGGAAAGAGGGCGCCAACTTGATTACCCAGAAGATGCCATCACTCATGGCAACCTCGCAGACTCCAGGCAGCAGTTTCAAGAGTGCAATAAGGGATATCCATCTAGCCCAACCTAATATACCTGAAGGGATATTTCTCGACTTTGAATTTAGACAGTGATCAATAATTAAATGCTTAACTATTGTTTGCTTGATTTTAATTCTGTGCCATAATAATATTGTATAAATTCATGATCTGGAGTATTTACACAACTGATTATTTCAAGACCTCAGCTTTTATCCATCTGACTGGGTGTCAAGCACATTCAATGTGCCTCAGACCTGTGACACCCTGCTCCATATACTCAAGTTCTTCTGATGCTCTCCTGGCTGAACTCTCTTCTTTCAAAAGCAAATCTGAGGATATCAGACATTTTGATGTCAGTTTTCAAACACTGCACTAAATCCCCTTCACTCTTCACTTTTGTGTGCACTGACCACAGTGTACAAATGTGTTGGAGAAACCCAGCAGGTCGGTCATGTGGCATCCATCAGTAAAGGGCAACCAACATTTCCACTCTGGGCCCTAAGTCAGATAGAATCTCAGGTACCTTTTTTTGTTTAACTGTGTGCACTGACTCATGCCTAAGGAAAACTTTTCTTTATCTCTGTTATCTCATCTATTCTTCCAAACATTTGGGATCTTTTCCCTTTTTAATTTTGGACTTTTGTTCCTCTCTAATTTAATCACTCCACCATTTACAGACCAGTCATCAGCTGTATTGGCACCACCCAAGAGTTTCCTGAAGTCTTCACCCTCTCCTGCTTTACAAATGCTACATCAACTGATATGACTGTGTTATTCAGCTGTCTAATAATCATGATGTGGCTTGATATAATGTCAAAACATTCCTCTGAACACCTTGAGATGCTTCAATTTGTTAAAAACATAAGTGAAAGTCATTGTTCTCGTCTTTAATTAATTCTGCTAGAAATGTTAACTCATATTGTTCACATTTATTTCAATGTCAATATTTTAGCTTTGCAGATTTTTCCTTGTTCTATAACTACCCTGAAATCAGATGACAAGTTGTTTGCATGTTGCAGTGTATGATTTAAAGGATTATTCAATTACTTAATGCATGCTTCTGCATTCCATTACAGGCAACTCAATGGACTGGCTGGACACTCAGCAGGTGAATGCAAGTTTCCAGAACAAAGATGGTGTGCTGATCTCCCATTTCTCCCCTTGACACCTTGTTGGTGTGGGTCCCATTGGAAACGCTGCACAACTGGAGCCAGATGCAAGATAAAGAAGTAGGGTAGGCGTACCTGAGGACTTTGCTGAAAGAACATTCAGACTTATGTGACCTTTTATGGGGTTACTTTCAGTCATCACACCTGGAGCCATAGAGGTGACTGACACCCTGAATGTTTTGACCACAATCTTCCCATTGGCAAAAGCAGGCAATCCCACTTTGCTATGAACTGTAACATGGGGTGAAGTTGGGTGGAGGGGCATGTCACTGTGGTCTCCACTGAATATAAAGACCTCAAGGTGGTTTGCAGTAAAAACACAAAATCCTGGAGAAGCTCAGCAGGTCAAACAGTGTTCTCTTATGTAGTAAAGGTAAAAATATATAACCGACATTTCAGGCTTCAGCCCTTCATCAAGGTATGAGAGAATGCTGGCAGGCATCTGAACAAAAAGGTGGGGGGGGTGACAAAGGCAGGAGACGATAGTGTAGAGAGGGGACAGCAGCAATGAGGGGGGAGGAGGATGGCTGGGTGGTTAAGGGGGTAGGGAGGGTAGAACTAGAAAGACAGGAAAGGAGGATGGGAAAGAAAAAGTGAGCAAGTTTAGCAGAAAGCAGAGAAGTCGGTGTTGAGGCCATCTGGCTGGACGGTGCCCAGACATAAAATAAGGTGTTGCTCTTCCAATCTGAAGGTGGTCAGGGTGGGATAGTACACAAGGCCATGGACATACACGAGCTTGGGAGTGTGACTCAGAATTGAAATGGTTGTCTGGTGGGAGGTCGCTGCTGTTGTGGATGGAGAGGAGGTGCTGAGTGAAGTGATCTCCCAATCTGGTTTCTCTGATATAGAGAAGTTAGTTTGCACGAGTGGTGGATTTTTTGGAAAGTTTATTAGGTGATCACCAGCGTTATGTGGCTCTGTGGGATTCCCTTAAGAACATGAAGCTCTTGGGAAATCGCATGTGGGCATCACTCCTCGGAGGTTCAACTTGGATATTTATGGTAGACCATGACAAACCATTATACACACTCCCCCTTCCCTCCATCAATACCATCTAATCCCTGGTTATACTCTCTTCACTACTCCCTCCTGTCAGAATGAAGATTCACAAATGAGAGGTTATGCTCCACCAGATTCAAGGAGTTTCTTCTTTGCTGTTATCAGACTCCTGAATGAATCCCAAAATAGTAACACTATGATACTTTTGTTCTGTACTATTTAATCTTCCCTTGTAACTCTGCACTTCTGTACTCTTACTTGTTGTATTATATACGAGATATCCACTGGCCTGCTTGCAAAACAACCTCATTACCACAAGTTTGATCCATGACGATAAAAAAAGTTGAATGCCATTGAGCACAGTGGGTGTTGTTTCAATGACTATGTTTCCAGTGATGCCCCCTATGGGGTGTTGTTTTGGGGGCAGAGTGGGGCCAGAGAGGGGGAACTGGTCTGTCCATTGCATCTGTCCCCTTTGTGCTCAAAGAAAGAACGGATGAAAAATGCTGTCCATTTCATTGAATCCTTTCACCTCCAGTTGAGGGATCACAAAGAATGATGTCACCTACATGATTAAAACTATAACTGACCTTTAACTGAGACGACGTGTAAACAGTCTATGAGCACCTACCCCACCTTACTAATGCAACAAGTCATATAAAATGTCTTCATTCTCAGAACTCAGTTGCTTAAACCTGAAGCTTCAGAAAGATCAGACCTAATATGGTGCAATGCTCTTTGTGCATGTACTTTTATCATTAAGGTTTGTAAATGTGCAATTGCAGGCAGTATTGCAGATCACCATGCCAAGAAACCAGGAATTCCCTACAATTTGTATATTCCTCAAGACTTGCACATTTACAAAGGTCACAAAAACACTACCAGGTACTATTTCATCCTCCTGAATTGACCTTTAAGTTGCTCATTTTGTTTATGAAGATAGGGTGGAATAATTTGAATGATGCATCCTTCAGACCCTTAATCTTGATTGAACCTGACCACATCATGATACAAATTAAACATCTTTGTATTTCCCTTTGGTAACTGGCTCTCCCATTTGCAATCTGGCCCCAATGTTACCAAAAAGTGTTCATTTTGTGACTTCAGGTGTGGTGGTGGAGGTTTGCTTCATTAACTTAATTTTCAAATGATGATTTTGAAGATGATGCTGTCTTTGAAGCCTGTTGAGCATTTGTGATGGAAAGGTATGCCTTTCAATTTGTTAGGATAGGGGCCTGTCATGTGACCTCACATTAAATGTTGGCAAGTCAAGATCCAGGTCCAATCATCATTGTTAAGGTTCAACTGCTGTGATTGTGTTCTGATTGGTTTTAAATTGATTGAGTTGCTAAGAAGGGTTGCCATTGAATGATGTAAGAGTGTAGCATTCAAATTTACCGGCAATCTGGTATCCTTAGTCAAGACGATGTAGCGCTGCCATCTTGCAACATGGCAATTCTTCTGGTAAAATAACTCCCATGGTGCAGTTTGGTCAAGAGTTCTGGGATTCAGACTCGAAGATGATGAAGGAATGGAGATTATTTCTCAGTGGGGACAGAACACGATTTGGAGAGGGACCTGCAGGGTAGTGTTTCCCTGTCTATCTACTGTCCTTGTCCATCTCAATGGTTTGGGTTGTGGATCTGGGAGGTGGTGTGGGGTTTTTAAGCTTAGATGGAGGCATGCCAGAGCAGTAGGTTGATTGCCTGGGATTATATTTAAAATTTTTGCAGGGATAGACTGTTGTTTTAGTTGTGGAAATAAGTGTCTGTCTCGTTTAGATTGATGTTGATTAATGGACCAAATACATTAATACATTCATTAATACAATATTAACACAAACATGTAAACAATTATCCCTTTGAAAGAGTATTGAGATGGTTACTGATACCCAAGTGCAGTGAGAGGCCTTAGGATGTGAGTTGCCTAGCAACAACAGCCGAGCTGATAAAATTTCATTAGCCCCGATTTCTCTGATATCAAGTGACTTACAAGAAATAGGGGAACTGAAAGTGTAAAAATACCTGATGGGAGGGGGGATACTTTTCAGTGAATGGTCCACAATATGATGCAGATGGATATTGTGCAACTTAATGCTGATAGGATAATGTCTGCCACCGAGGTCTTGAGATTGGTGAACAACAGATAGAGTTGTAGTATACAAACTTGTGCATTTGTTAATTCAGTGAGCTCCTTGATCATCTGAAATTGACAGCCCTCCCACAGGCCTATGTATTGCATAAAGGAAATTGGCTTAAAATAAAATTTTTGAGTCCTTCATTCCTCAAGGGAGTAAACTGCTGATTGAGATCTCACACCACAACCTGGATGAGGTATCGATGCCGATCCTCCACACAGTATGGGATGGGTATTTAGGTTGTTGGATTGGAAGGATTTGATTTTGATGAAGAAATCCAAAACCAGGGCCCAGAAATATACAGTATGTTTGTCACTGACAAATCAATAAACCACCCAAGAGAAACAGCTTTACACAGAACATGGTTTAAATGTGAAACTCACCATCTCACAGACCAGCTGAAGAGAAAAGGTACCTCTCAGGGAACATGAGATAAGGGCACCAGGAACATTAAGTGAACAACTTTTTTTTGGAGTCACAATGAGAGGAGGCAAGACAGTACAAACACCGGCAGAGAACTGCCAGGATTAATGACCTGCTCTTTGGCAAAGTAGCATTCTGCAAAGCTATTGGACGCCAGTATCAGAACGATGGGCAAGAGGAGGATAAGGAACTCCAATAATAAGCACAGGCTGAGAGAAATCTCTGAAGTACAATAAGAAGAAAAGCAGGCACAGGAAAAGGTAATATGGCCCATGCTGATGCTCTGACCATTTATGGGTCATTTCATTCTCCTCACATGATTACTTTCATTACTGTATTTAACACTTCAGCAATTCTACCCATTGGGGCACAGAAGCACTAATAACAGCTGAAGTTAGCATTCAATTTTCTGACAAGCCTCCAGTTCACAAATTTTGGGTGGCAATTTCATGAGTTTTGATGGTCTTTATGTTTTTAAGAAAATTATTCTGCTCATTTTGTTTTTGATGGGGTGCTGACAAAGTTGTTTCTGCACCCCACATCAACTCCAGCCTCTCAGACAGCCTTGATACAATTTGCCAACCATCACAACAGGTCCAAAACTATCTTGTTGGCACAAAACTCTGCCCTAGGACACCAGAGTACCAAGGACACCTTTGTCAGAGACCTACTTATTGACTCCATTTACATCATGAACGTCACAATTTCAAACAAACCTTCTCAAATTTCAAGACCTCCGTATCAGCACTCTCTCTGCAACTGGGTCTACAACACTTCCTGACTTGTAGACTCCAAACAGTGAGGGCTGACAACAACATCTTCTCCACAATAACTTTTTTAAAAATCAGAATTTATTGTCATGAACATGGGTGATAAAATTCGATGTTTTGTAGCAGTATTACGGATGCAAATTTGCTATAAATTAATGAAAAAGAGGGGAAAAGTGGAATAGTATCTGTGATTCAGACATCTAAGGCAGAGGTGAAGAAGCTGTTTTTGTACATTGGGTGTTCATCTTCAGGCTCCTGTATCTCTTTCCTGGTGGTAGCGACGAGAACAGGGCATGGCCTGGGTAGTGAGGGTTCTTGAGGAATGAAGCTTCTTTGAGACACTGCCTCTTGTACAGGTCCTTAATGGAATGAAGATACATTGCCCATGATGGCACTGAGTTTATAGCTCACTGTGGCCTTCTCAGTTGCCTGATCCACTATTGGTCTAACACTTCTCACAAGTTTGCAGGTGGCTTCATCGTAGTCTGGATCTCCATACAAGTGGAGAGTTGGAGTGCAAAGGAGATTGAGTCTTGTGGCATATGACGCGGGGATAACAAGCTTTCCCTCAATATCAGCAAAATGAAGGAGCTGCTCATTGACCCAGAAACAGGGGAATGCCCATCACTGTTCATATCAATCGTGCTGACGTGAAGATGGTGAAGAATTATAATTTTTAATTTAATTTGATTCTTAATTGAGATACCACATGGTAAAAAACCGCTTCCTCCCCACAAGCCAGCACAATCTGAGGAACCAGAAGAAACCCACATTGACACAGGGAGAACATACAATTTCCTTACAGACAATAAAGAACGCAAACTTGGGTTGTTCATCAACAGTACACCTTTTCCTCCTGCTGTCTCATGAATGCTGTTAGCATATTGAAGGACCTATCCCAACCTACATTCTGTGGGCGGGAGGTGCACAGCTTGGAAACAAACTTCCAGATTCAAGGATAGTTTCTTTCCTGCTGTTACCAGACTCTCATTTGGCCTTCTCATTGGCAAAAGATGATGATGTATTGATTTAAGTGCACTTTTTTCTATTCCCTACACCTGTTCTCCATTCCCTGGACTCTGACCTGCTGTGATACTACACCATACACTATCATTTTATTGAACTACTTTCATGAAAGTCGCTTTGCTTGGATAGCATGTGCCGCAATGCTTTTCACTGTATCTTGGTAGATGATAACATACAATCACATTCAAGTAAAATCTATATTTAGCATGTCACCTGATTCTCTCAGTCTTTTTTCAAAAAAACTTCCAGCTTTTTCCTTCTTTTCTACAAATGTAAGCACACCTATTATCTCCCTTTTTCAGTTTTGGGGAAATTTCTTCAGCCAGAAATGTTAACATAATTTTATTCCCTCCATAGATGCTTCCTGACTTGCTGAGAATCCTCAGCATTTTCTGTTTTTATTCATGGTTGATGAAATGACATGCAAGAAAGGAAAAGTAAAACAAATATTAAACTAAGTTCACTTTTGTTGTGCTCTTTACAAGAAATCTTTCTAATTCTGTCTGGATGTACGAACACTGAGAAACCAACATGTGCCAGATGACAATGTGACACAATAAAATCCAGCAAGCTTGGCCAAATCAAAGGAGAATTGGAGTAAACTATACATTCTGGAATTACATCCAGGAAAATAAGAAATGGAACCGTGAACCTTGATTAATAATTGGCAGACTCTATCCTTGAAGGGCATCAGGAAAGCAGGAGGATTTCCATATTTTTTTTTGTAGATTCATTTTCTTGCAGCTCCATCTCAAGTTATGAGAGACTTAAACTTGTAAACTCTGAGTGATATGCTTAAATAAGCATAACACCATCTTTTCAAAGGGTTGATATCTTTATTTTTAATGTGAAAATACAAAGTAAAAGCTAATCTTGGAAATCATTCCTTTTAAACTCGTGTGTACTCTTCTAAATTAGTATCTTTGAGATTACATTCATTTTAAATGTGATAAATCAGTGTTATTGTGACTAACTTTTTTTTTAATGAGTTCAGCATGTATTTAAAACACAAAGTGAACTGAGAATATCTATTGCAAAATGATACCATGAAGTATTTAAGATGTATTGTCTTTTCAGCTCCACTCAATACCCAAGATTTTTACTTCCTCAATTCAAACACCAGCAAGGGAAGATCAGAGACTCACCCGCAGAACATCACGATGTTGTAGAGTGAGGGATTATCTGGAAGGGGCATGGTCTGCTGCAGGCAAAGTTGCTCACAACCTCCATTCATTCCATCTGAACAGTCAATGCCAATGTGTCTGTCATAGCAGCCTGAACCATCCTTCATTGGGGTGAGTCCCAATGGGCACTGCAGAAAAAAAATTTAAAGAGCAAGGATCAGTATAAAGTGAGGACAGCATGTTGTTTCAGTCCAAAACGAACATGAGAGTTTAACGATATATCAGCTAGTACACCACATTGTTCCATTGGCTGCTTGAACAATGTGGCTGAAATATCCTTTACTCTCTGTGGACCCTCTCTCATGGTTCTTATCTTCATCCCATCACCCTCTCAGCCTACATTTCTCAACTGATTCTCAGGCTGCAGCACACTTTGGAACAGTTGTTGAGGAGAAATAGATTGGAGGTCAATCCACTTAACCATAAGAGTGGCAGATAGGATTACTGGAGTCTCCCTCCCCACTATTGATGTGATCCACTGGGATTGTTGTCTGAAGAAGGCTTGCAAATTCATTGAGGACACCTTCCATCCTGCACACAGCATCTTTCAGCTGCTTCTGTCGGGGAAGAGATACAGGAGTGTCAGAGCCAGCACCACCAGGATAAGAAGCAGCTTCTTTCCATGGCAGTGAGAATACTGAACAACCAAAGGAACTGCTCACACAAACCATTCGAGACTCTCATATTAAGAGGAAAAAAATATTTATTTATTTATTTATGAATACTTGTCCTGCATATGTATTGTTTGTCTGTATTTGACTTATGGCTGGTTGTGTGTCTGCCTGTTTTTTCCACTGAGGACAGGAGAACACCATTGTGCAATCAGATGACAAACCCGACTTGACTCTTTCAGTGACAATCTCAACCTCCTACTTTCTTCTTACAATCCTCTGGATTCTGATCCTCGATTCTCACAGGTCTAATTTTAGATTTAGATTTAAATTTGGACATATGCAACAAAGAATCAAAGCCCTTTCGACCTATGAGCCCATGCCATCCAATTACACACAATTGATCTACAATCTCTAGTACATTTTGAAGGGTGGGAGGAAACCAGAGCATCCAGAGGAAATCCACGCAGATATGGGGAGAATATATAAACTCCTTTCAGACTGCGCTGTATTCGAACTCTGGTCGCTGGGACTGTAACACATTGGGCTAACCGCTATGCTAAATGTGCTGCCCATGGACTTGAGAGGGATTTCCCTTTGCACTCTCAGCAATGCTGTACAGAAAGTGTACACTTGTTAAACCTTAGGACAAATTTCAGGACCACAACATTGTTAAGAGTACCACTTTATTTGATACACAAGCCTGCCCCATCCATAGAGGATCAAGGAGGTCCCTGAACATACAAATTCCCCACTGCAATCTGACTTAACCAATCACAAAACAGCCTTCTCTCACTTGATAGCATTAAGCTACATACTATTAATCTACAAATTGCATCTTTTTTTAAAGAGAATCAGAGATGTATTCCCTTTTCACCAGGCATTGTTCTTGCAAGTCACATGATCTGGGGAATTCGAGACTGGTGGAAATTTACTAGCCAAGCTGGGGTTGCCAGGCAACATGTCATGGGGCCTCTCAGTCGTAATATAAAATCTTCATTTGTTATTCCCTTTTCTAAAGTATTTACAACCATCTCATCATTTTTTTTTCCCACTCAGCAACAAGGCACATGTGGGCATGAATTAAAATTGATCAATCTACATCAGTCTACCCTAGACAGAACTTTACTTCCACACACTGACCATTGCATATTTAGCAGATGGCCCATAACTAGAAGAGTCACTGGGATGTCATGGAATAATGGATTAACTTGCCCTAGCCAGTCCAAAATAGCCCTTTAAATTCCATACTATTACCCACCGACCACAAATATCTTGTGATTTTTAAATAGATTTTAAATTAAAAATTCAGCATTTAAAATGTTAACATAATAAACAATTAATGGTCTTAATATAAAATCTTCATTTGTCATTCCCTTTTCTTCTCAAGAATCTCACGATTTGCTGAAGAGTTTATAATTATTGACACACCACATTCTACTTCTCTTCAAAAGACATGTTTTTGTGGTCAGTTCAAAACCTCAATAGCATCAGCCAAGATTCTGTTCAAAATGGGAAGCAAAGGACACGATTGTATCTTCCCTGAATTTGAGGGAGAAAAGAATAGAACATCTTTACCATATCCCACGAGGTCAAGTCATTGAAACAGATCAATATTCGGGTTTTGTAGTCTGCGCAGTAAACTGCTGACTTCACCTCCAATATTAGGGGCTGCAGCATTTAGGTTTTAGATGCCAGTTTTCTGACCTATATCCTGACCTGACATAAAGTGGATTCATCACCAAGGCAACACCAAATCATTGTTAGTTCCATCGGATCATGAGACAGACATCAGGAAGTCTACAGCCTGAACAGATCCAAGTCCCCTCAAACAGTAAATTTCTTCAAATGAATCCAGTGTCAGATTGATTGATAACAAGGCAAAATTAAAAGCATTTGCCAGCAGATGAATAGAAAAAAAAGCCAGTTAAAAAATGGGTTTCGGTCATCCAAAGAGAGCTTTATATCCAATGAAATATCACCACTATTGTAATGCACTCAGCCAATTATGCAAAACAAAATCCCTCAGAAACTTGAAGCTGATGGATTGAGAAATAAACATGGGGTGCAACACCCTTGATCTTTTCAGTTTTCAGGGGTTATGCCGCAGCGACCTGGGTATGAATTTGGTGCTACTTGTCAGGAATGTGTATGTTCTTCCCATGTCTGTGTGGAATTCCTCTCGCTCCTCTGGTTTCCTCCCACTCTCCCAAAAATTATGGGATTTGGAAGTTAATTGGTGTATTTGGGTGACAGAGGGTTGTGGCCAGAAAAATCTGTTACAGTGCTTCAGCTCTAAATTAAAACGGAAAGTTAAATATAATTTAATGAAATATATTTGTGAGGCAGATAGGGCGTCATATTCATGTCTGCCTGCAGGATAGCATCTTGGGACAACAGCAGTGACGGAAGATGTTGGAAAACTGGAGAAACAAACATGTTGGAGGAACCCATTAGGTCAAACAACATCCATGGAAGTGTTTTCTTTGCATGGTTGCTAAAACTTAAACCTTTAACTCAGTGTCTACACAGTCTGGCTTCATGGATTGAGTCAGGCCAGGGAGATTAATTTACAATTCAGAATCCACTCAAAGTGAAAGCTACCAAAAACAGAAAGGAAGCAAATAAGCAAAGAGAAAGTAAGGTAAATTGCACAAGAATCAAGAGGTGACATAGGTATTTGAACACAGTGAATGTAATTTCTCAAGTGCATTGCTTGAAAGAATGGTTGAGAAATTCATTGGAGGTAAACAAAGTCCACAGATGCCGGTGTCAAGCATAATACACAAATATGCTGGAGAAACTCAGGTCACACAGCATCCATAGGAAATAAAGGCTAACTAACGCTTTGGGACTGAGCCCTTTGTCAATGTCTGAGCAAAATGCAGGCACTCATTTGTTACCTGCAGAAAATTAATCAACACAAATGAAAAAGATCAACCATGGGAAAATGCTCTCAGCAAGACAAAATGGATGGTGCGTTCAAATGCCAGCAAAAGTATGATGACCCAAATGATCCCTTTTGGTGCTCTTCATTTCTATAGAAGACTTGCAATCTTAGTGCTTTTTTTTCTGGGCACCTCTTGTGTTTTTACAAAAAAATGAGTTTGTCAAGGCCTGTCATCATTGCAAGGCCAAGTGAAAGGGAGCTAGGGTTCTGAGGTACTTCTTCAAGGAAATATGACAGCAAATCCTCAATAATGGAAGAGCAGTACAGTTAGCATAGTAGTTAGTGCAACATCATGAGAGCACCAGTGACCTGGGCTCGAATCCGGTGTTGTCCATAGGGAGTTTGTAAGTTCTCGGTGCGACCTGTGTGTCTTTTCCTTGGTGTGGTAAAAATTAATGAAGCATCAAAACCATTTTTTTCTCCATGTTAATTGTGTTCTGAGATCAGGTAAACCCAAGCGGGTTAGTGTGGTAAACCATTGCTATGTATAATTGTCTGATCAGGCACACCTATTGGTCGGTTGTACTTATGGCCCCTCCCCACAGGTTCCTGTATAATAGTGACTATTCTATAGCCCCCTGCAGCTCAGTCCAGGACAACCAAACAGTATGGATGTGCTTGTATTCTTAAGTTAATAAAAGCCTATTATTTTCTCCAAAATAATCTTCCAAGTAATTGACGATGCATCAATTTTATTCACTTGAATTTTAAAAAAAACTATAGAGTAGATCATCAAGCCAGAAAAGTGGGAAATGGACCCTCAATTGCCTGATGCATCTACCAACTTTGAGTTCTGGCTGCACTCTTCTGAAGCATTCCTGCAGGCCTCCTCTACCACTGTGCGATTGGAGATGGACAAACTGCAAGTGCTGCACTCCCGGATTGGCACGCTGATGTACTCCATGATCAAGGATGCTACAACATAGCAGGAAGCCATGGACGTTCTCAAAGGACAGTACCTGCGTAAGATCATCATGGCCTATACCAGATGATACCTAGTGATCAGAAAACAATGACCCAGTGAGTCCAACTTTGGGCCCTGCGAGCACTCGGCAGGGCGTATGAATACAAAGCCAGGTCCGCCGCGGAGTACACAGAGGACTGATCCGGAACACCTACGTCGCAGGGATCAGGTCGAACAGCATCCAACAGAAACACCTGAAGCATGGGGAGCTCAGCCTGCAGAGAGGAGTTGAGCTGGCAGGTACGATAGAGGTGGCTCTCCAGAAAATGGAGGCCTACTCCAACAACTCAGCCGCCTCATGGTTACCCAAGGCATTGCCATCTTGGGATGTGCCACCACCCTCTCGCTATACTAATGATTCCATCACAGTAACAGTGCCCTGTGATCACCTCATGTCACATTTGTCCAGCTCCGCTGGCGACCCAGCCACAACGCGGTCCTAAGGGAGCACTGAAAGAGCTATTTCTGTGGCCTGGGCAAGTATCAAAGGAAACGCTGCCCAGTGAAGGATTCAACTTGCTCCAGCTGCAGGAAGAAGGGTCACTATACCAAAGTGTGCAAGTCCAAACCCCTTTCTTGTAGCGCCGCATGAGGATCGTGGGGGCCAACGTCCCTTACATCATCCAAAGCCAACAGTGCCATGTGCGATCTGTGGGATCTGTGGGAGTCATCTTCAGGATCCAGCAGCGCTGCGCGCGAGCCCTGGACACTGCCGCCTCCCACAACAGTGATGTCTAGCAACTTGACACTGACCTCCATCATGCTCGATCAGGACAGCCCATATCAACTCACCAGGTCAACGATAAATATTCAGATAAATAGCCACATGACAAGTTGTTTATTCGATAGTGGAAGCACAGAGAGGTTCACCGTGCAGCATTTTTCTCACAGTACTACCTGTGAACCAGAAGATCTCCTTAGCATCCAGGTTGCACACAACAGATGTCCAGGACTTCTGCATAATAACCTTACTAAATATAAAGACTTTATACTGAAGGTAATGTCGCAGCTCTGTGCTGCTGAACTATTGGGACTGGATTTTCAGTGTCACCTTAAAAGCATAACGATGGAGATCAATGGACCCCATCCACCCCTCACTGTATGTAATCAACAGTTTTCAAACCAGCAACCCTATCACTCAAAACCTATGGGCTCTTCACATCAACTGTGTGGAGAGCCCACCATTCGCCAGTTTCACTCCTGACTGTAAATCTGTGGTCAGCAAAAGTAGGGAGTACAGTGTTAGTGACGGTGCCTTCATCTGGGCAGAGGTACAATGCTTACTCAAAGAGTGGGTCATTGAAGCCAGCCCCAGCCCCTGGAGAGCACAGGTAGTGTCAGTACGGAACGGGGAAAAGAATAGGATGGTCATCGACTATAGTCAGACCCTCAACAGATACACACAATTGGATGCATAACTCCTCCCACACATCGCCGACGTGGTCAACTCAATTGCCCAGTATTGGGTCTTTTTGACCACTGACCTGAAATCGGCATATTATCAAATCCCTATCAGCCCAGAGGACCACCAGTATATGGAATTCCAAAGCCTCTACCACTTTCTGCGGACCCCCTTTGGTGTCACGAACAGCAAATCAGTCTTCCAGCGGGAGATGGACCAGATGGTGGATCAGTACGAATTGTGGACTTAAATAACATCACCATGAGCAGCCACACCCTCCAGGACCAGGACACCAATCTCCAGAAATTTCTAAAAGCAACCAAACTCCTTAACCTTACATATAACAAGGCCAAGTGCATGTTTCGCACAACATGTCTGAACATCCTTGGCTGTGTCATGGAGAATGGAGTCATCGGCCCAGACCCTGACTCCTGGGGTTATCCCTTCCACATAGCCTCAAGGCCCTGAAGAGATGCCTTGGGTTCTTTTCTGATTATGCTCAGTGGGTGCCCAAATATGCAGCCAAGGCTCGACCTCCTCATCAAATCCACATCCTTCTCCCCCTACCTTTAATTGCATTAGGGTAAATATCACAAAGGACACAATGCAGGCTGTGGATGAATCCACCCCATTTCAGGTGGAAAGGGATGCGTCAGACTTTGCCCTGGTAGTCACCCTTATCGAGGCAGGGAGGCCAGTAATCTTCTCTTCACACATCCTCCAGGGTCCTGGGATTCAGCACTCCTTGGTCAAGAAAGAGGCCCAGGCCATTGTCGATGTAGTGCGGCACTGGCACCCTTACGTAGCTGGTAAAAGATTCACCCTACTGACTGATCAATGCACAGTGGTATTCATGTTTAATAATCAGTAGTGGAGTAAAATGAACAATGACAAAATACTGAGGTGGAGGATTTAATTGTCCACAACAATTATGATATTTTGTACTGGCCAAGGAAACTTAATGAGCTGCCAGACCCCCTGTCCTGCGAGACCTGTGTGAGTGCATAGATCAACTGGCTGCAAAACCTCCACAACGATCTGTCACCCCGGAGTTATCAGGTCAAAGCATGCAACCTGCAGTACTTCATTGACAAGATCAGTTCCATGTCAAAAAACTGCCAGGTCTGCACTGAGTACAAGCCTCACTTCTACCAGCCAGACAGGGAACAATCAATTAAAACCACCTGCCTCTTTCAGCCATTCAGTGTTGATTTTAAAGGACCCCTGCCCTTCAATGACCACAATGTGTATTTTCTGAACATCATTGATGAATACTCCTGTGAGAGATGAGTAACACTGATCTAAAAGAAAAGTGAGGATTGTGAGAGATGAGTAAAATTGATATAAAAATATGAAGATGAGGAAACTAGTATAGATATATGTGTAATGAACAACGAGATAGACAACAGACTCTCCAAGGCAAATAGCGCCTTTGGAAGACTACACAAAAGAGTTAGGAAAAACAACCAACTGAAAAACCTCACAAAGATTAGCGTATACAGAGCCGTCGTCATACCCACACTCCTGTTCAGCTCCGAATCATGGGTCCTCTACCGGCATCACCTACGGCTCCTAGAACGCTTCCACCAGCGTTGTCTCCGCTCCATCCTCAACATTCATTGGAGCAACTTCATCCCTAACATCGAAGTACTCGAGATGGCAGAGGTCGACAGCATCGAGTCCACGCTGCTGAAGATCCAGCTGCGCTGGGTAGGTCACGTTTCCAGAATGGAGGACCATTGCCTTCCCAAGATCGTGTTATATGGCGAGCTCTCCACTGGCCACCGTGACAGAGGTGCACCAAAGAAGAGGTACAAGGACTGCCTAAAGAAATCTCTTGGTTCCTGCCACATTGACCACCGCCAGTGGGCTGATATCGCCTCAAACCGTGCATCTTGGCGCCTCACAGTTCGGCGGGCAGCAACCTCCTTTGAAGAAGACCACAGAGCCCACCTCACTGTCAAAAGACAAAGGAGGAAAAACCCAACACCCAACCAACCAATTTTCCCCTGTTACCGCTGCAACCGTGTCTGCCTGTCCCGCATCGGACTTGTCAGCCACAATCGAGCCTGCAGCTGACGTGGACTTTTACCCCCTCCCTAAATCTTCGTCTGTGAAGCCAAGCCAAAGAAAAGAAAAGAATAAAGCCAGTATGAATAGGATAAGAATAGATATTAGAATGTAGGAAGTAAAGTTAGTCTGAATAAGATAAGGGTCTTCTAGCCCTACACAGAATTAGCAAGTTCCGCATATGTAATTAGTAAGCCCTAGACAGTATTAGCAAGTTCTACATGTAAGAAGTTAGTCAGCCCTGAGAGTCAGGAAGGTGTGAATAAGGACAATGACATGATGGGACACCGACAGGATACCCCCTGGTCCTCGAAGTCCACAGAAACAGCACGTAGGCAGACAGGGTTGCCTAATGCCAAACTCATCAAGGAGGCAGAAGAATGTAAGGGGGAGGGTACTTCTATACTGAAATAAACTGTATAAAAGTTGGGTGAGGCCCAGTGTATGTGTGTATTCCCAGGGTAAGGGGAAAGCACCCAACTTTGCATTGTTGTATAATAAATGTTCTTTGTTCTCAATTTTTGTCTCGAGAAATTTCTGTGAAGGTACTTCTGTTTCTAACACTCCCATTTTCCATCCCTTGCTCAGACATGACTCCTGCCACAGTCATCAAGGCCCTGTGCAGCCTCTTCACTCTCTTTGGCTTCCTCAGTTATGTCCATAGTGACCAGGGGCCTTCCTTTATGAGTGATGAGCTGTGCCAGTACCTATGGGCCAGGGGCATTGCCATGAGCAGGACCACCATTTATTGCCCCTGGGGTAAAGGGCAAGTAGAGAGGGAAAAATCTACAGTTTGGAAGGCAGTCCTCCTAACTTTGAGGTCTAAGGGTTTCCAGACTCCTGCTGGCAAGGGTCCTCCTGGAGGCACTCCAATCTATCAGGTCCCTGCTATATACTGCCACAAATTCCACACTGCATGAATGTATGTTTTCCTTTCTCAGAAAATCTGCACTAGGACCACACTACCAGCATGGCTGACGTCCCCAGGGCCCATCCTGCTCCGGAAGCACGTGAGGAGCCACAAGTTTGAGCCCCTGGTCGAAAGGGTCCACCTTCTCCTTGCCAATCCCCAATATGACATAGTTTCTTTTAGGGACTTGCCTCCCTCAGGGGTCCTGGAGGTCACAATGGTTCTCCCCACACCATGGAACACAATCCACCTGACCTCTGGTACCCTGCCTCTGCCCCAAGGGAGGTTACAGCAGACTCACTGGCACCTATCCACCAGCAGAACACTGATGAGTATGTACAGGCACCCAAGACTATCCAGGACCCTGCTGCAGCACTGCAGCCACAACCAGTGCTACAATGGTTCCAGCGAATGACCAGACCACCTGAAAGACTGAACTTGTGACTTTGAATTGTAATTTGTAAGCTTCATGTCACCCTGCTGGACTCTTTTTTAAAAAGGGTGAATGTGGTAAACCATTGTTGTGTATAATTGTCTGGTCAGACAATTGGACGGTTCTGTGGCCCCTCCTCATGGGTTCCTGTATAAAGGTGAATGTTCCACAGCCCTCTGCAGGCCAACCAAACAGTATGGATGTGCTTGTGTTCTTAAGTGAATAAAACCCAATTGGTTTCTCTTCAATAGTCTTACGAGTAATTGATGGTGCATTAGTCAGAGCCAAAAGAGAATGATGGCTACTCATTGCCCCATCAGACAGAGTGGCACAGGGAGAAGTCATGTAAACTCCTAGCTCCCATCTGTTGGGTTCAATCCTCAGCTTGGGTGCTGTTTACACTTTTTCCCATGATGGTGAAGGGTACTCTAGTACTTCGATCCCAAAGATGTGCGGGTTGACAGGTTAATTGGACAATGAAAATTGTCATCAATTGTAGACATAAGCGGTAGGATTTTGTAAGGTACAGAGAACAGGTGTGGAGAAAAATTAGTGGCAAATGAATTCTTCTGTGAAATGGGACTGCTATTGATTCCAGGCTTACATAGCCTGCTTGAATGTGATGAGGGTGGATGTGGGAGTTAATTGGAACACAGGGAGAATAAAATGGTGCAAGATTAGTCAAAAAGTGGATTGTTAAGAACTCTGTAGGCCAAAAGGTTTGCTTCCATGATCAATGAGAAGTCATCAGCTTGATAAAGTTGACAGCTTCTGCATCTTTAAATGCTGCCTGATCTGTTGTTCCCGGCTTTTAATTTGTTCATTTCTGTTCTTCCCTCATGTTTCAAATAAATATTTTGCTCTCACTCATCCCACAGGATAATTAACTGAATTGTGATGACATTTTTGTTTTCTGCTGAATGCAGACAGAATCTTTTGGAGATGGGGATATAGGAGTGAGGGCTACATTTAAAGTACAAAGAAACTTCAAATTTTATACTTTTAATTGTGTGCCAGAAAAATATAGCATCAGGTGAGCTGGCAAAATTCAAATGCATTTGTCAATACAGTTGGTTTCCTATTCTCTCATGGTTCACTAATCATGTGCTATTTACATTTGCCTTTGTGTACCACTGTACTTTAATTCAATTAAGAACAATGGGTTCATGGACATAAAATCATATAATGTTAAACAGGCACCCTGTGAAATTCCCATGTTGCTCCTGTTGTCTTTGTTTAGTACAAGTTTGTTTTGTGTCTGCAAGCTGATATTTACCCAGAATGAGCTTTTCATTAATCACTGTCTGATCGGGGTTACCCAAATACACCTTCATCTCAAAAACAAGCTGTTCTCTTTGGAAACATGTGGGACTATACAGCTGCTTTTCTCATCTCAAACACAGCATTATGTTGGATTTTCTATTGCTATTCAATCATCAGTGTCCTTCAAATGCAACTCTGGCACAGCCCCAGTGGTTAAATTGGCTTCAGATAGGCTTGAACCAATAATGGCTGTTCAAATCCAATATGCTTCCGAAGGCCCCAAAGTGTCGACTGCCTTTTGTTTCCCATTGATGCTGCACGACCTGTTGAGTTTCTCCAGACATCGGACTCCAGCTTCAGCAAATTTCTTATTTTTCTCAAGGAGGAAATGTTTCAAGTGTTCTTCTTGTGAAGATGCAGTCAAAGGCAGGTTTATTTAAAGTTGAGTGTGGACTTCACAAAAGAAAGAGCACAAGGAGCAAAGATGAATGTGAACATCCAAAGAGGGAAAAGGGAGGGAACAAGTGAAGAGGGAGAAAGTGATGCAGAACGAGGGAAGGAGTAGCAAAGAGAGAAAGTAAAGTGAGTGGAAGGTACGGAGTTGTGAGGATCAATATGTTTTTACACAGCCACTGAATTCCAGGAAATTATTGCCATTTTCCCCAGAATGCATGGTGTATAAAAAGGTTAGAACAGGAAGGAGGGTGCCATTCCTGTTCCAATATTTTACCTCCTAGACCCCTGGTAAATTTCCGGGAATGCCTGCGGGCATTCCGTGAACAACAGGCTCATGAATAGCACATATTTGCAAGACCCATATCTTTAATTACTGCAATTTCACTATGCTGTCTAAACTCACGTAAGGAAATGGAGATTGAGTTTTTGACGTTCATATGTAATCGACCAATGCTGAGATGTCAGACATTCTTCAGACTGGTAAAATCATGCAAATTTTATTTTAAAACATAAATACTGTTTAAACACCACTGTCAAATCGTAGGCAAAAACAGAGGCTCTCTCTTTTAAACCTCAGGTACAGAACAATCAATTTTATACTGGACTCAACCTGGTTTTTTTTTAATGTAATAAACTTTGGCTGTACTCAAATTCAAGAACACATGGGAAGAAATTATAAATTACAATCTCGTGTGTATTCTTTGTTTCAGCTATTTGGAGAGAACCTTTTAATTTCATGGCCAAATGATTGCATTTTACAAGATAAATATTGCAATTAAGATTTTTGTTACAACTGCCACTAGAATTGATATAGTTTTCTTTAATATTGCCACATTATTGATCAGCATTTAAGTTTGAAACAAAATTATTTTTGTTGCATTTAAGATAAAAAGTGGAACCAGATGAGTTTTCATGGTGGTGAAATGGTTACAAAATATGATGAGAGATATTGCTAGCCCTATTACATGGCAATATTCTGAAAACCTGATTTTCCCAATCTTGTCAAACATTCTGCTAGTAATCCCTTTTCCTGGAAGCATGTCCTATCTGAATCAAAGGATTTCAGAACTCAAAGGAGAATACAACATAAGAAACATCAATGGGGGAATGTTAGCAAAAGTTAATGTTGGTCCCTCAGAGGTTGATATGGGACGCCTGAGGAAATTTAGCATGTTTCAAAAGCCTCTTACCAACCTGGACAGATATACCAGTCTGGATTCTTCACAGCTTGGTCTGGGAACTGCTCTGCCAAAGACAGCAAGAAATTAAAGACTGTGACATCTTGCAAACTGACCTCCCCTCCATTTACCTCCCACTACCACAAGGACCTGTCCCACCCCGATCATGCTCTTTTCTCCCCTTCCAATGAGCAAAAGATACATCTGCTTGAAACCACAAACCTCCAGATTCAAATTTTAGTTTATTTACAGCTCTCATCAAACACCCTTGCACAGTTCAATGCAGAAATGATGCTAAAGAAAGCCCCGAATCCCCTGAAGAACAAGTGACCTGTATACCCACAGCTAAGGCGAGGTGAACTCACAAAGCAACAGGACCAGATAACAGACCAAGTAGGGTGACTAGGGACGCTGCAGACCAGGTCCTAATGGTTACTCCAGCAGGACATTACCCTTACAAGATTCAAGACAGCCACCATCATCCTGGCCATCAGGAGAGCAAAGGTAGCCAGACTAAATGACTACTGTTCAGTATACACAATCTCTACAATCATTAAGCACTTTGATCTACTGGTAATGGAGCACATCAAAACACACTTACCAGTGACAATGGACCCATTCCAGTTTACCTATCGGCCAAATCGATCTACAGATGAAGCAATAGCTGTGACCCTCCAATCTGTATTGACCCACCTGAACATTAGGCTTTTATTCACACAATCATACCCCAGAGGCTGGTTGATAAATTGTCCTTGATGACTCCGTACCATTCTCTGCAACTGGATCCTGGACATCTTGATTGAAAGACTACAGTCTATCCAAGTTAGTAGCAAAACCTCAAGCCCCATCACATTGAGCACGGGCACATCTCAGGGCTACATGCTCAGCTGCTAATGTTCTCAATGTTAACACACCACTGTATTACCAGGTTCATCTCCAACAGAATCATCAATTTTGTGAATGACACGTTAGTTAGCCTCATCAGTAACCTTTCAGAGAAGAGGTTGAAAGGTTTGTACTGTGGTGGAAGAGTCTCAATATGGACAAGACAAAGGAGATGATTGTGGACTTCAGGGAGACAAAGGATCACTCCCCACTACACATCAATGACTCCATTGCAGAGAGAGTAAGAGCACAAAGATCCTTGATGTGTGGCCTATCCTGGATCCACAACACCTCCTCGTTAGTTAAGAAGGTGCAGCAGTGCCTACACTACCTGAGGAGGTGAAGCAGGGCAAGACTACCAGCCACCATCCTAACAATGTCCAACAGGAGCAGAATAGAGAGCCCCCTGGGTGGCTGTACTATACTGTGGTATGATAGCAGCAAAGCATCAGATCGGAGGTTGATTGAAACTGTGAAGAAGTTCACTGTCAACAATATCTCCAGTGAACGATGCTTAAAGAGGGCTCTGAATCACTGAGGACCCTTACCATTCATCCCACAGTATCTTTGAGACACCAAATTCAAGGAAGAGGCAATGAGACAGTTTAACAACCCTCGAAAGTAGCACTCTCTCACTCTCACTGAGGGTGTGCACAATGGTCCAGAGATGTTGCTTCGTCAGGTTGAATATGTACAATCAGATGACAAACTTGAAAGATGATGCCATTGCCCTGCTTTTTAACTTTACATTTCTCTGTGTACTTTTCCCCAAATCCTGCACTATTTGACTTATTATAACACAATTCCCCATACTGTTAATTTGGTTTTTTTTGCACTCTCTACTCTGTAACTGGACATGTCTGGATAGCACACAAAATAAATATTTTTAGCGTGACAATAAAACAACTCAATTCAATGACATTGGCACATTGTGGAGGAGTGGGAGGAGGATGAGAAATTAATAGTAACAGGTCTACAGAAGATACCATCTCTCTGGTTCTACACAAAGCCCTGGAACACCTGGACAGCAAAGGCACATGCATCAGGATGCTCTTTATCGACTACAGTTCAGCATTCAACACCATCGTCTCCTCAAAAAATGATCAGCAAACTCCAAGACCTGGGACTCAACACCCCACTGTTTAATTGGATTATGATTTCCTCACCCTTAGACCACAATCAGAGAGGATTGTTAAGAACATCCCCTCCACAATTTCCATCAGTACTGAATACCACAGGGTTGCATTCTTTACTCCCTGCTCTACATCTATTAATGTGTGGCATGGTATAGAAACAGCGCCTACAAATTCGCTGATGTTACCACGACAGAGTGTTATATAAAAAGAGGCGATGAGTCAGCATTCAGGACAGAAATTGAAAACTTGGTTGAATGGTGCACCAACAACAACCTCACCCTCAGTGTCACCAAAATCAAGGAGCTGACTTGAAGAAGTGAAAACCAGAGGTGAATGATCCAATTATCATCGGCAGAGATTGTGAGCAAGTCTTGGAAGTCACGGTCTGGCATCGTGATAAAGCAGTTCTACTTCTTCAGGAGTTTGCAGAGTTTGGCATGACATCAAAAACCCTGGTATTCCTTGACCTGCAACCTATGCAACTGATGTCCATCTGCACATACAAACAAAAATTT
This sequence comes from Narcine bancroftii, assembly GCF_036971445.1. Classification (NCBI taxonomy): domain Eukaryota; kingdom Metazoa; phylum Chordata; class Chondrichthyes; order Torpediniformes; family Narcinidae; genus Narcine; species Narcine bancroftii. The sequence goes on from NC_091473.1 coordinate 53,009,144, forward strand.
AGAAATAAAGTAAAAATATAAAATTTATGCAGGTTACATTGTATTTGACAAAGTATAACAGGGATACAGGCCATGTAAAAGCCAAAATGTGCATACTTACCTTGTTAGGCGACGTACCAGGGACCACAGGCAGGGTGAGACCATCTTAATTCCTGTGTGCATGCTCGAGTCTTCAGTCGGTGCTTGTCTAGTGGGTTCGCGTATTGAATGTGCAAGTTAAGGTCGCTAATTCAATATTGTTAGGGCACTTCACTCTTGCACATGCGCCAACCAAAGACTCGTGCATGTGCACAGGAATCAAGATGGCCGCACCCAGCTATGGACCCCGGAATGCCGACTAACAAGGTAAGCTTGGAGCAGAATGTGGAACCATTTGAAGGTTGATCAACAAATTCAGGAAGCTTCAACTTGTTATCATCGAATCGACGATCAAAACAATTTAAAAAGCTTGCTTTCAGACTTTGGTACTCCATGTGCGAGGGCAAAATTTCGACTTGCGTCCATTTCGAGATACAACCGATCCTTTGGTCCCAATTATGGTCATAAGTCGGGGAGTACCTATATCCTAAAGTAACTTTCCTGGACCCAACACACTGCTGACATTGTGAAGAAAGCACGCAAGCGCTTCTACTTCATCAAGAGTTTGCAGAAGTTTGATAGGACATCAGAAACCATGGTAAAATTCTACAGATGCAAGGTGGAAAGTGTGCTGAACGGCTGCATTACAGTCTGGTAACACCAATACCACTGAGCCTAAAGCTCTGCAAAAGGTAGTGAACACAGCCCAGGACATCACAGGCAAAACCTTCGCCACCATCAATAACATTACAGGGAATGCTGCAGTCAAAGAGTAGCAGTAATCATCAAGGATCCACACTCCACACATACTATTCTTACTGCTACCATCAAGAGGTGTAGGTGCCATAAGACTCTCACCACCAGGTTCAGGAACAGCTGCTACCCCTCCACCATCAGACTCCTCAACAAGAAACTCAATCAGGGACTCATTTACAAGCTCTTACTTTTGCACTTTATATTTTCTCTCTCTGTATTGCACAATTTGTTTATATTTCTTTATTTGTTTACATGTATACATTGAGTACAGTTTTTTTTGCTCTACCAATAAGTGGTACCATAATTTTGCCTTGCCCGCAGGAAAAATCATCTTATGTCTTTTTCTTTTTTTGGCTTGGCTTCGCGGACGAAGATTTATGGAGGGGGTAACTTTGACAATAAATCCAAATATGAATAAATGATGAACCATCATTTTAAACTTTGCATTTTTCACCGTATATTTCAAACTTAGCAATAATGTTCTTGAGGCCAATTGACTACATCATATTGCACATAGAACTGTTCCTGCTGCCAATTCTCAGTGGTGAAAAGCTATATTTATTGCTATTTTTCTCCTTCCTGATGAGCTTCATAAAGGAAGCAATCAAGAGATGCTGTCTTACTGATTTTATTTTTGATCAAAGATTTCTTTTGTTTCTCAGGAACTACTTGAGCAAACAAGTGACTTAATTTGTGACTTTTCAGCATAACCTGGGCAAATTTGCCTGGGTGCTGGTCAACAGCTTACTTTGGCCATTTGCAGTACAGGCTTCTGAAGAGGAAAGCTATTTATCAGAATCATGATTTATTGTCATAAACAAGTCATGAAATTCAGTGTTTTGCAGCATCATACTGTAAACATACATATTATAACCATCTTACAAAATTAATATAAAAAAAATTAAAGTACACAAAAAGTAAGGCAATGTCTGAAGTTCATTGATTATTCAGGAATCTGATGCCAGCAGGGAAGAAGCTGTCCTTGTGCCACTGACTGCTCGTCTTTGGGCTCCTCTACCTTTTCCCAATGGTAGCAGAGTGAAGAGGGCATGGCCTGGGTGGTGGGAGTCTTTGAAGATAGAGGCTTCCTTTTTCTTTTAAAGACATCACTTCATGTAAATGTCCTCGATGGAGTGAAGTCTGGTGCCTATGATATCACAGGCAGCTGTAGAATTTTCCAAGAGTCTTGGGTGGCGTACTGAACCTCCTCAGACACTTCACAAAATATAGCCGCTGGCGAGCCTTCTTTGTGATTGCAGCAACGTGGAGGGTCCAGGACAGATCCTTAGAGATGTTGACACCCAGGAATTTGAAGTCTTTAACCCTCTCCACTACTGAGACCTTGATGAAGATTGGATCGCGTTCCCCTGACTTCCTCCTGAAGTCCAATCACCTCCTTGGTTTTTCTAACACTCAGCACAAGGTTGTTGTGGTTACACCATTTAATGAGTTGATCCATCTCCCTCCTGTGCACTTCCTCATTGCAGTTTGTGATTCTGCCAACTGTGGTGTCATTGGCAAACTTGTTGATGGCATTGGAATTGTGCCTGGCCACAGTCATAGGTGTATAATGAGTAGAGCAGTGGGATAAACACATATCCTTGGGGTGCATCTGTATTGATAATCAGTGAGGAGAAGACATTGTTCCCAGTTCATTCTGACTGTGGTCTTCTAATGAGAAAGTCAAGAATCCAATTGCAGTGGGTGCAGTGGGGTGGGGTGGTGTTACCAAAGCCAAGCATTTGAGTTTCCAGGGAATAATGGTATTGTAGACTGAGCTGTAGTCAATGAAGAGCAGCCGTATGTATGATTTGTTGTTTTTGAGGTGATCCAGAGCTGAGTGGTGAGCCAGTGATATCACATCTGTCATGGAGCAATTGTGTCAATAGGCAAATTGTAGTGGGTCCAGAGCTTTACTTAGATACATGTTAATTCTGCCCATGACCAGCCTCTTGAAGCATTTCATCACAGTGGAAGTTAGTGTTACTGGGTGATAGTCATTGCAATATCCCACTTTACTATTCTTGGGTACCAGAATGATTGATGCACTTTTGAAGCTGGTGGGAACCTCTGTCTGCCACAATGAGAGGTTGAAAATGTCCATGTACACTCCAGCTAGTTGATTGGCACAGATTTTCCATCTCCTGTCAGGTACACCATTTGGGGTGACACCTTGTGAGGGTTCACCCTCTTGAATGATATTCAAGAGGGTGAACACTCATCCCGTTGCCATGTGAACATCCTTCTTGAATTTCATCTTGTTTGAAACACCAGTTACCAAGGGGAGGGTGACCCATTCACCAGAAAGCACCTCGTATCAAAGGTCTCCTGGACAAATGCATAACTGCTCAGAAAACCCTTCCAAAAGAGTGTCACCCTGTAACTCCATTACTTTCCATTTGGTCAACTTGGAGAGAGATCAATTTACTACTTCAGAACACTGTCCTTAATAAATTAAAGGTAGCTGAAACATATTTCATGTTGAGTTCATGACTGTGGTGAGACTTTGAAATAAGGACAATCACTGAAAGAGGGAAAGGCATAGAAACCATTTGATGATCTAGAAATCACAATTTTACCTGTAGAAGATCCATGGAACAGTCATTAATTCTGCAGTGAAGACAACTGTTAGCAGAAATTCATCGAGGAGCAGAGTTATGTAGGCAAACTCCCTCCTCAGGAAGGAATTAGTCTGCAACTCCAATGAGAGGCACAAATATTCAAACTCACTTTTTCTCTCTCAACCAAGTGATTAAATCTGAAAACAGTCATCTCAGACAAGTGAGCCTTGTTGCTCAAAAAGATAAGCTAATTGATTGAGATCAGATGATAACACAAAGGGAACAGCTGCAATTAATTAAGCAGTGTGTTCCTTGGTTCATTGTCTTGTGTTCAGTTAAAGAAAATTTGGAAAAAAGAGCCAATCAAAAGAAATTCGGCGTAGCCTGTTTAAGGCACCCCTCTCCTTATTTGCTGAAACTCTATTTTTGAGAGGCAAATACATTTGTAGACAAATAACACTTCAGTTTGAACCCCAGATATCTGAAAATCAATTTTCTGGAATGAAGCATGAGGGTAAAAAAATTTTGGATTTGAGTTCAGTGGGAAATTCTGCTGCTGTGTAACTTGGGGGAATAAAAATATCTTGAAATTTGTGGATCTTTGCAATATCCAAATAAACTGCAAGATTTCCCTAAATCAGTAATCCTCGTCCTTTTTCTTTCCTCTCACATACTACTAAGTATTCCCTATGCAAAGTATCCCCGATGCCACAGGTGCTCTGTGATAAGTGATTGCTTAATGCAGTGTGTAAGTGAAAAAAGTGTGAAAACCACTGTTTTAATCGCACCTATTTGACTCGTTCAGTGCATAACTCCAAAGGAAATGGACCAATGACAATTTTTCTCAAGCAAACTATTTCTGTCAGAGTTGGCTCGAGAGCAGTGATTCTCAACCTTCCCTTCCCACTCACCTACCACCTTAAGCAATCCCTTGCTAATCACAGAGCACCATGACATAGGGAATACTTAAAGTGATAGGTGAGTGGGGAAAAAAAGGTTGAGAACCATTGGTCTAAATTATAAAAATGATCACAAAGCAAAAGAAGCACTTCGGGATTACTCAAACTCACCCTCCCTTTTAACTGGGAAATAAAGAATGTCCAGCAATGTACTCAAAGAACTTATCAAGTCCCAATATTTGTGCTTTCCTTTTGCAGGAGTAAGGATGATTCCACTAGTAGCCAAAAAAATAACTGCTGGCTTTCCTACTTTTGTTGGTGCTGCTATAACCATATTTCACAATAAAAGTGAAACAAGGACTTTATAATCTTAAGGGGAAAAAATGCTGCCTTGATCATTTCCTTGTATCAAAATGAACTGAAGGTTAATATTGCAAAAATACATGCTTAAACTGGAGAAATACAACATTTAAATGACTAAATATCTATTTTTGGACAGGATCTTTCCAAATAGAGAAGTTTGCCTTCTCCATCTGATGTGACAGTGAAACATAACAGAGACATATTAAAATGCTATGTTTGGACCCAAATGCAGTCTGAAGTTTAGGAGCATTGCTGCTGTCATACAGAGCTTCTCGCTCAAGTCCTGCATTTTCAGGTGACAGCCTTCTTGCCTCAGTTTTTACGTTTCTCTTGATGGAAATGTAGGATGGGACCAGGTTCAAGAAAAATGCCAATTATCTGGCATGTGCCAAGAATGGCTAATATCTCTCTCTCAGAGCCAATAAAAGAAATGAAAGCAGCCCTATGCTTTGAATATATTGTGAACCAGTTACATCAACACCAATGTTAATTGCATTCTTTGGAGGAAGTAACCAGGTGAACTGTGTAATTCAACTGGTCTCTTTCAGTTACACTGAAAAATGTGGATTTTACTCACATTAGTGCTCCATCACTCTCATTTTCTCCAGTTAATTTTATCCTATCCACTTATATCCAACAATTCCTACCTCTACACCATTTATTTCTCCTTCATCCCTTGCTTGTCTTCAGGATCTGTTGCTTGTCTTTCTCAGCCTTTCATTTTACCATCACTCTGGCTCATCATCATTCTAGCTTTGCCTCCTTTAGTTTCCTCTTTGCCTCATTTTCTTCACATCTCTCCTCACCATCTCCTTTGATTTCCCTCCCTTGCATTTCCTATTCCTCTTTATCCTGTCATTCTTTTTTGTCCTTCCATCATTCCATCCAGCCACCTCCTGAACCCAAGAGCTGTTCCAGTTTCAAGAATGCAGACTGCCTTATTTTCTGCAGTGAAATTATCTCAGCTTGTTAGCCTATTCAAGTGGAAATATAAGATCCAGAGATTACATTCAAAGAGGGGTACCTCAGGTCCGCCTGGAAGAGTGGCAAATATTCATCCCACAACTAAGTTTTGTAGTTGCAGGAATTTTCTTTTTGCCAAATTTGACCCAACAGTGTAACAAGTTCAAAAGTACTTCATCGGTGGCAAATTACTTTGAGACACGCTGAAATAATGTTAACAACTCTATGAATTCAAATCTGTTTGTTCATCCATCCTAAAATTTTACATGGATCTCACTGGATGTAACAATATGAATGCACAGTCTCACAATTACTCCTGACAATAATTAGTCTAAATTACTATTCCCACAAAGCCATGTTGTACGAAGAACTTAACTGAAACTGCTTATGCAACTCATCCTCTTCAAGTTCAAACTGGAACAAATGGTTTCAAATGTATAACATTCAGAATAAAGCCATCAATAAGTTCAAGATTTAAAAACATGTGTTCAGTATTCTGTTCTGAATTCCACTGAGGTGCAAAAAGAACTTTTCAAAAGAAGAAAAATATATTCATGCCTGAGTTCAAATTCCTTTGTGTTGTCTCACTAATTTCAGAATAAAATAAAAGGAAATTAATCAAACAAAACAACTTCTCGTATTACAGAATTTCACAAGTTGACACACTCATGACACAGATGAAAAAATGGATCCTTTCAAACCTGCTTGCGCTTTTACCATGAATTGTAAGGGAGATCATTTCACTACCAGAAATGTTAGAATGTCTCCAACATAATATTTTTGTTTTGGATTTTAGCATCACTGACAAAGCAAGCATTTATAGCCCAACCCTTGCTGCCCTTGAGAAGGTAGTAGCAAGTTGTCTCTGCTGTCATTCTTCTGTGAAGGTATTCCCACAAACTGTTGACTTGTGAGTCCACCAATGAAGAATCAGTAATATATCTTAAAGTAAGAATTATGTGCAACTTGAGGTGAAATGCGTTTTTTCTTGTCAGCAGTATAAGAGTTAAATGACAAAACAACCCCTCGCTGTTCAGTGTGATTATGGCTGATCTGACCTTGATAGCTGCAGGCTGGACTTAGGGGATGTTGTCAGTATGGCATAATTGAAACCATTTTGAAATGAAGGTTCCGGTTTGATGGATCCCAATCAAGAATGTATTGAACTTCTTCATTGTTATCTTCCAGACAAATGCAGAGTTTTACTAATTTCTTCCTTGTAGACAGTGGAAAGACTTTGCGGTGTTTGAAGGCAATTGCCTCGACTTATCAAGATAAAATTATTTTCTCCTATGTTGTTGATTGAAAGAAATTTTGATCAGTGGTGTGAGGGGTATCATTGAGTATCAAGGGTAGGTGGCTGCACTCTCCTTGGAGATGGTCATTGCTGGTCCTTGTGTGGCACAAGTGTTGCTTGTCACTTTATCAATTTGTGTCTGAATGTTACAGTCTTGCTTCATTTGTTGAGGAATGGAATTGAGTTCTGTGCAATTATCAGCAAACATTTGACATTATGAGGAACATTGACGGCAATGTTCCAACCCAACCACAGAATTAGTTTCTGCTTGATACTTGGTTTTGCCAGACCTTTTTGAAGCCATACTTCTCATGCCTGAAATTGTACTCTTTGGACCAAGATTGTGGTGAGGACTGAAGCAAACTGGTCTTGATGAAACCTAAAATGGACATTTCAAGTCAATGGAAATTTTTGGACAGTAGGAGTCACCTTACAGCACCATTGGTGACTCCTTTCAGCACTTCAAAGATGAGCAAGGGTAGACTGATGGCATTCCTACTCACATTCATCAGTAAAGTGATTGAAGTCAGACATGAATGGAAGTATCCAGGCTTGCTTTGTTCTGCTTTTTTGCAAGCCGGACATACCTGTACAATTTCCACATTGCTGGAGCACAGCAGTTGTGAAGCACAGATCTTCAGCATTGTAGTTTGATGTTTTCTGGTCATCTAAACAAAATCCATTGTTTTGTGCCATTTCCTAACATGACATTGTAAAATGAATGGGCTAAAGGCAGGCCTCTGTGATGGTGGTGATCTTAATAGGTACAAAAAAAGTCAGTCACATGACACGTGGCTGAAAATGGCTGTAAATATTTAAACACATCTTTTGTACTCAACGTCTTTCTCCTGTTTGCTATTTAATTGTCCACTGCCATCCCCGATGATGTTGAACAGCCCTGTCGAGCTTTAATTTAAAGCCTTGGGTTCCATTCCCTCCATTGTTTTAGTGGGGTTGTGGAGGGTCATGTGGCCTCTCCATCTGAAACCCGGTGGGAACATGGATTGTAGTGGGCCACATGACCTCCCCGTCTGGAACCTAGTCGGAAGTCACATCACCTGCCAATCAAGATTGGAGTCTGTCCACCCATTAGTGCACATCTAACCACTCACCCCTTGAAACACCTGGTAATTACCTGGGCCGGACCCTCCAGCTTACTGTACTATAAAGTCCACTATGTGCAGTAGCTCTTCCTCTTTCGCTCTGATCCTGAGACGAACCCTGCTGTGAACAACACTGGAAAAGTCATTGGTTAGGTGTGGGGTACATTGGGATTGGAGCTGCTGCAATAACCAGATAACAATTACAGCATAGAAATAGGGCAACTTGGCCCTTCTAGTGCATGCTGAACACTTTCTCCCACCTAAGCCCACTGACCTACACTCAACCTGTAACACTCCATTCTTTCCTGTCCATATACATATCCAACTTCTCCTTAAAAGTTAATATCTAGCCTGCCTCTACCACTTCAACTGGAAGCTCGTTCCACATACCCACCACCCACTGTGTAAAGATGTCCCCCCTCATATTTCATCTAAACATGTTTCGTCCTCTCGTTTGTATCTCCCCCTCACCACATCAAATCTATCTACACCCCTAATAATTTTAAATACCTAACATCCCAGCTCCTATATTCAATGCTCTGATTTATAAAGGCCAATATGCCATAAGCTTTTTTCACCACCCGATCCACATGTGACTTAATCTTCGGGGAACTATGTACCATTATTCCTAGATCCTTCTATTCTATTGCACTCTTCAATGCCCGGCCATTCACCATGTATGTCCTATTTGGATTAGCCCTACCAAAATGTAACACCCACATTTATCTGCATTAAACTCCATCTGCCATTTTTCAGTCCACTCTTCTAACTGGCCTAAATTCCCCCTGCAAGCTTTGAAAGCCTTCTTCACTATCCACAGCTCTGCCTATCTTGGTATCATCTGCATACTTACTAATCCAATTTACCACCCCATCATCCAGATCATAAATGTATATGACAAATAGTAATGGACCCAATATTGAACCCTGAAGCACACCACTAGTCACCAGCTTCCAATCTGACAAACAGTTATCTACCACTACTCTCTGGCATCTCCCATTCAACCATTGTTGAATCCATGTTAATATCTAATGATTGAATCTTCCGAACTAACATTCCCTGAGGAACTTTATCAAATGCCTTACTAAAGTTCATATAGACAATATCCACTGCCTTACTCTCATCAACTTTCCTAGTAACCTCGACAAAAATTTGATAAGGTTTGTCAAATATGATCTTCCCCTCACAAATCTATGTTGACTGAATTTATTCGCACATTTCATTTCTTTGAGAATCATTTAGGGAAGGATTGTTTTTCTGTGTGTACATTATCAAATCTGTTTCCAGTTACAGTTTGAGTTCATTTAGCATCAGCTCGCCCTTCAGGCCAGCCAGGAGGTTGTTTTCCGTCACTACAGACACGGTGTTCCTGGTTCCATAGGTGGCATTTCCAATGTGAGGCAAAATAACCAAATTTTTAAGTGACAATAGAGGATGGTCATTGGGCAATGGCTCATCTAGTCCTGCTACAGCCTCATAAGGGTCAGCCTGGCCAACCACTGCTCCTTTGCTTGGGTTAATAAATATGGCTGTCTTCTTCATTTTGGAAAACAGGTCCCTGCTACACTTTCTCTTTGTTTCAGAACTGAGGGAATAGGATACAACAATGAAGTCTGACTCTTCAGCCAATTCATTCAGAGACACGTATTCACTGTTTATCTTGGCAGCAGCTTCCGTCTTGGGCTGTCGACCAGTGTATAGGAATCTCTTCACCCCAAATGGTGTCAGTCACTGAGAAACTGCAAGGCCTATTCTTCCCAGGCCTAAAATTCCCACAGTGCTTCCAGCCAAACCATAGTCGCACATCCACAGGGGTTTCCAAGCAATCCATCCTCTAGGTTTCACTTCTTCTATTCCTTCTATCAGTCGACAAGATGTTGCTAGGAGCAAGGACACAGTTAGTTCAGCAGTGGCAACAGTCAGAATGTCAGGAGTGTAGCGCACATGGATTCCCTGTTTTTAATTTCTCCTAGTGAAATTTGGTTGATCCAACAGACTTGGTGCTGATAACTTCCAAACTTAGCCCTGCTGTTTGAAAAATCTCACTGTTGATTTTGTCTGTTAACATACAGTAGAGGCAATAAGCCTCTGACACTCCCTTCTATAGCTCTTCCTTGGGAACAGGCTCATCAGAGTCCCAATGCTAAATTTTCCATATCCTGGATTCAATCAATGCCCTCAAAACATCCTCTGGGATCTGATGGGTCATGAACACCTTCATCAGCTTCTGTGTGGCCTTCATTGCCATGTAAACCACTGCATCCGCGGACAACCGTGGAGAGTTGGAGTTGTAGATAGCATCTGAGCCGTGCCCGTGTTAGACAAGGAATTGTAGTCCTTGATTGTGATAAGTCTGTATAAATAGTTCAAGTCAAGTCACCTTTATTTATCGTTCATACCATGCTCGCATGGTAAAGATGAGATAGCGTTTCTCCAGGACCACAGAGCACATTTACATAAATATAAGTTAGAATAAAAGTTTGACACATTTAAAATATTAAGACGTATACAGTAACAGTCCATGGTACCCATCCCCAAATGTTCTGGGATTTCAGGACCCTGATGGCTTGAGGGAAAAAGCTCCTACCTAAACTGGACATAAGGGCCCGAGTGCTGCAGTACCTCCTACCAGATGGCAGAAGGGGGAACAGTTTACATGAGAGGTGTGTAGAGTCCTTCACAATGTTTATTGCCTTTCACCTGCATCGAGTGTTGTAAACGTCCTTCATGGTAGGAGGAGAGACCTAATAATCTTTTCTGCTGATTTCACTATCCTCTTCAAGGCCTTATAGTCTGAGGAAGCACAGCTTCCAAACCTTTAATACTACCGATAATAGTTGCTACTGTTGGTAGTATTAAGTCTGACGTGACTGGGTTCTATTGTGGTTGTAAGAGTGTAAACAATTGCTGATATCAGTAGTATCAAGTCCAATGTGACTGGCTGCACTGTTATGTGATTGAGAATACTTGCGTGTGTTATTCCTTTTGCTCTCCCCTTACATGTGTTTCAGTAAAGATTATTTCTGCATTCAGCCTGTATCCAGTCCTGCTACTTTTTGAACTCACTGAACTTTTCCCTTCCCATACAAAAATTGCAACTTTTTATCTTTTGTCAGAAACTCCATTCGGCCATTGTTGTGGTCGCAGAAACCTGTGGCTCAAAAGGGTCCCCTGTCTGGCCGGAGGGTGGGGGGGTAGTGGTAGTGCCTGCTAAATGGCCTGTTTTACTTGGTTGAAAAACATTTGCTGCTCAGGACCCCATTTATAGGTAGCATTTTATCCCTGGAAACCCAGTACAATGGGAAAAACATCATTGTATGGTGGTGAATGTGTTGTTACCAGTGGCCTGAGAGACCAATGAAGCTCTGAGATTTCACTTTATTGGTGCACCGCCGTGTAAAGAATTTTATATTTTGGTGGCGGCTTGGATCTCTCTGTGGCCTGAATGCTACTGTATTCCTAGGAACAGGATTGTCTGACTGGCGCCTTGTGCTTTCTTGAGATTAATGGCCCAGCCACGCACAAGGAGTGCAGTAATTAAAGTGTCCAGGGCCTGTGCCACATCATCCTCTGAGGGGCCTTGCAGGAGGATATCATCGACATGATGTGTGGTATTGATGTTTGGGGGAAGGCTGATATTTTTCAGTCCTGGGCAATTAAACAGTGGCACAGTGTGGGGGTGTGGAGATAGCCTTGGGACAGGCAAGAGAAAAGATACTGGCAACCTCCAAAGTAAAAACAAATTGGTCCTGTGACTTTGAGCTAAGGGAATTGAAAAGATAGCATTAACGAGGTTGATTATAAAAAGTGCAGGCAAAACAGCCTTGTTTCGCATCAAACCATCATGGAGCCATCAAACTTTGCCATGATCTACCATGTTGATACACCTCAACAATTTTGATAAAATTCTTTGGCTTGAAAGGTCGGCTATTATTTTTCTCCTGCTTGACCTGCTGAAATCTTCCAACAGGTTGTATTCAAGTTGAAAACACGTGAGATCGAAAAAGGGTGAATGGACTTCAGATTTGTTCCTGGCATGTCTCTTGGACTTACCTGGCAATGAAAATCACATCTGCTGTTCCATGCCCTTCACAGAAACAATATTGTTTTCTGAGAGCCTTTGCACTACAGAGAGATCTGTCAACATTGATGACAAGGTCAACAACAGGACTGCAAAAGACATTTCTGCTCTTGGAGGATTGAAGTACAAAAGAGGGATCAACAACAAGACCAAGCTGAAATTAAATCGTACTGTTGTCGTACCCACCTTATTCTACTTTTGAAAGACATGGACAGTGGTCAACAGACATGACCTCTTCCAGAATACTTCACAAGTGGCAGGACAAGATTCAAAACAGATTTTGTCCCAAACAAACACCCCCCCCACCCCACGCCCCCCGCCCCAGCATTTTCACACTTTTGAGAATATAACAGATCAGATTGAGAGGACGTATAGCAAGATTACCTGATGAGAATATACCAAAGAGTCATATTATGGAGACTTGCTGGGCAAACCGTCATGTGGTGAATATAAAAATAGATTCAAAGTCTGTTTCAGAGCATCCCTGAAGAATTTCAACACTGGCACACCATATGGGTATTGAATTATTCTGGTGATATTTCCACAAAAAAAAAAGAGCTTGTTCATATGAAGAAGCCAGAAAGGAGAAAAATAAGAGAACCTCAAAAATTAGGAACCACCAACATTTCAGCGTCCCTGTACCTCTGACACCTGTATGAAAGATCCACATTGGCCGAGTCAGTCATCAATGAAACTAATAACTGTAGAGCAAGAGAATAGTATGGCCACAAATTACAATAAACTAACGTAGTAATTTTGTGAGGGAATTTTTCAGTGCTCATTTTGATTTTGAAGATAGGTAGCAATCACAGAAGGCTCTTTTATAGAGGAAAAAATTGACTATAAAGGCAGATATTCTCCGCCCTCACGTCACTGAACCTACCTCCATAAATGTTTGGCGTGCGGCTCCAAGACACCGACTCCAATTCCTCCTCAGGCTGGTTGCAGAGGAAGGACCTGCAATTGGCTGGCTAGGGGTGGACTGATGACATCACAATGACGCTGTCAGCCTGTGAACCACAACCCAGTCATTCATCCCACATGAAAACAAAAAGAGGTTCCTGTTTTAAAAACTGTTATAAAACCTGAGGCTCCTTCTTCCAGCTCTTCTGCCCAGCACTGCCCCTCCAGCTTGTCGAGCCTGGCTCTTCGCTCCCCTCTTTCGTCCATCAGACTCCCCAGCTCTGCTTCTCTGTGACCACTCCTCAGCATCTTATAGCAATAACATTGCATAAGAGTCCCTCGGTGGGCTGGAGGGCAGCTCTAGGCAGAAGGACCATTGGCCATCTTCATTACCCATAATTCCCCATGCAGCTGGAACCACTCTGTGTGTGGGATTATAGGTAACCAAGATGCCATTGCTCATCACGTATGTATGCCGTCATGTTGTCAGGCAGCACTACAGCACCAGTTGCCTTGCCTCCATCAGCTCGAGACAACACATTGAGGTGCCGCTCTTCAAGAAAGTGATGCTGCAGTTGCCTTTTAGGTCTCCTCTATAAAAAAGGTAAGTGCTCATTTTTCTCCACTGATGGAGCCAACTCGAAGCGGGTCCCCTCCATAAAAACGACTAGAGTGAAATGTCATAGTTCTTGCCAATGCCACAGGAATCACAGATTGGTGTCGAATTAAACTGTCACCCAAAAACAATGAAATGGACTCAAGGCTCATGCTGCCAAGAGTAACTGAGTTTTTAATCGCACCGTAAGTCGTAATTACTGCCAAATAACCTCTCAAGCCTCAGTAAATTAATTTTGAAATTGCAAAATCTCATTTCATAAGAAAATTAATGTTGCAGATTAAAATAATGAATTTTATCATGTTTTGTACACAAATTAATCCCTTAATCCCCATTTTTATTGCTCCTATTATATAATTTAACTGCCATTTACGTATCCATTTTTTAAACTTGTTCTGCATCTTGCGAAGGCTCTTCAGAGCTTCATCCAATGACATTGCACTGGGTCATCAGGACAAATTAGATGGCCTGTTTTACTGCTGGATATTAAGAGCTTGTGAGGCTGAATGACATTGCGAATTGCAGCTTCTTCACCTGATTCGCCAACATTCTGCAAATCCTGAAACAAACACTTGCCACCCTTTGTTTTTCAACCAGTCCCCATGATCCTCTCAAACTCCCTTGGAACCCATGACCTTGTTGAGAGATTAGTCTGGCAATAGTTGCCTCAGCTCCTATAATCACAACATGAAAAGAAAAAGAACAATAAGCTGACTACTTTCTTCACATCCCGGCCCCGCCCACCCCAGAATATCAATCTACAATGAAAATTTTTTAAAATGACTAACAACAAATCTTGAGCAATTTCTAAAAAAAAATGATTGAATTATTTGATTATGAATCTCCCTGCTTCAAAAACATTCTTTTCTTGTATCAATTCCCTGTGAATTCAGAAAGTGCTTTACGGAAACATGTCTAATTGTGGGCATTCTGGACAAGACACTGTAGCCCATGGGCTACATCCTCTATTGTGCTCATTAAACACCGGCATCTGGAAAAACTAGGGGAGGCGACGTTTGTGTCATCATCAATTTATTGTGGTGCACAGATGTGACGGTCATGTCCCAGTCCTGCTCCCCTGACCTGGAACATCTGGCGATCAAGTGTTGTCCATTCAACCTGCCTAGGGAGTTCACCGCTATCATCCTGGTCACAGAGTACATTCTGCCCCAGGCTAATGTCAGGCTGGCATTAGAGGGACTGAGCACTGTGATAAACAGCCACGAGACAGCAGATCCTGATGCCTTCCCAATCATTGTGGGGAGAACTTCAATCAGGCCAACCCGAAGAAGTCTCTGACAAACTACAACCCACATGTCACATGCGAGACCAGGGGAACCAACACACTTGACCACTGCTACATCACTATGAATAACACATACCAAGACATACCACAACTGTCCTTCGGCAAGTCTGATCAACTGGCTATACTTCTACCAACAGCATACAAGTAGAGACTGAAGACCACAGCATCAGTGGTGAAGACAGCAAAGGTGTGGTCAAGGGAGGCGGAGGAGTTGGCAGGACTGCTTTGAATCAGTGAACTGGCACATATTCAAGAACATCCATAGACTTGAATGAATATGCACCATGTGTCACTGAATTCATCAAGAACTGCATGGATGAGTGTGTGCCCACATACAAATACCAGGTATTTCCCAATCTGAAGCCCTGGATGAATCAGAGAATCCACAAGCTGCTGAGGGTGAGAATAAGGGCATTTAAGGTCGGAGATCGATATCTTTACATGAAGTCCAGGTACAACCTGCAGAAGGGCATCGACGAAGCAAAGTGGCATTTCCGTAGGAAACGAGAGAGAGAGAGAGAGAGAGAGAGAGAGAGAGAGAGAGAGAGAGATGCACCAACTATAGCAGGGAGTGCAGGCAATTAAAGCCTAGAAAGTGAAGGAGAACACTATAGATGGCTGCAATGCTTCACTACCCGATGAGCTGAATGTCTTCTATGCCCGCTGTGAGAAGAACCAAACAGTGCCTATTAGAATACCTGAAAAGGCTGATGACCCTGTTATATCTGTCTCCGAGGGCAATGTCAGAACATGATTCAAGAGGGTGTTCCCTTGCAAGGCATCAGGCCCTGATGGTGTACCTGGCAGGGTACTGAAAATCTGCGCCAACCAACTAGTCGGAGAGTTGAAGGTAATTTTCAACCTCTTATTGCTGCAGTCAGAGGTTCCCACCAGCTTCAAAAGGGAATCAATCATCCCCGTACCCAAGAAGGGTAGCATGGCTGCCTCAACAACCACCACCCTGTAGCACTAACTTCTACTATGATGAAATGTTTTCAGAGACTGGTCATGGCTAGAATTAACACGTACCTAAGTAAAGATCTGGACCCACTGCAATTCACCTATCGTCACAATCGCTCCACAGCAGATGCAATATTGCTGGCTGCTCTTCATCAACTACAGGTTGGCCTTCAATACCATTATTCCCTCGGTGCTGGTCAAGAAGCTACAAACTCTGGGCCTCTCTGTAACTCCCCCCCCACCCCTGTAATTGGAACTTTGACTTTCTCATTGGAAGACTACAGCCAGTATGAATTAGAAACAATGTCTCCTCCTTACTGATCATCAACACAGGTGCACCCCAAGGATGCGGGCTTAGCCCACTGCTCTACTCATTATACACCCATGACTGTGTGACCAAGCATAATTCCAATGCCATCTACAAATTTGCCGATGACACCACAGTTGTCGGCAGAATCACAAATGGCAACGAGGAAAGAAGGATCAGCTCGTTGAATGGTGTAAAGTCAGCAACTTCGTGCTCAATGTCACCAAAATGAAGGAGATGATTGTGGACTTCAGGAGGAAGTCAGGGGAACACAACCCAGTCCTCATCGAGGGTTCACTTGTGGAGAAGGTCAAGAACTTCAAATTTCTGTGTGTCAACATCTCTGAGAATCCATCCTGGAGCTTCCACATTGATGCAATCACAAAGAAGGCTCACCAGTGGCTAGACTTTGTGAGGTGACTGAGGCAGTTTGGTATGTCACCGAAGACTCTCGTAAACCTCTATAAGTGTACAGTGGAGAGCCTTCTGGCTGGTTGCATCACTGCCTGATATGGAGGCGCCAACTCTCAGGACAAGAATAAACTCTGGAAGGTAGATAACTCGGCCTGCGACATCACAGGCACCAAATCTCAATCCATCGAGGATATCTACATGAGGCAGTACCTTAAAAAAGCACCATCTATCCTCAAAGGCCCCCCACCACCCAGACCATGCCATCTTCACTCTGCTACCATCAGGGAAAAGGTACAGGAGTGCTTCTTCCCCACGGCCAGATTCCTGAATAATCAATAAACCAAAGATACTGCCTTACTTTTTGTGCCCTGCAATCGTTATAATTATTTTATTTTTTATAGTAATGTCATAGGATGGTTATATTATGTATGTCTGCTCTATGATGCTCTACACCAAATTTCATGACTTGTTCATGACAATAAATTCTGATTCTGACATATACTTTATATATTTTTGTGTGTGTGTGTGTGTGTGTGTGTGTGTGTGTGTGTGTGTGTGTGTGTGTGTGTGTGTGTGTGTGTGTGTGTGTGTATGTGCGTGTGTGCGTGTGTATATATACATTTATAAATATATAATATATAAAATGGAGTTTTTACCATTCTATGTAAAGCATTGTTTTTAAATCAAACTGAAATGCATTCGGGAAATGTTCATTTCTATACATATTGCACATCACATCAATGGAGTAATTGGAGAAATCCTTTGACACCAACACTCATTTAAATGGATCCTGAAATTATTTTCTGCAAGTTGTCATGTACTTTTATTTCCCAAGTTGAAAGCACCGATAACAGAACGAGCTGAGTGCAGGCTGCAGTCTTGTTTATGGGAAGCTCCTTAGGGTCAGGCTCAGTATTGTGGCCTCTGATGTCTGATGAAGCAAACATGGGATCGACAAACTTGACCACACGTGGTCATGAGGTGCTCTATGGGCATCGTTGGGTAACACAAGAAATTATATACTCACTTCACCATGTCCAGGGGATTTCTGTTTTCTCCCAATGAAAAGACCCGAGGATCTTTTTCTAATGATCCATTCTCCATTCTTAGCAGTCATGTGAGGAGATTATACTTTTCCCAAGAGGCATTCAGCACAATGTTGAAGCATTTCCATTGCCCACACAAATATGACAAAACAGAGCAGAGTACCTACATCAGAAGTCTGGCCTTAGGCATGCAAACAGCAAGGTCTGCTTAACAAACTGAATGGGTCAAATCAGAGCTCTAACACTGTGGACATTTGTTTACTTGTCTTCTCGGTAGATGTAAATGAACTGATGGAAAAATGGCTGATGGTAATTCTCCATTGCTTTCGGTTGGTAGTCTATGTGTTTGAATTACACAGGAGGGTGGAGATTGCAGTGATGCAATGAGCTTAATGCTTTGAGTTCATGATCTTCAAAATCTAATTTCCTTAGACAGCCCGATGCACAGGAGATGCTGTTGAATTCCAACAATGTCTGCAAGGCTCTCACTGGGTCCTTTATTCTCTCATATGGCTCTGCAGAGTATGAAAAAGACTTGGAGATGGGCCCCTGAGCATTGCCAGTATTGCCAGACTGAAAATTAGTGGCCAAGTACGATGTGACCTTTGTTCTAGAAGTCAGGTAGCACTGAATAGATTTCTTCCCATTCACAATGGAGACTCTGCTGGAGTGATACCCAAGTCTGCAGCTCAACCATTCCAAATGTACACCCCACACCTCTCTATCATATATGTGGTGATGTCAAATCACAGAATTATGTGCAAAACAATGCTTGATGCTAACCTTGGAGAAAGTTCCCCAGAAAGATTGAATGATCTCTGTGACTGAGACCTTCTGCTATTTTAACATCTGCTGCTGTGAAGGAGATCTCCGCTGCAAAGTAACGGCAATGCCATTAAACCTGACTGCAAATCAAACACAGGAATGTTCACGGACAGCCAACAAGAGAAGATGGGGGAAAAAAAAAATCAATGACAATTACATAATTAAAACATTTAGACTGTGAGAGATTGGAATCAAGAGATATTATTAAAGTAGAAAATGAAAGATCATGAATAGATTTTTTATAAATCCATAGAGTCACAGAATCAGGCAGGCGTAGCAACCCATGGCCTATTACTTGACCCGACACAAGTAGCGATGTCCGAACACGACGATTGAGAAATCAACACGGGCCTAAACAGCCTTCTTCCATTGGCCACAATGGCAATGGAGGAAATGGACCAATCAGCAATTGGCATATCATAAAGCCACCAATCAGTGATCAGTGGAGCATAGGCCACGCCCACTGATGATGTAGCAGCAAGGCTCAGCCGACCTATAAAAGACAGAGCGAATGATCCAATAAATTAGTACTGTTTGTACTCTTGAACATGCGTGTTTTCTCTAGAGCTCTAATCCAGAGCTATAACTGCAGCCACACGCTACACTGGTGATACTGACAGGTCCAAACAGCAATTTGGACCAGAAGATGGACGAGCAACCTTCAATCAGCGTGACTTAATTGAAGCTTCTGACTTCTGGACGTCACAACCATGGGTGTGGTTCCAACAGATCGAAGCACAATTCGCCATATCACCACCGACGCCATGCATTTCTAGTACGTTGTGAGCTCCCTCAAGCAAGAGACGGCATCCAGTGTCCTTGATTTCCTCCAGCACCCTCCAGAGCAAGGGAAGTATGCAACTCTCAAAGAGCTGTTAAACTGCAATTTCGGGCTCTTGAAGCACGAACACACAGTCCGATTGTTACACATGGACAGCTTAGGGGACAGGTTCCCTTCGGCCCTCAAGAGTGACATGCTTGCTTTAACCATTGCACACTCCTTGTCTGCTCTTCAAGCAGATTTTATTGGAGTAACTGCTGGAGGACATCTGGCTGCTGATCGTGGAGAAGGACTTCAGTGACTCCAGAACGGGAGCTGCCCAAGCGGACTCACTCTCGGCAGTGGAAAAAAAGGGATTTAAGCAGAACATTGGAACAAGTGACCACACTTTAGCTACAATGAGTAACAAGAGAGCAAACCAACTAGCCAGTGGATCCCACCAGTGAGCAATGCTGTTTCTACAATCAATGGAGCCCATCAATGCTGCTCCCCCTGCGCCTTCCAGGGAAACGCCAGGGCCGACCATTGTTGACCTACAAGACAGCCTCCTGCATGTTCGGGACTCCTTGTCAGGCTGCTGGTTCCTGGTTGACACAGAGGCCGAGGTCAGTGTCCTATCCCCTTCCAAGTCTGATACCCGCAATGGAAGTGTGGGACTGGGCCTGAACGTGACCAACAATTCAGTTGGCACCCGCACCATACCCCTCCGGTTTGGGAACAACCGGTTCACCTGTAATTTCAGACTAGAGATCATACGACTGCCATTCCTGGGGGTATATTTCCTCAGGGCACTCTCCCTATTGATGAATATCAAGGGGCATAGATTGGTGCATGCCAAAACCTTTCAGACCTTCTCCTTTGAGGGAACAAAGCTTAACACCCCCAACCTACACTCATTAACTGACAATGAGTTTGCTCAAATTGTGACCTAATTCTCTTCCATCATAATGCCTCACTTTACCTCGGCATAACTTAAATACGGGGTGCAGCACCACATCCTCACAGAGGGCCTGCCCTTTCACACCAGGGCGTGTCGCCTTCCCCCCCCAAAAAACAACCTCGCAAAGGAGGAGTTTTGAAAAATGGAAGAGCTCAGCATCATGCACCACTCTGACATCCCCTGGACCTCCCCAGTCCACATGATCCCCAATGCAACCAGGGGTTGGAGTCCTTGCAGGGATTACTATTGCTTCAATGAGGCCACCATACAGTGCCCCACATCCAGGACATTACTGCCAACCTGCAAAGGGCATGGATTTTCTCAAAGATGGACCTCATCGGGGCTATCACCTGATCCCGGCTACCTTTAAGCAAATTCAATCGTTTTAATTATTTATTAAACTCAAATAGTTCAATTCCATAGGAATTTTTGTTTTAATTTGCAAGCAGCCAAAAGTCCATCAGACCATTCTAAAGCAAAAATTAATCTGTTGGAGGAACTCAGTGTGTCAAAGTGTGTGGAAGAGAAAGCATGCATAACATTTCAGATTGGAAACCTTCATCAAGACTCGAGAAAGGATTCTGACTCAGTTAGTTTTCATGAAGGGTTCCAGCCCAAAACACCAAAGATACTTTATTGTTCTTCTCCCACTGATGCTGCTTGACCCGGTGAGCTCCTTCAGCAGACGTTGTTGAATTTGTAATCTCTAGTTGCTCTCGGGGATTCTGGAGGTCTGCTAGGTCTCAAGGAGATCTTCATCATGTGGTTGGTTGAAACCTCAGAGTCTATGTGATTGCCTGCACAAAGCACATTGGAAGGAGCGCAGAGGACATGGTAGTCCGATTAAGCATCTTCCAGCTTATTAAATGATTGAATATAAATTGCAGCGTATTAATAAAAAAATACTCGTGTCTCATACAACAAAGGATCATGTTTTAATGGTATTTAACAGGACTATTTTGAGGACACGAGTCTCCAGATGTAAGAATCTGGAACAAAAAGCTATTGGCTGGAAGAACATCGCAGCATCAATGAGAGGAGCAGTGGAGGAGAAACCCTTAATTTAGATCAGCCATTCTCAATTTCTGTTTGGCTATGGCCTCCTTAGGACTCTGCTCATAGTTTATGGGCTTCCCTGTGAAGCAGTCAAGTTTTGGTTTCTTCTGTACTTCTCTCCTACTGATTACATAAAATAAACATAAAACATATTTATGTCATGTGAGGTGGAAAGAAAACAAAGCTTTTACTTAAATGTGATGTGGCCCCCAGGGTGCTGGAGGACCCCTGTTGAGAATGGCTGATTTTAAGTGATTATGGAGAGGGGAGATTACCAGTTTAATGAAGAGAGTGTGGATGAAACAGGGACCATTTGGGAATTGATGATGATGGCCAGATGGGGCTGGGAAGGGTTGATAAAGGGATGGAGTTGGGAGGCAAGTGATGTGAGAGGGAGAGAGCAGGAGAAAATAGAACAAGGTAGGTTGGGGGAGGGCAAAGATGGGGAAACCTGGTGGAAGATGATAAATGGGAACTAAATTCATCAGTGGTAGAAACATAAAGAAAAGTACCTGTGAGTCATTAGGAGAGAGGTGAAAGACAGGTGGGATGAGAAGTGGCTGGTTTGGAGACTAGCTTATAACCAGGTACAGTCATTTTAATTGACATGATGTCCTTTGAGTCGATCGGAGAAGGATGCAGGCAGCATGACTTATGAAGGGGCTAAATCAACATCAGCAGCTTTAAGATTTCTGCTTTGGACGGCACAAACAGAACGATTCTAGTCCAGATAAAGGGTCTCGACCCAAAACACTGATCCACTTGCTGCCAAACCCACTGATTTCCTCCAGCACCTTGCTTTGTGCTCCAACAAGATTCTAGTCTAGATAAAGGGTCTCGACCCAAAACACTGATCCCAATGCTGCCAAACCCATTGACTTCCTCCAGCAGCTTGCTTTGTGATCCAGAAGGATTCTAGTCTAGATAAAGGGTCTCGACCCAAAGCACTGATCCAGATGCTGTCAAACCCATTGATTTCCTCCAGTAGCTTGCTTTGTGCTCCAGAAAGATTCTTGCTTTGCAGTAAGATTAGTTATTTCTGGAAAATTCAGCCTATTAAGGTTTGAATGAGAAACCATCCAGAATATGATTATCCAAAGAGTTTAAATCATTGATATATAGGAAAATGGGTGCTTGGAAAAGCATCAGTGAAATGATATCTGATCCTCATGTCTACATAGCATGGTAATCCAGGAATGGTCACCACATACAAAAGTGTTTCTAACCTCCAGTTATTTTACAAATGTGTCAGAGCGAATCCGAACATCGAATACAAGAAAACACCAATGTTTAACTATAAAATCATTTTGTATCATGTACTTTCTCAGCCCCTAGTGCAGAGATCAACTTGCCTCTGTAACACAGATGACTGCAGGAATTGTCAGACAAAGAAATGTGTTTTGTTATATTAATCGAGCTCCCATGGAGAGAAATGGAACAGGAAACACAATTCAATTTCTCTTGTCCCCATCGGCTGCTTACCCACCCTGCCTCTCTGCTCATTTTTTATTTCCTCTTTCCCTCACCACAGTTAGAGCATCTGTTTGTCTCAGTTTCTCATTGAGTATCATTACACAAGTTGATCTTCTCTTCATCACTCAATCACACATCTGCCTCTTGGAGGTTATGGCCTTTTCTAGATTCCAATCTCCGCAAGGCCAGTTTTGAAGACACACATTGCCAAAACTGATGGAAAACCGTGAACAATGGTGCTCCTCAAGTATATATACTTAGTGCCCCACTATATTCCCTCTACATTCAACACTGTACAGAGAAATATTATTCTAACTTTATCTTCAAATTCACTGACAATACCACATTTATAGGCCAGGTATCAAATAATGATGGACAGAATACAAAAAGGATATTGAAAATGTAGTGGTCTGGTGCCAAAGTATCAACCTCTCTCTCAAAGTCATTAAGATAAAATGGATAATCAGTGACTTCAGAAGAGGGGGCAAAGAAGAGACCACCCTCTTATCTATGTCAATTGTGCTGGAGTGAGCAGGTAACTCCAGAAAATTAGAAGGAAACATAACAATGATCTGATCTGGTTAACCGTGTTGACACAACAGTCAACAAAGCACACTAATGCCTTGACTTTCTTGGAAGGCTAAGGAAGTTTAGCACACCTCACACTCCCACCCTCTTGTTCCTCAACAACTTCTATGGTGCACCATCAAAAGGAGACTTTCTGGTTATATTGTGGTACTGGAGTTAGTCCACACTAGATCAGAAGATGGAGAAAGTGGTGAATGAAGTTCAGAATATTTATGCAAACTTCCCTCCCCTCCATGGACTCTATTTACATCTCCTGCTGCCCAGGAAAGAAGGGCAGTCAACATACTGAAGGTCCCACACCATTCTGGGCACACTCTCCTCTCCCTCCTCTCATTGGGAAGAAGGTTCAAAAGTGTGAAACTGCTTACCAATAGGCTTAAAGACAATTTCTTCCCTGCAGTCTTCAGATTCATGAATGAACCCCACAACAAGGCAATTATGCTGCCCATGTTTTTGACTATTTTTTTTTGCCATTGCACCCTTATAATCTACAATGCTGCACATATTCTACTTCCTACAGTTCTATGTACATTTGAGTTCACCTGTTTAATTGGCCTTGGAAGGACCCTTCTTGCTGTGCCAAGTGTGGCAAATAACAGAACCTACAAGGAACATGGAAAAACACAATTGCAATGCAAGGGTCGTGAAAAGCATCATTTACCAATGAGTTGTCAAACCAGTAAGTTACCACTGGTCAGGAATTGAAACTCATGATAAAGAAAAATGGATAGAAAATTAAAACCCACATTGCTGTGTGGAATTCATTGTCTATGCTGATCTTTTAAAATAGCCTATGAGCTCAAAGAACTTGCTCATGCAAACTTAAGCCTCACTCCAGAGCCTGCATCATGGAGATGTCATCAAAATCAAGACACAAACAATAAAATGGTGACAAAATCCTGATCACAACAGTTTTTGTGGACGTAACATCTCTAACATCAGGAGATATTATCATTAACATTTAACATTTTCCTCTTCAAAATAATTTTGTGGTATTATTGGCTGATATAATACACTCCAGTATTGGGCATGTCAGGGTCTTGTAGCAGGGGTTCGAATCCCACACTGTTTGTTAGGAGTTTGTACATTCTCCCTGTGTCTACATGGGCTTCCTCCTGGGGCTCCGGTTTCCTCCCACCATTCAAAATATATCGGGGGGTGTAGGTTAGTTGGGTGTAAATCGGAAGGCACGGGCTTGTGGGCTGAAATGGCATGTTACTGTGCAGTATGAATGTCTAAATTTAAAACAGCAGGATGAACTTGTTCGAGGCAGTGTCTGCATCATACTGTTGATAGGTATGATGTTTTAGATAATAGAGAGTTCTTGGAAGGGGCAGAGTTGCTCCATTGTACAATGTAAAACAAAGCAATGGTTAGTTAAAAAATAGCTTACAAGAAACTGCAGAAGTTGAAAACACAGAGAGGGATACATAACCAGATAATGAGATTTTAGACATACTGCATGGTAACAAACCCTTTCATTACACCCATTGACCTTCCAGTCCAAGTACATTTTGAAGGGTGTGAGGAAACTGCAGCACCAAGAGGAAACCTATGCACACATGGGGAGCATACAAACTCCTTATAGACTGTGGGATTCGAACCCCGGTCTTGATTGCTGGTGTTTTAACAGCATTTGTACTAACCACTACACCAACCATACAGTCAAGGGGTACAGCTATGCAAGGAACAGAATTCATGGATCATATTAGTATACAATAGTAGTACTAATTTACATCACACTTTCAGTAATTTTACACATTATATACCCGAACTTGTAGCGTGTCTCCTTGTCTGACAATATTTATTAAATTTGTTCACTTTTCATAAACATTTTAAAAGTTCTGGGTCCTGTTGCTCTTGAGCTTTGCCTCATTTTATCACAATTTGATGCATTCAGATGGCACTCAAAGGATTTCCAATCAATTATCTATCAGCTATGAACAGTCCTGGCTCGCGTAGCTCAGGGATGGTGGAGCATTGGGAAAATTACAGTATTACTTCTGTTAAAGCAGTTGACAGCTCACATTTATTTTGCAACAGGAATAAAATATGTCCAAATATAAATGTTTTTGGAGTTGAACTTTAGTTGTCAATGTATAGAAAACAAAAATCGCCTTGCAATTCTAAGTGAAATCGACTGCAAATACGACCAAAATTTCATTGGAAAAAAAAAAGTTCTCTTGTGCAATATGTCATCTCCCTTGATTTTGCCTCTCATCAAAAAAGTGAGATTCAACTAAAAACTAACTATTGCAAAGATCTTTCAAGCCAGTAGCATTCTAACCAAAAGCTGCTCACAATGTCACTACTAAGTGCCAATAATCAGGCTGTCTGATCATTCCACAGATTGGAGTAAACGAGTCGCATTAAACAACTGCACGTCATCTTTATCTTGTATTCTCAGAATACTTTGCCATGCCCATCTGCTGGGCAGCTTGCTGATCTCCAGAAGAATACTCATTACAAACTTTTTCTGGAGCCCTCTTGATAATTATGTAAATACTGCCACAGGGAAGCAGGGTGTTTGCTTCTCACTGAGCCATCATGTCTGGTTAAATTCAACCTTTCAGATCGATCTCATGGTGGTTTCAACTCAGAATTGTGTGCTTTCCTTTCTGTAATTCTGATGATATCTCAGCAAAAACACATTCTGCTTCCACATCAGAAATGAGCAAGAAACTCAAGGAGGTAAAATGACCAGATTGCTCCTGTCGATTCAGATTCCTTCAAGATGAAATGAACATGCAGATGCCTTGGGGGGGGAAAAAGTGAGTCGAAAGGGGACAGAGACTACAGATAGTGGAATCAGGGGCAAAAAAAATAAACTGCAGAAACATCAGTCACATCTGTGAAGGCAAAGGGACAGTCACAGTTTTGGACTGAGAACCTACATCCAGACTGAGAGTGTGGAGGAGAGATGACCAGTGTGAAGAGGTGATATAAAGGGTGAGACGGACTCTGAAGTGTGAGATGATGAAATGATATAAAGAAATGGCCTTTCCTCAAATGGCTTTCAAGGTCTCAATGTAGAGAGTGCACAAATGCTGTCTTTGAAGCTGCCATGTAATTTAAACAAAAATGTCACTTGACACAATCAAATGAAAAAAAAACCCACAAGGAACAATCTCAATGTTCATTTGACCCTGGAGGTCAACCACCTAATGGCCAAATGCAGAGAGACAGAGAAAAAGAGTCTTTTGCTTTCCCCTTCATGACTGACTTAACCCTTGTTGTTCTTACCCGCTAATCCGTGTGTGCATGTTAAATATATTTTAAGTGCCAGTTGTCCCGTTAACACCTATTGGTAATTGGTATGCCTATTAAGAATGCTCCTTTGTCATAAATCTGAAAAAAATACAAAGCTCTTCAACTCCTTGTTAAACTAAGAATAAATATTGCCCACACAAGTGTCACAGACCCTTGTTCATGGTATAGCAAGTGGTCCAATTACACAGCAAAGAACACAGCTCTACACTCTGAACTATTGTACATTGAGTTCTGATGGAAGGACCTTATCCTGAAATGAAATCTTAACTCTGCCAGACTTGCTGAGTGTTTCCAGGATTTTCTGTTTCATTACCAATAATGCATTGAAACCATGTTAATCATTCTTCTTGACAGTCTTCAAGGATAAAACATGTTATTGTCCAAAACAAACTACTAATTAGCAGTTCTTAAAGCATACAAAAAAAAATTAGGCATTATAAAAAGATTTGATTGATCAGTGCACATTTTTTTGCCTTTTTTTGCTACAGAAACTTTAATACATTAATTCAAAGGGAACACCATTGTCTGATGATCAGTTTTGACCTTCTGCAACCATTTTTTCCTTTAAAATAGTAGACATTTATTACTTTCAGAAGATTGATTACTTTGGAACTCTTTATCAAAAGACAGCATAAAGCAAGAGTCTTAACGTATTCAAGGCAGGGATGTTTGAATATTTGTTAAAGAGGTGAGAAGTTTCATGTTAATTATTTGGAGAGAACAAAGCTTAGAAATGATTGGAAATGCAACTTAACAACTTTACAAATTTAAAGTCAGTATTTTTTTCAAGTCTAACTGCATATTGTAGTGTTATTTTAAAAAAAAAACTTTGCAGTGAAATGCCTTGGAGGAAAAATCTTGCTCTATTTGACAGACTCCCCCAAACAAGGACATTAAGAAGGGGTTTCGATTGAGACATATATGTTTATAATTAGCCATTTTTTCATTTATAATCAGATTTTATTGAAATGTTATCATGAGTACATTGCTGTAAATATAGCTTGATGATTGTAAGCGGTGCTGTGCGAATAATTCTGCCGCAAAGTTCACAGACTGTACAATAGGCTTTAATTAGCTTAAACTTTTACACACCATTCTCAGTATCTTTGCTGGCTCCACATGTCCGACTGTCCTAGAAGGGACTGGCTCGAGTCTTTATATGGGCCGGTGACTGACAAGCTGGCAGGTGGGGTCAACCTCCCAGGTTGCCTACCTGCAGATACAATGGTTGCCCCCTGCAGTAAGCTGGTAGGAGTGCGGCTAGGGTAGTGGTTATATCCCCACAATGATAGTATGTGTTTTATTCAGTGGATTGAGGATAACCCAACCACTAACAATATTGCTTTGATTGTTAAGACAATACTGCTTTGATTGATAATTAAGGTTTTGTTTTACTGCTTTGACTATTAGTTTAAAATGTTGTTAAGGAAAATAATTCCGTGCTATGCACTACCTGAGACACTGAGCTCAGATAATGGTTCCCACATTGTAGCCAATACAAATGAAGAACTGCATAAAGAATTAGGGATCCATACGTGTTTACACTACTCCCATCAAACTCAGGCAGCAGGAATAGTGGAAGATGAGAATGGAATATTAAAAACTAAGATGGTGAAATTGAGCTACCCTAGCAATGCTTAAATTTTGGTGGCACTGCAGGCTAAGTCGGGGCTATCTGCTGCAGAGATTATTAAGGAAATGCATGTGCAGGTAAGTCGGGGCTATCTGCTGCAGAGATTATTAAGGAAATGCATGTGCAGGCTAAGTCGGGGCTATCTGCTGCAGAGATTATTAAGGAAATGCATGTGCAGGCTAAATCGGGGTTATCTGCTGCTGAGATTATTAAGGAAAAGCATGTGCAGGCTAAATCAGGGCTATCTGCTGCAGAGATTATTATGGAAAAGCATGTGCAGGCTAAATCAGGCCTATCTGCTGCAGAGATTATTATGGAAAAGCATGTGCAGGCTAAATCAGGGCTATCTGCTGCAGAGATTATTATGGAAAAGCATGTGCAGGCTAAATCAGGGCTATCTGCTGCAGAGATTATTATGGGAAAGCATGTGCAGGCTAAATCAGGGCTATCTGCTGCAGAGATTATTATGGAAAAGCATGTGCAGGCTAAATCAGGGCTATCTGCTGCAGAGATTATTATGGGAAAGCATGTGCAGGCTAAGTCAGGGCTATCTGCTGCAGAGATTATTATGGAAAAGCATGTGCAGGATAAATCAGGGCTATCTGCTGCAGAGATGATTATGGAAAAGCATGTGCAGGCTAAATCAGGGCTATCTGCTGCAGAGATTATTATGGGAAAGCATGTGCAGGATAAATCAGAACTATCTGCTGCAGAGATGATTATGGAAAAGCATGTGCAGCCTAAGTCAGGGCTATCTGATGCAGAGATTATTATGGGAAAGCATGTGCAGGCTAAATCAGGGCTATCTGCTGCAGAGATGATTATGGAAAAGCATGTGCAGGCTAAGTCAGGGCTATCTGCTGCAGAGATTATTATGGAAAAGCATATGCAGGCTAAATCAGGGCTATCTGCTGCAGAGATTATTAAGGAAAAGCATGTGCAGGCTAAATCAGGGCTATCTGCTGCAGAGATTATTATGGGAAAGCATGTGCAGGCTAAATCAGGGCTATCTGCTGCAGAGATTATTATGGAAAAGCATGTGCAGGCTAAATCAGGGCTATCTGCTGCAGAGATTATTAAGGAAAAGCATGTGCAGGCTAAATCAGGGGTATCTGCTGCAGAGATTATTATGGGAAAGCATGTGCAGGCTAAATCAGGGCTATCTGCTGCAGAGATTATTAAGGAAAAACATGTGCAGGCTAAATCAGGGCTATCTGCTGCAGAGATTATTAAGGAAAAGCATGTGCATGCTAAATCAGGGCTATCTGCTGCAGAGATTATTAAGGAAAAGCATGTGCAGGCTAAATCAGGGCTATCTGCTGCAGAGATTATTAAGGAAAAGCATGTGCAGGCTAAATCAGGGGTATCTGCTGCAGAGATTATTATGGGAAAGCATGTGCAGGCTAAATCAGGGCTATCTGCTGCAGTGATTATTAAGGAAAAGCATGTGCAGGCTAAATCAGGGCTATCTGCTGCAGAGATTATTAAGGGAAAGCATGTGCAGGCTAAATCAGGGCTATCTGCTGCAGAGATTATTATGGGAAAGCATGTGCAGGCTAAATCAGGGCGATCTGCTACAGAGATTATTATGGGAAAGCATGTGCAGGCTAAGTCAGGGCTATCTGCTGCAGAGATTATTATGGGAAAGCATGTGCAGGCTAAGTCAGGTCTATCTGCTGCAGAGATTATTATGGGAAAGCATGTGCAGGCTAAATCAGGTCTATCTGCTGCAGAGATTATTAAGGGAAAGCATGTGCAGGCTAAATCAGGGCTATCTGCTGCAGAGATTATTATGGGAAAGCATGTGCAGGCTAAATCAGGGCAATCTGCTGCAGTGATTATTAAGGAAAAGCATGTGCAGGCTAAGTCAGGGCTATCTGCTGCAGAGATTATTATGGGAAAGCATGTGCAGGCTAAATCAGGGCTATCTGCTGCAGAGATTATTATGGGAAAGCATGTGCAGGCTAAGTCAGGGCTATCTGCTGCAGAGATTATTAAGGAAAAGCATGTGCAGGCTAAATCAGGGCTAACTGCTGCAGAGATTATTATGGGAAAGCATGTGCAGGCTAAATCAGGGCTATCTGCTGCAGAGATTATTAAGGAAAAGCATGTGCAGGCTAAATCAGGGCTATCTGCTGCAGAGATTATTATGGAAAAGCATGTGCAGGCTAAGTCAGGGCTATCTGCTGCAGAGATGATTATGGGAAAGCATGTGCAGCATAATCGGTGCTATCTGCTGCAGAGATTATTATGGAAAAGCATGTGCAGGCTAAATCAGGGCTATCTGCTGCAGAGATTATTATGGAAAAGCATGTGCAGGCTAAATCGGGGCTATCTGCTGCAGAGATTATTATGGAAAAGCATGTGCTGGCTAAATCAGTGCTATCTGCTGCAGAGATTATTATGGAAATGCATGTGCAGGCTAAGTCGGCATTATCTGCTGCAGAGATTATTATGGAAAAGCATGTGCAGGCTAAATCGGGACTATCTGCTGCAGAGATTATTATGGAAAAGCATGTGCAGGCTAAATCAGGGCTATCTGATGCAGAGATTATTATGGAAATGCATGTGCAGGCTAAATCGGGGTTATCTGCTGCAGAGATTATTAAGGAAATGCATTTGCAGGCTAAGTCGGGGTTACCTGCTGCAGAGATTATTATGGAAAAGCATGTGCAGGCTAAATCAGGGCTATCTGCTGCAGAGATTATTAAGGAAAAGCATGTGCAGGCTAAATCAGGGCTATCTGCTGCAGAGATTATTAAGGAAAAGCATGTGCAGGCTAAATCAGGGCTATCTGCTGCAGAGATTATTAAGGAAAAGCATGTGCAGGCTAAATCAGGGCTATCTGCTGCAGAGATTATTAAGGAAAAACATGTGCAGGCTAAATCAGGGGTATCTGCTGCAGAGATTATTAAGGAAAAGCATGTGCAGGCTAAATCAGGGCTATCTGCTGCAGAGATTATTAAGGAAAAACATGTGCAGGCTAAATCAGGGGTATCTGCTGCAGAGATTATTAAGGAAAAGCATGTGCAGGCTTAATCAGGGCTATCTGCTGCAGAGATTATTATGGAAAAGCATGTGCAGGCTAAATCAGGGCTATCTGCTGCAGAGATTATTAAGGAAAAGCATGTGCAGGCTAAATCAGGGCTATCTGCTGCAGAGATTATTATGGGAAAGCATGTGCAGGCTAAATCAGGGCTATCTGCTGCAGAGATTATTAAGGAAATGCATGTGCAGGCTAAGTCGGGGCTATCTGGTGCAGAGATTATTCTGGAAAAGCATGTGCAGGCTAAATCAGGGCTATCTGCTGCAGAGATTATTAAGGAAAAGCATGTGCAGGCTAAATCGGTGCTATCTGCTGCAGAGATTATTAAGGAAATGCATGTGCAGGCTAAATCGGGGTTATCTGCTGCAGAGATTATTAAGGAAATGCATGTGCAGACTAAGTCGGGGTTATCTGCTGCAGAGATTATTAAGGAAATGCATGTGCAGGCTAAGTCGGTGCTATCTGCTGCAGAGATTATTAAGGAAATGCATGTGCAGACTAAGTCGGGGTTATCTGCTGCAGAGATTATTAAGGAAATGCATGTGCAGGCTAAGTCGGTGCTATCTGCTGCAGAGATTATGAAGGAAATGCATGTGCAGATTAAGTTGTGGTTATCTGCTGCAGAGATTATTAAGGAAATGTATGTGCAGGCTAAGTTGGGGCTATCTGCTGCAGAGATTATTATGGAAAATCATGTGCAGGCTAAGTCTGGGTTATCTGCTGCATAGATTATTAAGGAAATGCATGTGCAGGCTAAATCGGGGTTATCTGCTGCAGAGATTATTAAGGAAAAGCATGTGCAGACTAAGTCGGGGTTATCTGCTGCAGAGATTATTATGGAAATGCATGTGCAGGCTAAGTCGGTGCTATCTGCTGCAGAGATTATTAAGAAAATGCATGTGCAGACTAAGTCGGGGTTATCTGCTGCAGAGATTATTAAGGAAATGCATGTGCAGGCTAAGTCGGAGCTATCTGCTGCAGAGATTATTAAGGAAAAGCATGTGCAGGCTTAATCAGGGCTATCTGCTGCAGAGATTATTATGGAAAAGCATGTGCAGGCTAAATCAGGGCTATCTGCTGCAGAGATTATTAAGGAAAAGCATGTGCAGGCTAAATCAGGGCTATCTGCTGCAGAGATTATTATGGGAAAGCATGTGCAGGCTAAATCAGGGCTATCTGCTGCAGAGATTATTAAGGAAATGCATGTGCAGGCTAAGTCGGGGCTATCTGGTGCAGAGATTATTCTGGAAAAGCATGTGCAGGCTAAATCAGGGCTATCTGCTGCAGAGATTATTAAGGAAAAGCATGTGCAGGCTAAATCGGTGCTATCTGCTGCAGAGATTATTAAGGAAATGCATGTGCAGGCTAAATCGGGGTTATCTGCTGCAGAGATTATTAAGGAAATGCATGTGCAGACTAAGTCGGGGTTATCTGCTGCAGAGATTATTAAGGAAATGCATGTGCAGGCTAAGTCGGTGCTATCTGCTGCAGAGATTATTAAGGAAATGCATGTGCAGACTAAGTCGGGGTTATCTGCTGCAGAGATTATTAAGGAAATGCATGTGCAGGCTAAGTCGGTGCTATCTGCTGCAGAGATTATGAAGGAAATGCATGTGCAGATTAAGTTGTGGTTATCTGCTGCAGAGATTATTAAGGAAATGTATGTGCAGGCTAAGTTGGGGCTATCTGCTGCAGAGATTATTATGGAAAATCATGTGCAGGCTAAGTCTGGGTTATCTGCTGCATAGATTATTAAGGAAATGCATGTGCAGGCTAAATCGGGGTTATCTGCTGCAGAGATTATTAAGGAAAAGCATGTGCAGACTAAGTCGGGGTTATCTGCTGCAGAGATTATTATGGAAATGCATGTGCAGGCTAAGTCGGTGCTATCTGCTGCAGAGATTATTAAGAAAATGCATGTGCAGACTAAGTCGGGGTTATCTGCTGCAGAGATTATTAAGGAAATGCATGTGCAGGCTAAGTCGGAGCTATCTGCTGCAGAGATTATTAAGGAAATGCATGTGCAGGCTAAATCGGTGTTATCTGCTGCAGAGATTATTATGGGAAAGCATGTGCAGGCTAAATCGGGGTTATATGCTGCAGAGATTATTAAGGAAAAGCATGTGCAGGCTAAGTCGGGTTTATCTGCTGCAGAGATTATTAAGGAAATGTATTTGCAGGCTAAGTCGGGGTTATCTGCTGCAGAGATTATTAAGGAAATGTATTTGCAGGCTAAGTCGGGGTTATCTGCTGCAGAGATTATTAAGGAAATGCATGTGCAGGCTAAGTCGGGGTTATCTGCTGCAGAGATTATTAAGGAAATGCATGTGTAGGCTAATTCGAGGTTATCTGCTGCAGAGATTATTATGGGAAAACATGTCTTTATTCAGTTTATTAATACAGAATCCTCTTGCATTTAATGCAGTGTTTCAGAGTCACTGGCATGTTCATTGAAAGCAGAAACCACAGGCTTTTTTCCAGACCACTAGATTAGTATTTAAACTAACTATTCAAGGACACTTTAAATTGTGGATTGTTAAAAAATAGTTGACAGCTGTTCAAAGCTACTATCTCTTTCTTCTTTGGCTTGGCTTCGCGGACGAAGATTTATGGAGGGGGTAAATGTCCACGTCAGCTGCAGGCTCGTTTGTGGCTGACAAGTCCAATGCGGGACAGGCAGACGCGGTTGCAGCGGTTGCAGGGGAAAATTGGTGGGTTGGGGTTGGGTGTTGGGTTTTTCCTCCTTTGTCTTTTGTCAGTGAGGTGGGCTCTACGGTCTTCTTCAAAGGAGGTTGCTGCCCGCTGAACTGTGAGGCGCCAAGATGCACGGTTTGAGGCGAGATCAGCCCACTGACTGTGGTCAATGTGGCAAGCACCAAGAGATTTCTTTAGGCAGCCCTTGTACCTCTTCTTTGGTGCACCTCTGTCTCAGTGGCCAGTGGAAAGCGCGCCATATAACACAATCTTGGGAAGGCGATGGTCCTCCATTCTGGAGACGTGACCTACCCAGCGCAGTTTGATCTTCAGCAGCGTGGATTTGATGCTGTCGGCCTCTGCCATCTCGAGTACTTCAATGTTGGAGATGAAATCGCTCCAATGAATGTTGAGGATGAAGCGGAGATAACGCTGGTGGAAGCGTTCTAGGAGCCGTAGGTGATGCCGGTAGAGGACCCATGATTCGGAGCCGAACAGGAGTGTGGGTATGACAACGGCCCTGAATACGCTAATCTTTGTGAGGTTTTTCAGTTGGTTGTTTTTCCAGACTCTTTTGTGTTGTCTTCCAAAGGCGCTATTTGCCTTGGCAAGTCTGTTGTCTATCTCATTGTCGATCCTTGCATCCGATGAAATGGTGCATCCGAGATAGGTAAACTGTTTGACCATTTTGAGTTTTGTGTTCCCGACTGAGATGTGGGGGGGCTAGTAGTCATGGTGGGGAGCTGGCTGATGGAGGACCTCAGTTTTTTTCAGGCTGACTTCCAGTCCAAACATTTTGGGCAGTTTCCGCAAAACAGGACGTCAAGCACTGAAGAGCTGGCTCTGAATAGGCAACTAAAGCGGCATCATCTTCAAAAAGTCGTTCACGGACAAGTTGCTCTTGTGTCTTGGTATGAGCTTGCAGGCGCCTCAGATTGAAGAGACTGCCATCCGTGCTATACCGGATGTACAGCTACTATAGAAGGCAGAAAATTCACACCTTTCTGTACAGAAGCCAATGGAAGTTTCTTTGCTTTGTGTGTCTTAAAGATTTGCTAATCTCTCCAGACTAATCATAAACTAAATGAACACAGGACTCGGATGTTCAATATGTATTGAAGACAAACCCTCTAGACATTAACTCAACTGTTTTTAAGACATGAAACTTTATCAAAATTAACAGTTAAAATGGGCAACCAATTGATGTCAGTGATTTACATTTCAAGAGAGAGAACACAATGACAAATGTTAACTGTAACAATATACCTCAAACAAATTCAAAGAGATATGCTTATCAACTTGTAAGAGATATGCTGCCAAAATATGCCTTAAATTCTGTACCATTTCACTGTGATCTTTGAGTGGGGTTTGATATTGACTAAGGTGACCCTGTCTACCAGAACTTGATGCACTTCACTCCCACTAGCATAATTTAATAAATCTGTTTTGTGTACTCTATGGTCTTCCCTGTATTTTTCTGTCTTGACAGCTTCGGATGACTATCACACCATCCTCTGACTCTCACCACCAAGCTAATTCTGCATCCCAGTGGCTTGCTTGCCCTGAATCATATGTGATATGATCTTCTGGACCTACCACATGGAACCGTGAAGGATATTCCTAAAATAATCACTCTCATTAGCTGCTTTCAGGTGCATTCTCCGCCAAGAATGCGCCTGCAGAAGTGAATGCGCCAGCCACCCCTACCCTGACATCCCGTGCCGGCAGCCCCAGCCCTGATGTCTCGCACCTGAGGGGGGTGCAGGGGCAGCAGGGAAGGGGGCTGTCAGGCGTGAGGAGTTGGGTCGCCAGCTGATTGTCATCAATCTGCCCCTTAGCAGTTGGTTTCAGGCGGCTGCATTCAGGGGCCTAGGGGGACTTCAGTGCTCCAGTGATTATCCCTCTCAGAGGAGGATTAGAAAGTGCGCCTCGGGGGTGCCTCCTGCTCTTTCAGGTGGCCTCAAAAGACAGCTGCATAGGGGTAGAATATGTGGCTTTACATCGGGGTATTCTGGCCACTTGAAAGAGCCTACTTACTGCCCTGCCTTTGTTAAATCTTCTTTGTTACCTTTTCAAATAATTTCAGGTTTCTGAGATACCATTTCCCAAACACAAAGCCATATTAACAATCTCTGATCTGCCTTTACCTTTAGAAATGTAGATTGATCCTGTATCTCAGAATCCCCTCCAGTAACTTTCCCATCACTGAGATCAGCCTATAGTTCCCTGGCATGTCTTTGCACAATTCCATGATCTCCAAATCCTCCAATGGAGTTCAGAGTAATTTACTGTGCCGCTTTTATTATCAAATAAATTCTTGAAGCTTACTCTACAAGAGGGAATATGAGAATATAGTTTCATTCTCCACTCACACCTGGTTCTATCGGCCTAGAGCCCACATGCCCCTTAGCCCACCCCTGATTTTTCCATCCCCATCTTCCCGGTGCTCTTTTCTCCCTCCTTCTGGTTCTCTCCAACATCCCCTCCCCATCATCGATCACCTCAACCCTACCTGATTCCATTTACCTTTCCCCACACACTACTTCTTCTGTTTATCCTATTCCTTCCCCAAATTATTCCATCCTGCTCTGTCTCCATTAAAATGTAATGTATATGCTTTTTACATAGCCACTTTGTTCTGTGAAATTATTCCCTTTTTTCGTAAAGGTGTGCTGTGTAAAAAGAAAGGAACTGGAATAGGGGTGTGATTCCAGTTCCATCTTTTTTTTTTTGCTTAGACCCTTTGTAATTTTCCCAGAATGCCTGCAGTGTAAACTGCACTGCAGGCATTCCGGGACCAACTCGGCTAATGAATATGATGTTACAGTCGACATCAACGCAGTCCTGCCTCTTTAGATACCGCCTTGAGGTAAACCCTTATGTCAATGTGTTTAATTGCATTTTGTGTAAGGTTAATGTATGCAGATTGGCAAATGGACACGAGTTTCATTTGCTAGGCCTGGATGCCTTGACTGTCTTTGCTCACCACCCGGCCAAGGGGGTATGTTAAAAATGGTTAACAGTTTAACGGACATCTAATTGGGACATCAGACAGGTGTGGGTTGGAACCAGTGTTGGAGGAGACAACTTGCTAAACCAGGATGAGGTACAAAGAAAGGAAATGTGAAGTGCACAATCCTCAGACGAGCAGATGATCTGAAAGCCTCGCTAATGATATTGGTCAGTGAGGGATCTGAACCCTGTCCATCCTCCTTGCTTCATTGGGGTTCAAAATTCTGCTTGCATGTCTAAGACCACTTGCTCCCCTCCATGCTCCAAACACCTCTAGGAAGTCTAGGTCCCAACTGATGGCACTGTCTCAGAATTCACGGTTGCAATTGGCTGAAGTTTTTCTCTGACTCTATTTAGTAATTCTGTGACAAAATAAACTCTAAGAGCTGGTAAATGGGGACAGCTCCTCAAGGAAACTTGCAGCACTCGGCGAAGGAACAACGCTCGGGAGTGCCATTTGATGCATCGAATTTTGTTTCACCATCTGGGTATTATCAATCTCACCAATATCATGAAAAATATCCTGACTTCGGATCCTCCCCAGTGCCGAAACCTTTGTGTTTATTACCCCCCTACTTTGCAAGAGGAGAACATTTATTCCTAGCACTTCTGTTGTTTCAGTAAACACAAAATAAAGGACTGGCAGAGGGTGAGAGAAAAAGACAGGTTGTGATAGAAAGATCAGCTAAAGTAAAATAGAAGGAAACAAGGAAATGAAAGGCTTGCAATGTGGAGTTAGTCACGGAAAGGAGCAACTCAAAGGACATGCACTAATTTACTATTTCTCAGAAGGGCTGAAATGGAGAAGGGTGAGGAGAAGGAGGAGGTGAGTGCAGTGGCATGTATATTATACATCACAATCAACATCAATGCAGTTAGTATTGCATGTTCTGCCTCCTTACATACCGCAATGCTGGTATGCTGTATAAAATGGCAGTCTGAGAGATTTGCAGGTTTTGGCCCTTCCTGTGTGAATGACCAATGCTGGCACATCAGGAGGCAATTCAGAACGGAAAAATCCTGTGATTGCTGTGCAAATATCATAATAGATGGAAAGCAATTTACACTTCTATAAAGAACATTCTCAAGCCATCTATGTTCAAGGTTGAAATGCCAAAACAAAAGAATGTAATTTGCTTGTTCACACTGACATCAGTCAGATTTCTCCAAAAGCATTCTATTTTGTGGCATGTTACATTATTAAACTGGATCAGATACTCATTCCAGGAAAGGCAATGATTCAATCTCAGCATCTCACTAAGGCAGAATTTGATGCCTCAACACCTGCATTGTTTCATCATATTTTACAGATGGTGCACATATAAATGAGTCAAGAACTAAATAGCACTTCAAGCTGCGGATTATGCATTTATAGAGCATCTTGCCATTTCTTAATATGATATGTAAAAAAATTATGTGATAAAAATATTTCTGGTGATGCTAAAACCATGACCTTTAATTTTTTTCCCATATCTAATGGCTCTCACGTAAAGGGCATTTTGATAGCTTGCCGAAGAATGTAATATCATTGACTTTTATTCTCCTGACTTATTTACAAGAGGATTTAATTTTAAAGCATTTTTCAGAAGTCTCAGGCACATTTTTCATCAGCATGTCAACTACAGCCTAATTGGTAGTTTTCCACACCCAAACTCAAAAGCTGTTGGTTCTAGTCCTAATCTAATGCATGGAAGAGAAAAGCACAGTACTGTACACTAATCTAAAGAGAGTGGTGAAGTACTAGAAAAAAAATTCTAAGGCACATTTTCAAAGATGCATAGAAGAGATACCTTTCATGTTATTACCAGTATTAAATCTTCAATGAACATTTAAAAGACGATTATCAATACATTATCCCACGCATTTTGTGGAAGTTGACTGTGTGCAAATAGGCTGTGACATTTCTTGCATTTTGTACCCAAAAGCTATCTGCCATAAGTTTGTCTTTCCTGCTCCAGGTATCCAGGTTTAGCTCCACCTCCTGCCTTGTTACTCATCTCAGGGAGGCAGCAATGAATCTTGCAGCACTCAAGTTAAGTTGAGGTCCTGAAACTCAACACCCACCCATCAACAGTAAGGGGATAGATGGAGCAGCTTCCATAATTTGTTTGCCAGTTATTGGAGTTCTGAGAGTCTGTGGAACAATGCACTTGGTCAGGAATGTTGCTGCTGGTGTTGTTCAGAACTGTGGACACTAGCAAAAATCAGGAAAAGAATGGTCACTTATTGAGAACAGATCAATTGAGGGTTCCTCCACAAAAATGAAAACTCTATGAACATGAAGGAGGAGTTTTGCCGGTGTGAAAGTCATGGAATAATCACAGAGTCAGACAATATGGAACCTGACCATGCATTCGCACGTCTTCCAACCCACCCCTTCCATGCAGACAAGTGGACACCCATGTGCATTAATCCCATCATCCAGCTTGTCTTGACCCATTGCTTTATCTGCCTGGGTGATATACATCCATGATGAGGCACTTCTTCAATAGTGTCACTGACTCTTGTTCCACCACTCTTTCCAGCATTGT
The DNA here is from genome assembly GCF_036971445.1 of Narcine bancroftii. Taxonomy (NCBI): domain Eukaryota; kingdom Metazoa; phylum Chordata; class Chondrichthyes; order Torpediniformes; family Narcinidae; genus Narcine; species Narcine bancroftii. The sequence continues at coordinate 53,048,646 of NC_091473.1, forward strand.
ATCCAGGTACTCACTACACTGCGTGAAAAAGGATCTCCTCGTATCTCCACAACTGAAAATGTACACCCTCAAAATGCATTTTTAAAAAATATATAGGCCTCTACCATTCAATTTGATCAAGCTTAATCATATCCTCTGTTAACCTGCACTCCAGCCTCTTTCCAAATTTAAAACACTCCATGTCATAAAACATCTTGAGAGACAGATTCAGCAACCATTGACCAGGCCTGGAACAGTTTGCAAAAAAAAAAAAATACATTTCTTTCCTATTTGAGTCAGGTCTGGCAGAGATTTGTATGAAATGAAGAGCACACAAATTCTCTCTTCTGGGAAAACAATGCCAGCCACAAAAGAGATGGACATCTTGTCTGCTGGGGTTAGATATGGTGCAGGCAGTAAGTGATATCTAACGAGCTTAAAACTAGCTCGATCCAGACCTGCACATTACACCCATCAGGGTAGGAATAGGAAAAGTGCTAAAAGACAGCAAAACCAGACCAAGGCACTGAGATCCAGGGATGACGAAGAGTCCTGTACAACCACCTGTGATAAATACCAGTGTATATCTTGTGGTAACAAAGCACTGACCCACAACAAAGAGATGGAGACTTAGACTTGGACAAATGTGACAATAGGAGAGAATAAATCCTTTGAAGGAGATAATGCTGGGGTGTTACCTTAGAGTAGCTGGAATCCCTCCTGAACGTAAGTATGAGAGAAGTTAAGAGCTAAAAACATTGCTGCGTTCTCAAATTTAAATCATTTCAGGGGCAGAATGCCCGGAGAGAACATTAATGACCCAGATGAGTTTTATTGATACTCTGGAAGCTTTCATTATCATCATTGATTTCTTTCCTGTCTATTAACAAATGATTTAATTAATTGAATTGAACTTGCCCTGTGGATAATTTTGGAATTGGCACCATTAACCTATGCCTGTGGAATACTGGTTGGATAACCATCATACTTAAATTGATCATGCAGTTTGGGAAATTACATTCAGGTGCTCTGCTCAAAAAATTGAAATTCACTCCCTCCTGTCTCCACAATTCAACATATAACAGTAATTTTTGCATACCTACCTCTAGAAACAGATCAAGATCAATAAATCCAACACCATTGAAAAGGGCTGAATCTTGTGACTTTATCAGAGCTCCAGTTAAATTGTTCTTTGAGATGCACTGTCCTTCAACTGATGGTAGTTTCATAATTAGGGATTCCTTAAAGACTACTTAAGAGGCCAAATAATTTTCTATACTACAAAGGTCAAAAAATAAATGATTACAAAAATAAACAAATTAGAATAAAAAATAACTGTATTAGAAAAAGATGATCAAAATTTTTGCTGACAAGAAAAAGATTAAGAATTGATAAATAAGGAAATTGAATATATCACACATATGGAGAAAATGATTTTAAGATCTAAGCAAAGTTTTGGCCTGGCAGTTAAGGGCAGAAGAAACCTCACAAACAATTAATCGGATACAAATTCACATAAACCTGAAGAAATTAATGTAACTTTTAGACAATTTTATGAAAAATTATATAAATCAGAATCATCGGGTGATTTAAAAAAAATAGATTGAATTACTGAAATTAAATCAAGAAGAGCAGATGGATTTAGACACCCCTTCTTTTAATGAGGAAATTGAAAGATCTTTGAATTTGGTACAGATTAATAAATCACCAAGAGAGGACAGATTCCCTGGTGAGTTTTATAAAGAATTTAAATATTTGTTGTTACCTCTCATTATGAGGGTATTAAATAAGGCAGCGGAACACAAGCACTTGTGGAATCTTTCTCAACAGCTATTAATACAGGTCTGCTCAAAAAAGATAAAGATCCGTTAAAATAATCCTCATATAGAGCTATTTCATTATTAAATACAGACTATAGCAAAAACGTAGCTAACAGACTGGCACAATATTTACCAAAATTGACAAATCCAGATCAAGCTGGTTTTGTGGAAAAAAAAGACAATTGGCTGACGACTTGAGTGGACTATTTAATATTATACATTTGGCACAGTCTGAGAATTTGAGTGTGGCCATGGCTTTGGATGCCGAGAAAGGCATTTGACAGACTAGAGTAGGATTTTTTAAATTCAAAATACTTGAGAAATTTGGATTGGGACAGTCATTTACTAATTGGATGAAAACACTTTATAGTAAACCTCAAGCTAAGGTTGTCACCAATAGTCAGATGTCTCACGTTTTCCCACTCAGTAGGTCAAGTAGACAAGGTTGTCCATTATCTCCAGCTCTATTTATTTTAGCAATACAATCACTAGCAGAATTTGTTTGATGGGATCCAACCATAAGGGGGTTCAGAGTGAACAGGAAAGAACATGAGATAAATTTATTTGTTGATGATGTATTAATATATTTGACAAATCTGACTGAATCTCTCGGTAAGTTGCAAGATATCCTGGAAGATTATGGTAAGGTTTCAAGGTATAAAATAAATTTTTATAAAAGCCAAACTATGCCCCTAGCAAACGGAGATTATAGACAGTTCTTACAAGGAAATAAATTTAATTGGCCACAAGGATGTATTAAATATTTAGGGATAAGGGTGGACACTAATCTGCAGAATTTATATAACTTGAATTACCATCATTGATTGACCAGCACCATTCCTCTTCCCCAGAGACATCTGACGCAACTATCAGCACCAGCTGCACTGCCCCAACACTAACCTCAACCCCACCCACACCCCCCCCCCCCCGAATCAGCCACAACATTCTGTTCAGCCATACAAATTGCAGCCCAACACAAAGAGCACTGCCCAGGAGCATATAGCAGCACCACAGCTATCACTGCAATGGTCAGTTTGATGGACGAAACCACTGGATAGGCTAAACCTGTATATAGACTCTGAATTGACTCTGACACCTCACCCCACCAGACTTTGTTTCAAAAGAAGGTGTGAATGTGGTGGAACACTGCAGTTCAGTCATTGTACTGGTTGGCCCGTCCCTGACACTGTATCTCCTCCCACTCCAGGATTCATAATAAAGGCAGTATCGCCCAATCCACTCTGCCTTGGAATCAGGGCAACAGCATGTAAGATATGAATGTAAGTTTATAGTGATTAAAACCTATTAATATCAACTTCTGGCCTGTCTGGTCTAATAGACAAAGCTACACTATCCCTTGAAGAGAACAGATTTAACAAGCCTTGCAAATTTTGGAAAATGACTGTGAAATTGGCAGCAGATTTCAAAGACTGCATGTTTTTAACTTAATACATTTGCAGAGTGAAGGGAAAAAGGCCTGAAGCAGAGACCATGTGACCAGCTTATTAAAAAGACAGTGGAATGTTTGTTCAGGAGGCCATTTTAAGAAGACAGCACAGAGTAAAGAGCTTTTCAACCTCATTTGTGGGAATGAGAAACACATGGTCTTATTGTGTGGTTATGGACAAACTGTCAGGTTTCCTCCTGTTAGTATAGAGGGATGAGAAGACCACTTTGATTGATCCACAAAAAGGGTTCTAGTTGCAGGAGAAATACTGTGCTTGGATGACGACTAGAGTGAGAGTCACTTGAGTTTGGGTGATCCATGAAAAGAATTCTGAGAGATTTCTGAGCATCACTTGCTTCATGTCCCCAATGCCAAAGAAGAGGGAAATTTTGGTTGGTACTCATCATCTAAAAAGGACATTTCTCTGAAGCATCTTAATAAGGATTTCTGGAGTTAATCAACATTCTATCGCCCCCAGTCTCTTTCACCCACTTCAGGAACTGTTAACTTCATTTTCAGCCTGCATGTCTGACCCATCCACAGCTTGCGTGTTGCATTCATCTAAGGTCTGAGTGCCTCAACCATCCACAGCTTGCGTGTTGCAATCATCTAAAGTCTGCGTGCCTCAACCATCCACAGCTTGCGTATTGCATTCATCTAAGGTCTACGTGCCTCAACCATCCACAGCTTGCGTGTTGCATTCATCTAAGGTCTGTGTGCCTCAACTATCCACAGCCTGTGTGTCATACCAATTTCAAGTCCACATGCCATCACTGAATTTCCAAAACTGAACTATGAACTGACTTCCAAGAATTGGGCCTTGAGCTGTAGTGGCTTGGGGTTTCCCCACACACGCCAGTATATTAACGCATAGTTAGAGTATATAAGTCGAGATAAATTTAGTTAAGTTTAGATAAATGTGAATAAATTAAAAGAGGTTTATATCATTGTTAATTAATAATTAAAAATGTTATTTTAAATATAACACCATCTGGGCTAATATTTATCGCTGCTGTCTGGTATGTAACAAAATGAATGCAGTATCAAAGAGATATAATTGAACAGGATTTAAAACATGTTAATTTGAAAATTAACTCTGCCCAACAATTAATTGCTTGGTGATCCCAACAATGCTACAGTACAACTCAATTAGTACACATATATTCAATTCATAATATAAATTGTTAATTGTAGTCAATAAATTGTTGTGAGCATTTCTCATCCTGGCTTCAACCTTGAAGATTCAGCAAAACAGGTTTTATTCAGCCATTCAAGGATTGTTGCAGAATTCATGTCTAATCAAGCTGGGGAATGCATGGCAATGTAACAAGCAAGGGAAATATTGAGCAGTAAGGGAATCCAACTTGGCACATTTGGAACAATTCAGTGAAACACAAGGTTAGGGTAGTTGAAATATTGCTGCAAGGAGCTTTGATGAGTTGAATGGATTTTCTCTTTGTTCTGTTTGTCTTTCAGGCAAATTCTAGCAGGATCAATGCATATCAGCATACCAGCATTACACTAGTTTGATGTTTAATTCCATCTTTACTCAAAATATTGACACTGCAGTGAGATAATGATCTTGTATTAACTATTCAGTAGATGTCAAAAATCTTTCACATATCCATTTAGTCACTCTGCGCTCTATATAGGTCATTACTTCTAATAGGCACTCAGGACCATAGACACTCCACTGAGTACAAACGCAATAATTTAGCCATGTTTAACACTGAAACCATGAATTTTATTTTATTTTCTCTGCTGCGATTCCAGTTGGAATGATGTTTGTTTGCTCTTTTCTAATTTGCTCCTGCAGCAATCTTTCGTCATTCTTTTTTTTTAACTTTGATCCCGAACTGCTCAAATTCCTTCACCAGAACATCTTTATCTGTCCTTATTCTGTTGTTGCAAGGATCACCATCCAAGTTTCTCTCCAACTTAAAGGGAGGAGTCTTTTACCTTGGTACCAGGAAGGCTAAATAGTCTTGAAGACTTCGGCTCAAAGTAGAAGAAATGGTTAAATCCTACTGACTACACTGCTCACCACAATATCAGCTTCCATGGCTTGATGTCACCCACCTACACCATGGTGTTTCGATCACTTTCCTTATCCTTGATATCAGTGTCTCTCAACCTTTTTCTTCCCACTCACATGCCACCTTAAGCAATCCCTTACTAACTACAGAGCACTGATGGCATAGGGATGACTTAAAGAGTGTCAACAGACTATTCTCAACCAGTCCAGCTGGTGAGGCAATTACCTGCGAGCTACAACTTTATATTGTTCTTTTACAACTGCAAATTAAAACTGCAAAGTTAATTAAATTCAATTGATAAACCAAATGAAGAAATAAATATTTAAAATGCAATTTTCCCTTACTCCATGGACATGGCACAAAGAAGCAGGAATTTGCTTGATTATGGTTCCTTTCCCAAGAAAATCTCCACAGTTTTCTTCAAATTTGTTGATGATTTCAGATCCAGATTTATTGTCAGAGAACGTACATGGCATCACATACAACCCTGAGATTCCTTCAACCTGTTGGTGCGGCAGAATTACCACTAATTGGTCGTGCAAAAAAATAAACTGTACACTGTATAAGCAAACATAACAAATGTAAACAAACTGGCTGTGCAATACAGGGAGAGAAAAAAAAATCAATGAAGTGCACAAGTAATAATACTGAAATTAGTCCCGACTGAGTTTGCTGTTCAGGAGTCTGATGGAGGAAGGGTAGCCGCTGTTCCTGAACCTGATGGTGCGAGTCTTGTAGCACCTCTACCTCTTTCCTGATAACAGCAGTGAGAACAGAGCATGTGCTGGGTGGTGTGGATCCTTGATGATTGCTGCTGCTCTCGAACAGCAGCATTCCCTAGAGATGTTCTCGATAACGGGAAGGGTTTTGCCTGTGATGTCCTGGGCTGTGTCCACTACCTTTTGGAGGGCTTTATGCTCAGGGTTATTGGCATTCCCATACCAGATCATGATGTAGCCGGTCAGTACACTCTCTACCACATATCTGTAGAAATTTGCCAGGGTTTCTGATGTCATACCAAACCTCTGCAAAGTCCTAACGAAACAGTGGCATTGACATACTTTCTTCACGATGCCATTGGTGTGTTGTGTCCAGGAAAGATGCTCCAAGATAGTGACTCCCAAGAACCTAAATGTATTACCCTCTCCACCTTTGATTCCCCACTGATCACTGGATTTTATACCTCTGACATTCCTTTTCTGAAGTCAACAATCAGCTCCTTTAATTTTGGTGATTTTGAGTTCAAGGTCTTGTTGGTGCACCATTCCACCAAGTTTTCAATCTCCCTTCAGTATGCTGACTCACCACCTTTCTTTAAACATCTCACTAATGTGGAATTGTCGGCAAATTTATAGATGGTGTTATTGTTGCACTGAGCTACACAGTTGTAGATGTAAAGTGAGTAGAACAGGGGGCTAAGAACACAGCCCTGTGGTGCTCCGGTACTGATGGAGATTGTGGAGGAGAAGTTCTTACCAATCTTCACTGATTGTGGTCTGGAAGTGAGGAAATCCATGATCCAATTCCATAGTGGGGTGTTAACACAGTGGAGTTTGTTGATCTGTTTTGAGGGGATGATGGTGTTAGATACTGAATTGTAGTCGATAAAGAACATCCTGATGTATGCATCTTTGCTGTCCAGGTGTTCCAGGGCTTTGTATAGAGCCAGTGAGACGGCATCCGCCGTAGACCTGTTGCTGTGATAGGTGAACTGGAACTGCTCAGACAGGAACTGATATGCTTCAACACCAGCCTTTCAAAACACTTCATCATTGTTGATGTAAGTGCTACTGGTCAATAGTCATTAAGGCAGGTTACTACACTCTTCTTGGGCACCATTTGAAACAGGTGATACCACGTCCTCCTGGAGTGAGATAACCATATGACCATATAACCACTTACAGCACAGAACAGGCCAGTTCGGCCCTACTAATCCATGCCGTAACAAATCCCCACCCTCCTAGTCCCACTGACCAGCACCCGGTCTATACCCCTCCAGTCCTCTCCTATCCATGTAACTATCTAGTCTTTCCTTAAATGTAACCAATGATCCCGCCTCAACCACGTCTGTCGGAAGCTCATTCCAGATCCCCACCACCCTTTGCGTAAAGAAATTTCCCCTCATGTTCCCCTTATAATTTTCCCCCTTCAATCTTAAACCATGCCCTCTAGTTTAAATCTCCCCCACTCTTAATTGAAAAAGCCTATCCACATTTACTCTGTCCCTTTTAAAATCTTAAACACCTCTATCAAGTCCCCTCTCAATCTTCTACTCTCCAGAGAAAAAAGCCCCAGTCTGCACAACTCAAACCTTGAAATCCTGTCAACATTCTCGTGAACCTTCTCTGCACTCTCTCTATTATGTTTATATGAGATATTGAAGATATCCGTGGATACCTTTGCAAGTTGATCTGCACAGATCTTTAGTACTTGGCCAGGAACTCCATCCGTGTCAGATGCTTTCTTTGGAATCACTCTGCTGAAGGCAGCATGGAATTATCCTCAGATATGGACAGGGTGGGATTGTCAGGGAACATTGTGGTGCAGAGATGATGAGTCTCTTATTAATCAATATTAGATCAGAAATGGTTCAAGAACACAAGGATGCACAGATCAGAGTTTATTGAAACTCTTTTTGTTGAGTTTATTCAACTCTGATAGCTTGGACTAAAAAAAAATAGACTTGATGCAAACTTTATATAGTGCATTGTAAACTCCACACAAATTTATAAATATAACAAAAAAAAATATGTGCAACTCAATGAATCCTTTATCAAAAGAATTGCACAGAAATCACAGCAAAGCTGAAAATCAATATTACATGAATAATCTGGTAGCAAAATAATAATTTGCTATTGATATCAATCCTGATTTTGAAATTTACAATGATGGAAAAAATAAACAATGCAAGGATACTTAAACAGAATTTATGGACCCCCCATAAACATGGAGTTGCTGGAAAATTGTATTGTGAATAATTTATGTGGCTTTGTTTGATCATTGAGCTTAATCAGGATGGAATATCTAAATAGTTTGCATTCAACCACATGGTTTGCCTTCACATGTTGGTTATTATTTTCAGTAAATGTGTTTTCTTTTGTTGTTCTTTTAGCAGGTTAGTTGTATTTTTTAAGCCCTATGAGTCATCAATACCATCTGTGTCTCTCAAGCAGACATGGCAGAGATGGGCAGCAGGACTGGTTCAATCTGACAGAGCTGTCTGTATGGAGACTACACATTCACCTTACCACTCTGTGTTTCCACAGGAACTCCATTTTCCTCCTACAGCCTAAAGATACACTGCCAGGTCAACTGGCTGATGTACATTGCTCCTTATGTAAATCAGTGGCAGGAGAATGAGTGGGTGGGGGGAAAGGAGATGAGAAAATAGTTTACACCAGATTGTGGGGAAAATGGGTTCCTCAGAGAGGTGGAAGAAACTCAATGGGTTAAATTGCATCCTCCGCATGTATGCAAAAATGAAAAGTAACACTTGCAATTGCAGTGAAGAATTAACAGAGATGAAGGAAAAAGACTGTTGCTTCCCAAATGAAAATTACTTTCTTTCATTTTTTTTGAATACTTCATTTATAAATCTTTAACCACAAAAAAATTATTACATGTGGTAATATACTCCCATCCCCCTCAACCCAACCCCCACCTCCCACACCAAAAAAGAAATAAAATAAAGAAAAAACTGGAGAATGCCAAGAAAATAAAACATTTATACAGAAAAATCTATTGGTTACCAAGAAGTGATGTCTTCAGAGAGTCAATCGTACATGCAAACCAAAATTTTGTAAATATATGCTCAATATTAAAAAAAATATTTATCTCACAGATTATAAGTAATTTTCTCTAATGGTATAGAGCTATGAAGTCCTACATGCCATCTTTCCATGCCTAAATCTATTTCTGACTTCCATGATATTGCTATACATTTCCTTGAAAAAACTACTAAAGCAATGAACACAAATTCAATTTGATTAATATTTAAATTTAAGTTTGGCCTTATAACCTTAAAATTATTCAGTAAAAATAACATTAGATCCTGTGGAAATTTGGCCGCAGTAATTTGTTCCAAAAAAGTTACCTACTCCTCACCAAAATTGTCTAAATTTAGGACATTGCAAAGTTGAATGAAAAAAGGTTCCAACCTCAGATCTACATCTAAAACATAAATCTGATATGGCAGGATTTAATCTACTTAATTTTTGCAAAGTCAAATATAACTGATGTAAAAAAATTATATTTATAAGTATCATCATATTATTCTTACACAAATCCATCCAATACTTTTCATTTATTTGAGTATTTAAATCTAATCCCAATCTTGACCCCAATTTTGGGGACCTTAGTTTGAAGTAAATTATACATTATGGAAATACATTTATTTACAGTAGTGTTAGAAATCAGTAATTCTAATTTACGTTGATTAGGTAACATCAAAGTAGGACCTATTTTGCCAGATAAAAAAAGATTTAACTTAGTAATAACAAAATAAAGTATTACTAAGTTCATCAATATTTTCCCTCATTCTTTCAAATGTTATAAATCTCCCATTCTCAAAAACAATCTTCAATCCTCTTAATGCCCTTCCGTCTTCAAATCCTCAAGAATTGGTTATCCATTGAAAAAGGAATAAGCCTATTTTGACAAAAAGGAGTTTTCCTAGATATTAAACCTTTCATACCAATTTCATTATCAATATTATTCCACAAGTGTTCAATCAAGTGTTTCAAAATAAACGATTCCCTCCTTCCAAATAACACCTTAGAATTCCATTTACAACTAAAATCTTGGGGATCCATATCCCCTATTGCGTCAAATTCAACAGAAGCCCAAGCTGGAATACTATCTAAATTAAACAATACATTTATAAATCTCAATTATTAATAATTCTTAAAATAAGGAAGACACAAACCCCCTAACTCATATTTCCAAGTCAATTTTTCCAAAGAAACTCTAGGCATTTTATCTTTTTATAAAAATTTCCTAACCAACATATTTAAATCCTTAAAAAAATTGAAAAAATTGGAATGGGAATTGATTGAAAAAAGATATTGAATTCTAGGAAAAACATTCATTTTAATAGTTTACTCTACCAATCAAAGTAATAGGTAAATTATTCAATTTTAAAAAATCAGCAATAATTCTATTAAGCAAAGTTAAATGATTCAATTTGTATAAATTTTTAAAATCATTATCAATTCTAACACTTTTTTGATACCTATATATGGGCACCAAAATTTTGTGACTCTTTTACTCAGCTAAGGGCATAATCTCACTTTTTTCCCCAATTAATTTTATAATTAGAGACTTCCCCATATTCTTTCAATCTAATCTGCAAACAACTTTCCTTCATTTCTTATTTTTGGCATCCCACACCTCCCTCTCTGTAATTAACTCTCAGCTAGCTTCACTGCATTTTTTTAAAGTCTCCCAGACTCCTGCACCCCAATTGAGACATTTTTTTGATTCTCCTATCTTCCTCACCTGTGGTTCAAAACATTTTATTTCTAGTTGTTTTTCTAAAAGATCATTAACTAAATTTGTGTTTACATTTAAAAAAAAATAGATTGGAGGAAGAAGCTGATTGGAGCAAGAGCAGTTTTGTGACCTGAGGGGCAGCAGCCGTTAGAATTTAAAAAGGGGCGAGGCAGCAGCAAAACAATGATTGGAGGAAGAAATTGTGTATCCCTATAAAAGTGAGGGACTGTGTTGTGAAGCAGTCATTGTTGGAGTGGGCTGAGTCAGAGTGGCTCAACAGATTTTTGGTGAGGACAGATAAGGGGTGAGGTATAGCTGGAGTTGAAATAAATCAGAAAGGGTGCTATTCAAGGAACAAAAATAATTCAGTAGGTAGGCACATGTAAGGGCAGGTTTTTAGATATCATATATTTGATTCTCAAGTTATAAACAGTGGGAATGGCAGCCAAGGCAGGAGAATACTCCTCATGCAGAATGTGGGTCATTGGGGAAGCCAACAGTATCCCTGATGACTTCATCTGTGAGAAGTGCATCCAGTTGCAGTTCCTAACAAGCTGGGTTAAGGAATTGGAGCTGGAGTTGGATGAACTCTGGATCATTTGAGAGGCAGAAGGGGTGAAAGACATGATTTACAAAGGACACTATCATAACTAATAGGAAGGAGGAGGGTAGATGGATGACAGTCAGGAGAGGGAAAAGAAACAGGTAAGCAATCCAGGGGACCCCCCTCAATAATAAGTATACCATTTTGGATACTGTTGGTGGGCAACCTATCAGGGATGCAATGGCGATCAAGACTCTGGAAAGGAGTCTCATCCTGTGGCTAAGAAGAGACGAGAAGAGGCATGCTGTAGTGATAGGGTATTCCATACTTAGGATGATAGGTAACAAGTTCTGTGGAAGAGATCAAGTATCCCAGATGGTATGTGCCTCCCTGGTGCCAGGGTCTGAAATATCTGAGATTGAGTTCATGGCATTCTCAGGCGGGAGGGTGAGCAGCCAGATGTCATTGCCCATGTCGGGATCAATGACATGGGTAGGAAAGATGAGGAGTTCCTGCAAAGAGAGTTCAGGGAGTTAGGCACTAGATGAAAGGACAGGACCTCCAGGGTTGTGATCTCAGGATTTCCACCCATGCCATGTGCTAATGAGGTTAGAAATAGGAAGATAATGCTTAACATGTGGCTAAAGACATGTTCTGATGGGACAGTTTGCATCTGAACTTGAGAGGGATCAATAGTCTTGCAGGAAGGTTTGCTAGTGCTGCTCGGTGGGGGGTTAAACTAGATTTGCAGGGGGAGGGGAGAAGAGTGGAGGAGGGAAAAGATGATGTTAAAATTGCAGGCACCGTTAGAAGTCAAAGGATTGTATGTGGTGGAAATGTTCTCAGGTGCATCTATTTCAATGCAAGGTATACACTGTGGAAAGGAAGGTATATAAGAGCAAAAGGGTAGTAAGGGACAAAATTGGTTCCCTTTAAGCTCAGTCAGAGTGGTCAGCTTTATATGGAGCTGAAAGAGATTGAAGAAGTCTTAAATGGTTATTTTTTTTCATCAGTATTCACTCAGGAAAAGGGCATAGTTGTGGGAAGTAAAGAAAACAAGTGGTGATGGAACCTATACAGATTAGAGGAGTAAGTGCTTGCTGTCTTAAAGCAAATGAGGGTGGATAAAACCGAAGGGCCTGACAAGATATTTCCTCAGGCCTTGAGGGAGGCTAAAGTAGAAAGTGCAAGGGCTCTAACAGAAATATTTAAAAGTCCTTAGCCACGGGTGTGGTGCCAGAGGATTGGAGGGTAACTCACATTCTTCTGCTGTTTAAAACAGGCTCCAAAAGTAATCCTGGAAATTATAAGCCGGTGAGCCTGATGTCAGTGGTAGGTAAATTACTGGAAGGTGTTCCTAGAGATCTGATGTACAATTTTTTGGATAGCCATGGACAGATTAGGGATAATCAACATGTGTGTGGTAGGGCATGTTTAATCAATCATATAGAGTTTTTTGAGGAGGTTACCAGAAAAGTTGACAAAGGAATGGCTATGAATATTGATTTCATGTTCTTTAGTAAGACCTTTGACAAGGTCCTGCAAGGGAGGTTAGTCAGGAAGGTTCGGTCGCTAGGTAATTATGGTGAAGTAGTGAACTGGATTTGACTATAGCTGGATGGGAGAAGCCAGAGAGTAGTGGTGACTGCTTCTCAGACTGGAGGACTGTGACTAATGGTGTGCCTTGAGGATTGGTGTTGGGACCATTGTTGTTTGTCATCTATATCAATGATCTGGATGATAATGTGGCAAATTTGGATCAGCAAATTTGCAGATGAGACTAAGATTGGAGGTGTTATGGACAGCGAAGAAGGTTGTCAAAGCTTGCAGAGGGATCAGGACCAGCAGGAAAAATAAGCTGAAAAATGGCAGATGGAATTTGATGAAGACAAATGTGAGTGTTGCATTTTGGTAGGACCATTCAAGAAAGAACATGCATGGTAACTGGTAGGGCACTGAGGAGTGTAATAGAAAAGAGGAATCTGGAAATAGCGACACATTATTCCCTGAAAGTTGCATCACAGGTGGATAAGGTTGTAAAGAGAGCTTTTGGCATATTGGTCTTCATAAATCAAAGTATTAAGCATAGGAGTTGGGATGTTATACTAAAGTTATATAAAATGTTGGTGAGGCAAAATTTGGAGTATTGTGTTCAGTTTTGGTCACCTCACTACAAGAAAGATTTCAATAAGATAGAAAGTGTGCAGAAAAGTATTACTCAGATGTTGCCTGGACTTCAGGAATTGAGTTACATGGAAAGGTTAAACAGGTTAGAACTTTATTCCCTGGAGTGTAGAAGAATGAGGGTAGATTTGATAGAGGTATTTAAAATTATAAGGGGATAGACAGTAAAGGTTGATAGGCTTTTTCCACTGAGAGTAAGTGAAATATAAACAAGAGGACAGGGTTTAAGAATGAAAGGGAAAAGTTTGATGGGAACATGAGGGGGATCTTCTTCACATAGAGTGGTGGGTGTGTCGAACACACTTCCAACTGAAGTGGTGAATATGGGCTCATTTTTAATATTTAAGAGGAATTTGGACAGATACATGGATGGAAAAGGTATGGAGGACTCTGGACTGGGTACAGAACAGTGGGACTTGACCAAAAATGGTTCTGCACCCGACTAGAAGGGCCAAAGAAGTCTGTTCTTGTGCTGTAATGCTTTATTATTCTAAAACCTCTGTGCTTCTACACGTGGAATTAAAAACTGCCACGAGAAAACCAGCCCTTCAGTTCAACTGCTGCATGTTGCCTGATCTGCATAATATCCTCCAACACTTTCTTTCTTATTTATAAGTACTCAAACAGATTGTGATATGGGGTCTGAGCTGATGGCCTTGGATTTCCTTATCTTCAAGAAACTGCAGCTAAACTATGACTGGATACATGACAACATTATAATTGGTACAACCTTGAGTGCCATAAAAATGTCACTGGTTTACTGCCTCATAGACCTTAATATGGTTAACAATAAATGACAGGATAACAACTGACTTTTGTACAGACTGTGTGAGCAGGCAACCAGCATGATTGATGATGCTGTTTATAAATGACAAGGAAACCATTCCAAAAGATAACACAGGCCTCACAGAAAGTAATGGAAAAAGCATTGTTCTTGCAGTCTGAATAAAACAACATTAATGGAATGATTCTGACTGCAAGATGATTGGATATCAGTTCTCATGGTCCCTTTGATTGAAGTGTGTGAGTTTATCTCAATTGTTCATTGCAAACCCCAGAACAGGAAACAAAAAATGTTGGAAACTCTCACCAGTATGGAAAGTATCCACAAGCAGAAAAAAAACGTATTGACATTCCAGGATGAAGATCGCTTGTCAGAACCATAGATCCAATAGTTTAAATTGCATAAGATCATAAGATACAAGAGCAGAAATAGGCTCTTCAGTCCATTGAGTCTGCCCCACCATTCAATCATGACTGATCCATTTTTTCCATTCATCCCCACTGCCCAGCCTTCTCCTCATAATCTTTGATGCCCTGGCTAATCAGAGAGCATGAGGATGAAGAATCTCTGATTGAAATTATCTTTCTTTTTAAAACATTTTTATTGATTTTATCAAACAAAAATCAGTACATAGTTCATATGGGATGCAAAATGTAAGTAATGCATTAAACAAATCAACATACTACATCGCATCCATCATAACATAAGTAATACAATGTACAAAAAAAGGAAAAAAATTCAATCTAATCAAAACTCCACCCCCCTAACAATGTTGCATGGCAGAAAGTAACAACTGTAAGCTTCACTCCTAAAAGATAAATGAAAACAGCCAATGAAACTAGAGATGGAATTAGAACTATTTTTATGTAATGACAACATAAGGAAATTTATCTCAATGGTGTGTAGGTTAATACAAAAGAAAGACTGAAAAATAGGATTTCATAAATCCAAGGGGAAGTAGATTTCAATAAACAAATAGATGAATGAGATTGGATTGGGATATGTAGAGAAAATGTGAAAAGTATAATAAATGTGAGATATAGAATGGTGCTATATAATTTTATTCATCAGTTATATTGACATTGGCGACTTCAGGGGTTTCTACGAGGCTCTAAAGGCTGTGTACGGCCCCTCACCCCAAGTCCAAAGCCCGCTGCGCAGCTCAGACGGCAAAATCCTCCTCAGCGACAAGATCTCCATCCTCAACCGATGGTCAGAACACTTCCAATCTCTTTTCAGTGCCAACCGCTCAGTCCAAGATTCCGCCCTACTCCAGCTCCCTCAACAGCCCCTAAGGCGAGAGCTGGATGAGGTCCTCACCCAGGATGAGACATATAACAACTGAAAAGTGGCAAAACAGCAGGTATGGATGGAATCCCCCCAGAGGTCTGGAAGGCTGGCGGCAAAACTCTGCATGCCAAACTGCATGAGTTTTTCAAGCTTTGTTGGGACCAAGGAAAACTGCCTCAGGACCTTCGTGATGCCACCATCATCACCCTGTACAAAAACAAAGGCGAGAAATCAGACTGCTCAAACTACAGGGGAATCACGCTGCTCTCCATTGCAGGCAAAATCTTCGCTAGGATTCTCCTAAATAGAATAATACCTAGTGTCGCCGAGAATATTCTCCCAGAATCACAGTGCGGCTTTTGCGCAAACAGAGGAACTACTGACATGGTCTTTGCCCTCAGACAGCTCCAAGAAAAGTGCAGAGAACAAAACAAAGGACTCTACATCACCTTTGTTGACCTCACCAAAGCCTTCGACACCGTGAGCAGGAAAGGGCTCTGGCAAATACTAGAGCGCATCGGATGCCCTCCAAAGTTCCTCAACATGATTATCCAACTGCACGAAAACCAACAAGGTCGGGTCAGATACAGAAATGAGCTCTCTGAACCCTTCTCCATTAACAATGGCGTGAAGCAAGGCTGTGTTCTTGCACCAACCCTCTTTTCAATCTTCTTCAGCATGATGCTGAACCAAGCCATGAAAGACCTCAACAATGAAGACGCTGTTTACATCCGGTACCGCACGGATTGCAGTCTCTTCAATCTGAGGTGCCTGCAAGCTCACACCAAGATACAAGAGAAACTTGTCCGTGAACTACTCTTTGCAGACGATGCCGCTTTAGTTGCCCATTCAGAGCCAGCTCTTCAGCGCTTGACGTCCTGTTTTGCGGAAACTGCCAAAATGTTTGGCCTGGAAGTCAGCCTGAAGAAAACTGAGGTCCTCCATCAGCCAGCTCCCCACCATGACTACCAGCCCCCCTGGTTATGTCTATTGACCACCCAAGTTAGGTAACTCCATGCCTCCATTCTTTTTGATTTTTGTAAATGAACTTTATTTAGACGAGGATGCTTACACTTCCAAATATAAGATGATATTCCTAAATTAAAATTAAGCAAGTCAAAAAATAATTTAGAAATGAAAATTAACATGGATTGAAAATTTAGGTAGAATATTCATTTTAATAGAATTAAGATGGCCAAAGAAAGTTATAGACAGGAGAGACCAATGTGTGAAAGATTGTTTCACATGTTTTAATAAGTTTAGAAAATTCTCTTTGAAAAGATGTTTAAGATTTTTAGTAACTATGATATCAAGGTAAGTTAATTGATTTCTCACAATCTTAAAAGGAGAAGTAATATACACTGAAGCAGAGACATTCAAAGGATGAAGTTCATTTTTATGTATATTTAAATTATAACCTAAAAACTGACTAAACTGCAAGAGTTATAGCAACATATGGGGAAAGGAGGTAAAAGATCATCTGCATGGAGAAAAACTTTGTTTAATCACCTTCCTCCAAATCTCAAGGTTATCTTGACACTCCCCAAATGTAATCACTAATGGCTCTATAATCAGATCAAAAAGAGGTGGATTTAAAGGGCATCTGTGGCAGATATCCCTTTGCAAATTGAAAGGCTGAGACAATTGAGAGTTGATAAGAATTGAAGTGGTAAGGCACGAGTACAGTAATTTAATCCATGTAATAAAACATGGTTCAAAATTAAATTTTTCTAAGATCATAAATAAATACCTCCACTCCACTTGATCAAACGCTTTCTCAGCATCTAGAGAAAGAACACAATCATGGACTGTGCTATTCTTTCTTTGGCTTGGCTCTGCGTACGAAAATTTATGGAGGGGGTAAAATGTCCACGTCAGCTGCAGGCTCGTTTGTGGCTGACAAGTCCGATGCGGGCCAGGCAGACACGGTTGCAGCGGTTGCAGGGGAAAATTGGTTGGTTGTGGTTGGGTGTTGGGTTTTTCCTCCTTTGTCTTTTGTCAGTGAGGTGGGCTTTGCGGACTTCTTCAAAGGAGGTTGCTGCCCGCCGAACTGTGAGGCGCCAAGATGCATGGTTTGAGGTGATAGCAGCCCACTGGCGGTGGTCAATGTGGCAGGCACCAAGAGATTTCTTTAGGCAGTCCTTGTACCTCTTCTTTGGTGCACCTCTGTCACGGTGGCCAGTGGAGAGCTCGCCATATAACACGATCTTGGGAAGGCGATGGTCCTCCATTAGGTAAATATAAAATATCCATTAAGTGACAAATATTAAAATAAGAGTAGCAGTGTTTTTTAAAAAAAACAGTCAGATCTTCTGAAACAATTGAAGGCAAAATGTTCTCCAATCTAGGGTCAGAACCTTGGCCAGAATTTTAACATCCATGTTTAATAAAGAAATTGGCCTGTAGGAGGAGCACTCCACGAGATCGTTACCTTTCTTTGATATGAGTGAAATATGTGCATCATTGAATGATACCAATAATTTACCATGTTGAAACGAGTCAGATAAAACAGAACCTAAATGAAGTGCAAATGAAATTTTCTTACTTAGGTCTTGCTGCAACTGCACCCAGTGGAATGTGCACAAATGTGTCCAGCTTAAGCATATGAAAGGATTGCACTTGACCTAGGGAGAGTACAAGAAGATGCATCAAATATCTTCCTGAGATACTGGGCTTGTTGACCAACTTTGATGGGTTTAAAAGAACAGGAAGTGATCTTAATGCAATTTAGAAACTATTTACAGGGTTCAGTAGGCTGGATTCGTGGAAGCTGAGGGTTCTAGAACAAGGAGTCCTCCACAGTCAGTCTAAGATAGTGAGTGCAACAGTTTGGATTGAGATGAGAAGACACTTCTTCAATGGATAGTAAATCTTTGGAATTCTCCATCTTGGAGGGCTGTGATGGCTCTCAGCTGATGCATGCAAAATAGAGATATTAGGGAAATAAAGGTAGAGGGATAGTGCAGGAAATTGAATCTGAAGTGGAAGGTCAGCTAATTATATTGGCGTATGGGGGAAACATACTTAATGGACAAGATGGCTTACGGGCTCTCCTAATTCTTGCATTACCAGCATCATCTAATTCCATAATGTGCCTGCTCACTGCCTCAGGAATCTCTTGGCCTATCTAGTTAAAAAATATATATATAGTGTAGTGTCCGACCTGCTGAGAGCAGCACTGCCACTAGTGCAGACCCAGGAGAGCAGGGAAGTGAGACACAATGGTGTTCCATGGGGTCCTACCATCTAGCCTGGATGCTGATGACTCCGTACAGGTTTTAAACAGCCTGTCAAAAGAACCAAAGGTATTTGTTCTAAAATCCTGTAACCACAGAGGTCTGTGCCAAAATGATGTCAGCTGTGCTGGGCAGCATACCATGACAAGTGTAGAGCAGCAGAGCACCAGACACCGGAGAACTCGACCCATTGAGAAGGAGAATATGGGAGATGATCTTATAGAAAGGTGACCATGGCATTGGACCAGAGAGGGGTTCAGCAGCTGAAGGACTCACACAGACTGCTGGAGACTTGCAGTTGAAGGACTCTCTCCAGGTTGTGGACTTCTGCTGACTTCTGATTGAAGGATACACACAGGCTATGGGCTGTGAGAGACAGGCTTATGGGAACTGGGTCTAAGAATTGGGATTCGAGAGAGCATTTAGGCCAAGAAAGGCTCCAAAGGCCTCAGGCACAAAAGGTTTCCTCGTCATATCAGAGATTTGGATCTCAAGCTCGGTTTTCCGATGGTTTGAATAGGAGTCTTGCAGCTGTAGAGGCTATGAGAGCACTGGAGGCAAATCCATGAATGCTCGGTGTTTCTGAAGGGACTCTCTTTTGCTTCTCTTTCTCTTATTCTTAGGGGCACTGGGCAATGCTCAAGGTGACTTTTTGTTTGCAGACAGAAGTTAAACTATATCATGTACATGACATTTTAATGTATTACATGACAATAAAAGGAATATTGAACCTCAGAACTGGAGTGGAAGTCATCACAAGTCCCGAGAGACTGCCCAGGCAGAGCAAATCTCAACGCAAAAGTACCAATGATAGGCAGTTCTTTCTCTTTTTAATGTGCCACTCTTTGATCCTTCAATTGGAAGCTCTGACCATACAGTCAAAAATTGGCTTATTTTGGAGCCACTCAACTGATGAACCAAGAACCACAGGATGTGGGAGATGCAGAAACATCCATTGACTCATTCAGCACACTCAGATATATGTAGATTTTTTTTTACATACAGCATGGTTACAGGCCTTTCTGGCCCATAAGCCCATTCTACCCAATTATATCCAATTATGACCTATGACCCCATATGTTTTTGAAGGGTAGAAGGAAACTGGAGCACCCATAGAAAATCCATGCAGACATGGGGAGAACATACAAACTCTGACAGACAGCACTGGATTCGAACCTGGGACGCTGGCACTGTAACAGTGTTGCACTAACCGCTATGCTAACTATGCTACCCTTTTTTTTTAAATCTTGGCAGCGGAACCAAATTTCTTGGTCAATGGGCCAGAGATCCAGTATCACATGCTTCTTTCTGGATGTTCTGCAGACTGAGTGATGCCCAAGTGCTAATCCTGATGAAGGTGACCTCAGTGAATCTTGGATATTGTATTTAAAAAGGCCATTAAAAAAAATGATGCTTAGATATGCATAAATCTAGGGCAAAGCGGTAAAACAAATTGTGCACTTTATCTAAATTACTGCAGTTTATATATATTTGAACAAGAATACAGTCAACAGGAATGGATGGATGGTAGAGGAAAGAAATAAGGACTGAAATAACAAAAAGGGATGAAAGTGGGGTCATCTCAAATAAAAAAAAAGATGATCTGATATTACTGCAGTAAGAACAAGCATGGATTAATATGAAGGGGAGAAATATCACTGTCCAGGAGTGACATTGATATGCATAGTAATCTGGATATATTTAGGAGAAAAGAACATTTCATTCTAACACAGAGAAGGAAAAATATGCAACTGGAATATGCTGAAGGAAAAACAAAACAGAAGAAGGAAAAATCAGCACATTCTGGAAGAAAAGCAGGAAATGACAGGAAGGGAATTGATGGCATTCTATGACGAGACAAAGCACACAAATAACGACAGCAAAATGACCAAAGTATTAAATAATTACTCTGTCTTGGCACAAGTTAAAAGATCTATCCCATCCAGATCGCAGTCTTTTCTCCTGCAAACACACCACGAGATTCAATGATAGTTTCTTCCACTGTTATCAGATCATTGAACTTCATGAGTAAAATGATGATGCCCTTGCACTGTTTTAACTGAACTTTTGCTCTGCATTTCTACATCTGTTATCAGCTGACTTTCATGGATAAAACACAATCAAAGTTAAAGATGGATTGATTATGTTGTTAGAGATATTGAAGGAAAATGTCTATTTACATATATACATTCAACAGAAAAGGACAAAAAGGAGATAAAGGATTTGCAAGGAAGTAACGGAATCCTTACAGGGGACGGGGTGTGAAGAGATGTGGAAGTTGGTGGGTTTGTAGAAACTGTCTGTTGAGAGTTCCTCTCCTGAGATGGAGTCAGAGAGATCGAGAAAGGGGAGAGTTTTGAGAGAGATGGACCAAGTGAATTTGAGGTCAGGGTGCAAGTTGGCAGAATTTGAAGCCGACAAGCTCATCACGGGTGCATGAGGCAGTACCAATGTAGTCATCAAGGAAGTGGAGGAAAAGTTGATAAGCCTTGCCCATGTAGGCTTGTAGCATATATTGTTCCACAGAGTCAACACAAAAGCATGCATAGCTGAGGCCCATTTGACTTGGAGAAAGTGGGATGAATCAAAGGAGGTTATTGAGGGTGAGGACAAGTTTTGATAGCCGTAGGAGGGTGGTGGCAGAGGGGACTGGTCAGCCTGTTGTCAAGGATGAAACCAAGGGCTTTGAGGCTTTCAGTATGGAGGTGTACAGTGATTGGATGTCTATCGTGAAGATGAGATGGATGAGTTCAGGAAAACTGGAAGATGCTGATAGAGGACATGAGAAGTATCCCAGATATAGGTGTGGAAGGACTGGACATGGGTGGGGGAGATAGGTGGTACAAAATAGAGCTGAGGTAAGCGGATACTAGTTTGGTGGGGAAGGAAAATGAAGAAATGATGGGTTTGCCCAGAAAATTGGGTTTGTGGATTTTGGATAGGACGTAGAGGTAGACAGGGTAGTGCAAAATTGGGGATCAATGAGGTTGGAGGTTGTGGAAGGGAAATGACCAAAAGTGAAGAGTTCAGAGATAGTGCATAAGATGGTGGTTTGATGAGGTCCTTTGAAGGGGTAAGTAAAAGGAGGTGTCTGAGGGTTGTCATCTGGCTTCAGCCAGATAGAGGTCAGTGCACCAGACAACAACAGCACCACCCTTATCTGTAGGATTGATAATTAGGTTTGGATTAGTGTGGAGAGTGTGGAAGGCATGGTGTTCCAAGGGGGTGAGATTAGATTGTGAAGGTAGTGGTAAAGTCAAGACAGTTGATGACTCAGCAGCAGTTGCAAATATAAATGTCCAGAGTTGGCAGAAGACTGTAATGAGGTGACCAGGAAGAGGAAGAATGTTTAAGGTGGGAGAAAGGGTCTGTAGTGGAGCATGGAGAATCCTGATTTTTGAAGTGGGCATGGAGACAGAGCCAACAGAAAAAAGAGTTCAACATCGTAGCGTGTGCGGAACTCATTGAGGTGTGAGTGAAGGGGGATGAAGATGAGGCACCTACTGAGGACTAAGTGTTTAATCTCCATGAGGGGAAGGTCAGAGGGAATAGTAAAGATGAGGTAGCAGATGAAGTGGGGAATCAATGGGGTGATAGGTGTCAGGGGAGAAGAATGGAGTGGATTAGGTGGGTCAGAGGGATCCAAGGGGAGGTTTTGCAGTCAGAGGGGGAGGGGTTGATGAGAAGGGCCAGGGCGAGAGTTTGGTCATGGAAGCCAGCAGGGCCAGGGTGGAATGACCACTAATTCCCATGTCAAGGCTGAGAATTCTCAAAGTTGATAACTCAGAAAAAATATATAGAAACAGAAAATATTGATTTGTCAGTGAAATTTTGAAAGAGAAGCTCACATTTTAAGGAGTATGAAATGATGTTCTGCAGAGAATGGCCCTGGAATCATTATTATTCACCAGCTTATTAAGCATTTGGAAAAGAGGCAAAATTTAAAGGAAACACCAAAATGAGGAATATTATCACAGCTGGAAGACAATTGCCAGAAAGCATTGTTAATGTTCAGGTTCTGGAGAAGTGGCAGATAAACTTTAATTATTGATGTATATGCAATTAAAAAAAACACACTTGACAGAAAATAAATGAAATAGAAGAAGAAAATGGGATGTGAATATATTTGGTCGGAGCACCAAAGACACATGTTAACAAGGACATAAAAAGCAAACTGAAGAATGTTGAAGGTTTTCAGTTTAGTTTTAGTTTATTTTGTACACTGAATAGGCTTCCTCTGTAAACAGATTGATGGGTTATCTCTAACATTCAGATAGAACACAATGCACAGACTATAGAAAAGGAAGATCTATCAGTACTAAACAGGAGCATGAACACAAAGCACTGTTACAAGGTTCATTCAGGAGCATGATGACTGCATGGAAGAAACTGTGTAAAAGGTTGTTGGTGTGTGCTTACACACTGTTAAGCATTCTTCCTGATAGGAGGAGGGAAAAGAGACTAGATCTCAGGCATGATGTTGGCTGCAAGAGATGGAGCTGGAGTCCATGGAGGAGAGAAATATTTGGTTTACTTTTTGAGCAGCATCCACTATCTTCTGTAAACGGAGGAGAAAGAGCTGAAAATCAGAGATATAATGCAAAGCTTTGTCAAGAAACTTAGTTTAACCACACTGTTCTGCAGCATGAGTAAGTAATCATCCCTTTGCAACAGACCTGGTTTTTCATGTATAAAAGTCTGGTGGAGTTCCTGTCATATCAATAGTCTGACACCGTGTCATTGAAAAATATGGATGCACTGGTGATGTGAGAAAACAATTTACAAAATCTATATCAAATCTGAGTTGTTACAACTGTTGGGAATGAGCAAATAATTTGGAAGGAGTTTGGGAGCGTTTTGGAAATTCATTCCTCCAGGAGAGGAAAAGCTGCTGGTTGACAAGATGGAAAATGTTGATCAATAAGAGTCCATAGCAAAGGTATTTTCACTTGCATGGCACATCAAAAATAGGGACCAATGGAGAGTCAAGAATAAATCCTTCGGAGAAGTGTGGAATTCAGGAAAAGATGTCTTCACCCACAGCTTGATTAGAATGCAGAACTGACTTAGGCACAATGTACGGAGATATAACATATAACATAACAATTACAGCATGAAAACAGGCCATTTGGCCCTTCTAGTCCGCACCGAACCAAACACTCCTCTCTAGTCCCACCTACCTGCACAATGACCATAACCCTCCCCCTTCTTCTCATCCATATACCTATCCAGCTTTTTCTTAAATAATAAAATTGACTCTGCCGCCACTATTTCTCCCGGAAGCTCATTCCACACCACTACCACTCTCTGAGTAAAGAAGTTCCCCCTCATGTTACCTCTAAACCTCTGCCCCTTAACTCATGTCCTCTTGTTTCAATCTCTCCTACTCTTAACGGAAATAGTCTATCCACATATATTTATGTTTAAGATGAGGCAAGATGAACACAAAGGGAGCAAAAAGAATACATTGATGACATGAGACCAAATAAAGGCTGTGTAGAATTGAAACTGATATGGACCTGTTGACCCCAAAGGACCAGTTCATCATTACCAAAATCAACTTGAAACACTGTATTACATGCCAGAGTACAATTGGGAACAGTGAAAGAACAAATGTGCACACTTATAATCAGCTGCAGTATTTTCCTTGTTATCTTAGTATAGGGAAAGTGATCACCACTTGTACACTTCTTTACCCAGCCACTATGATAATGTCACAGGCTTGCAGAGCTCTGGAAAAGCACTGATGATAGGTTTTCATCTGTCATTCTGTCTGCACTACTTTATCATCATCAAGCACTTTAACATAAACCAAGACAGATTTCTGGTCCTTCTTCACAATTTAATCACTATATAATAGGCAGAAGGAAGTCTACAAGGATTACTTCCACACCCCCTGCCCATCATTTGCCTTGCGGTTTTAAAAATTGAGGTATTCCTGCTGATGTTCGTGTTCCCAAAAGGCTTGCAAATATAATTGATGTGCTGTGACTCCACAGTATGAAATAGGGTCAAGGAGAAAGAATGACAATCTTGGAAAGAATGAGAAATTTACACGGTCAACAAAGTCCAGTTCTGAAGCTGTGACTGAAAGCATGAGGTTAAAATCAGCTTCAAGGCCAACTTTCGGCTTATAAACCCCTCATTGCTATGATTATCAAAACCTTCCATTCCAGCTCTGGGTCAATGTCAGAACATAATGCTCAGTGATAGAAAGTGAGACAGGAAGTGTTCCATGTTTATCCTAGATAAAGTACACATGGTTAGCCCACTTTCAAGTGAGAAGAACCACGGTAAACCTTGTGCTTGCTGAAGCTGCTATCATTCTTCAAAACTGAATGTGGTTACTGGATCTTAGGTATCAGCAAGTTACAGCTGATTACTGTATGCAATCAATAGGATAGATGTCATATTACAAATTTGCATTGTTAGTCATACACAAGAAGGAAAACCGCACATGTTTAAAAAAAGCACACAATCAATTGGAGCCTTTCAGAAAGAGTCTCGTAAATGCTGCTTAACCTGTTGACTTCCTCCAATACATTTGGTGTTACCTCAGATTCCAGCATTTGCAGTCTCTTGTGTTTTTCATGTTTTGAGGTGCATGGACAGGAAGGGTTCAGATGAACATGGGGCAAATGCAGGCAACTGGTCTGAGCTTAGGAAGAGAACTTGGTTGGCATGAATAAGTTGGGCTGAAGGACCATCCTGTAAAACTCCACGATTCTACCTCAAGTTTTAACTGAATGGATGGGAGAGTTTATCTCGGATAAAATAAAATGTGAATTTTTTGGAGAATCCATTTACATTTATTTAGCAACAACTTTTTAAACACAATACTGCAGTCAGATAAGTGCTACATTCCACACAAGCTGCTGGAGAAAACGTGGTATTGCTTCATTTCACCACACCTGTTAAAATGTGCTATTTCCCCAATGGCATCCACCAAAAAAAAACCGAAACAAGCATCCGCATTATTCATGAAGAAACTGAATCAGTATGATAATACAATGCTGGTGATGAGATGAGATTGTGGAAATAGTTCATTGATTGGGCATCATTTGTTTCTTCTGTGAAATAGAAAAAGATATAATTCATTGCTCTTATTGTCTGGCAAATGGGGTGCACCATCTTTCTTCAGTGAAATCCATTGTTTATTTCATAAATCTATTTGACTTCAGGTATCCTCCATTTAACATCATAGAGAAACACAAACTGCAGATGCAAGAATTTTTGAGCAATGACATGCTGGATGAACTCAATGGGTCAGACAGCAACCATGATTAGAAATCTTTAAAGATTTGGATCAGAACCTTCTATCAATAAGATAAAAAGATGAATTTACACAAATAAGAAGGGGGAAAGCTGGGGAAGCTTTGCTGAGTGATTTCTGAACCATTAAGTGTGACTTGGTCAGTCAAGTGAATGGCAAGTATGAAGATGGCCAATCAAAAGACAAGAGTACTGTTGCTGGAGAGGTGAGTTGTGCAGAAAGGAATCTGACTTGGGAAACAGTGGAATAGTGCATCTGGGAGGTTCTCAAAGTTTGCATTGGAGGATGGTGGGACAAGGCGAAACACAAATTACGAGTTGTCGCTCAAGAAGGCAGGACTTACTGTGTGCCCTTCATATAGTTGGAGAAACAGCCAGAACTGTACTGTTACGGGTCCAGAGGACCTCAAAATCCAGCAGCAACAGAAATTCATCAAGACCAATGGTTACTTAAACAAAAGTTGCTTTCAATTTTCTTCAAACATAAAAACAGGATCAAACTTTAACTTAACTTAACCCCCTTCTAATTCTAAGTGCACATGTATGCAATGTATATATGATCAGGAAAGTTCTTTGATTCATAGTCCAATCTCACTTCTCACTCCTCCAAGTTCACCGGTATCAGGTAATTCTTATGCTGTGCACAGAATTTAACATTTATGAATTTTCATAAGGTTCTGGTGCTTAAAGGTAAATGGTAACTGCTCAGGAAGGTTCTAGTTGGTTTCAGAGAGAGATTTGTGCTCGTTGGACACACACACATACTGATTTCCTCTGATCAGCCACTTCAACGTCTTGCCAAAGAAACTTGCCCCATCATGGGTTTTCCAAATGATAACTACTTCTTCCAGGTGACCACAGAGTTCATCTTGTTTCCCTTATTTCAGGAGAAACACTCTAGCCAGCCATTTTGCTTTGTAAGGACTACAAGAGTTTTCAACAGACTGAACTCAGAATTCACAAGCTGTCTTCAAAATGGTATTTTCAACAAGCTTGCCAGCTTACATGTTGCAGCATCCCAAAAGCTACTGCAGAGCTCAGTTTTTTTCCCTCTCTCTCTCTCCAAAGAATCCCGCTTTTTTCCTCTCTCTCTGTTTGGAAAACCACACGACCCCTCTTAGAACAGCAAACTCCAAGCAGACAGATTGCTGGTACTGGAATCAGTTTCCTGAGCCTAGCCATCTGTTGCTTTAAAGACAATAGTCCATTTATTCTCCAACAATTAACACTTACTTGTGAAGACTCCATAGGCATTCTTCCAAGTTTATGTAAAGTCATTGTGGACATGAATAGCTCCTGCATTTCAAATGAGATGTCTTTTGTGAAATGCTGATGTCTGTTTGTGAACTGACCTACACTAAACCCCCACAAGCTATCTCTTTTAAAAACATATTTATATATATGAAATATAACCAGTCACAGTACCCATGGTCCAGCTGCTGGGATTGCATAGCTTAGGAGGAAATACAAAGGCAGTACAAGCATGATTTTTGTATGGAATGTCGTACAATTTAATCAACACATTTGGTTTTGAAAACTGATATTTTTGAGGGTCTCCTTGTCCTGTGATTAAAAGATATTGTCAATGACATAACCTGAGAAATTAAACTGGACAACAAAGATTTTGCTTCCTGAACACTTTTGGGTGTATTTTGTGGATTTTGGGCTGTTGATCACAAAGTTCACCTTAAAATTTGCTCTCATGTAATTTTTTTTGATATAACCTATTTTTGTGATTTCTTATCATATTATATGTCTACTTCAAGGATACAAAACCATTAAGTGCACCATGAAACTGAAAATTCATTTTGTACATTTGCATTTGAACTTGTTCTCTGCTGATCTTGGTGCAGTCAGTGATGAACATGTGAAAGGATTCACCAGGACATTGCAACCATGGAAAAGCAATATGGGGCAACTGGAATCTATCAATGCTGGCCAACTATCAGACGCTGAGTACAAAAGAAAATCAGTGGCAAAACATTTTGAAGTCAGTTGAACTAATGCAAGTCAGCATAATTTTGTGATTAAGCATGCTTAATTCAATAAAACTCAATGTAATGTTTCTCCAACTTCCCACAAGACACAGCAAATATTAAATTATCTTTGTGTTCAGCTTGAAGTTGTCTATCATAATCCCTAATTTATTTTACGGAAGCACACCTTTTGGAAAAAAAAGTATTGGTTATATGTGACTTTTCTCCAGGGGAATGCAACTCTGTATTTCCATATTCCATTTGCAAAAATGTCTCACCTTTGAGAACAGCCAGGGAGAGTGGATGAAAATTCCCACCTCCACACCACAACTAAAACACATTTCTGAAATCTTCAACTTGTATCTATATAGTTTTTGAGGTGTAAGGTACAACTGGTGCAGGAAGCTATACTGCATCATCCTGTATCTGGTGTGGATAACCCTCATTACACTGTTCAGACACAGGTCCTACCACCACTCTTCATTAATTGTTGTACCCAAGTCCAACTCCCATCACTTCCTCAACCTTTGTCGGCCCGGTTTCGTACCCTCAAGTTGGAATATGTAATACAGCTTAGAAATAAATTTACACACATTCCCCTTACGGGATGACCAAACCTGCAATTTCTTGGTGTTACTTCAGAAGATTGATCCCAGAATTCATTGCTTCTCTATTCACAATAGACTAGTTGAAAAGGTCATCACAATAGTATCAAATAGTATCATCGACCATGATACATCTCTTAAAGATGAACTAAATGTCTTGCATGCTCACTTCAAATAATGAAAACAATGATGCAACCTTGTGAGCTCCCATAGATCCCAAAGACTTTGAGGTTGATGTGAACATTAGGAGGATGATTTCTCAAAAGGTGCCTAGCCAGATGGTATCTTGGTTCTATCTTTAAAACTGGTGTAAACCAACTAGCTAGAGTTTTTGCAGACATATTAAATCTCTTACTACAATGAACAGAAGTCCTCACTTGATTAAAAAGGAATTGATTAAACCAAAGAGCAAGATGACCTGCCTCAATGACGATCTACGTGCTGAAGTACTATGAGAAATTGGTTATGGAGTAGATCAACTCCTGTCTCAGCAAGGACCTGGGCTTACTTCAATTTTCCTGTCATCGTAATAGGTCAATAGTTGCCATCTTTTTGCCCTCCACTCTATATTAGATCACCTAGAGCACAAGAACATCTATATTGACAATAGCTGGCATTCAATAACATATCAGCAAACATTATGAGAAAACTTTGGGATATGGGACACTGTCCATTCCTCTGCAACTATATCCTTGTCTCCTATATCTGCAGACCCCAACCGGTACAAATCAGCAACATGACCTCCAATCTGACCATCAACACAGGAACCTCAAGGGAACATGCTTAGACCTTGATGATGAACTCAAGGCCAAAATGTTGCTTATGCATCTTTATCTTTGCTAAAGGACACTGTTTAACCTGTGGAGTTTCTCCAGCATTGTGTTTTTACTTCAACCACCAAGTCTGGAGACTTTTGTGTTTTACTTCATGCTGAGAATCCTGCTTTTCTCTTTGTACAATCTTGAGTGTGTAGCTAAGTTCAATTCCAGTGCAATCTATAAATTGTTGTTGGCCAAATAACGAAAACAATGAGTCAAAATACAGGGTGGAGATTGACAATTTGGTTGGGTGGTGCCAGAATCTCAATCTTGCTCTCAATGTCACCAAAACCAAATAGTTTACTGTTGATTTTAGGAAGGAGAGGGAAAGGGTCCACACTCCCCTCTCTCTCTCTCTTTCTCTCTCTCTCTCTCTCTCCCTACAATGATGGGAAGGAGGTGGAGAGGGTGAGTACTTTCAAGTTCCTAGGAATCCATAATGCAGAAGACCTCTACTAGAGCTAGCACATCAAGGCAACCATGAGGAAGGCACATGGACACCTCTACTTTCTAAGAAATTTGAGGAGATATGGCATGATGGCATGTCACCGAATACTCAATCAACTTATTCAGGTGCATTGTGGAAAGTGTACTGACTGGTTGCATCACAGCCTGTCATGGTAATTCGAGTGCCTTGGAACATATTTTTTTGAAGGTAGCAGGCATAGCCAGGTCCTCACAGCCTCTGACGTCCCATCCATGGAAGACATCTATTTAACCACAATGAGAGCACCAGATGCAGTAGAGAACCCCTGCAGATTCACTAGTGAAATATTGCATCACTTGAAAGAATTGTTTGGGGCCCAGAATTGTGATGAGGGAGGAAGTGTGAGTGCGTGTGGAGCATCTCCTGCAGTCACAAGGGTAGGCCCCAAGGAAACAATTGGTGGAGAGGGATGAATGGATAAGGGAGTCACAGTGGTCCATGTGGAAGGTGGAGAGGGGAGGAGAGGAGAATATGTGTCTCATGGTGGGATCACTTTGTAGGAGGCGGAAATAGTGGAGGAGGATGTGTTGGAAGCAGAAGCTGGTGGAGTGGTAAATGAGAACAAGAGGAATCCTGTCCTTGTGTGTGGGAGTGGAGTTAATGGAGGATATGCAGGTGAGTGCCGAGTTGATGGTGGTAGAGGGAAAGCCATGATGTTTAAAGGAGGACATCTCTGATGATCTGCATGGAAATCCTCATCCTGGGTGCAGAAGCGATGGAGACAGAGGAATTGAGAGAATGGAGTGGAATACTTTCAGGAAAAAGCGTGGGAAGAGGTGTAGTTGAGGTAGCTGTGGGAGATGGTGGGTTCATAGAAGAGGACTGTCGAGAGTTTGTCACCTGAGATGGAGATGGAGAGATCGAGGAGAGGGTTGCTAGATATGGACCAGGTGAATTTGACATCAGGGTGTAAGTTGGCAGCAAAGTGGATGAAGTCAACGAGCTCATTGTGGGTACATGAGGCAGCACCAAAGACAGTCATTGAAATGAGCTGACGAAGCCATGGACCCTACCACCAGACACAATAAAATTACTTACATAACTTGCTTTCAAATGAACTGAGAATTACCCTTAACCAATGCTAAAGAGGTCACCATAGCTAAAATGGAAAAAGGCAGGTTCCCATTGGGTATTGCAAGAGAGGGCTGTTAAAGGAGCTCAGAAGGCTTTAAAAAGCAGTGGGATTTTCAATTTTGCCATTATTATTTTTTAAAATTTTCAATCAACAAGAAGTCACAAAAGAAACAAGATCAAAGAAACATTACAGATATATACAATAAAATACCAGAACCGAACGACATGTTGATATACAAAGAAGGAAAAATCAACACATTATCACAATTATCAAATTGAGCACTATTGTTGAAACATACAAAATTACACACCGTGCCAATCCTTAAAGTAGGGAACAGAGAAAAGAAAAATAGAAAGAACCCCCTCTTCAAAGGAAAAGGAAAAAAGAAAATGAAGAGGTAATTCTCCCATATAATGTGACAAAATCATCTGTTTTCCAAAAGCATTAATTACATACAGATGAAACATTATGTGATTCATCCAGAGCCTACTTCCTCCCTTTAGGGATAAATGTCTTGTCATTGGAATCACAGGGGATAGTGGAGATAGTGGTATTGGAGATCAGGGGGGGGGGGATCATCAAAGGTTAACCCCCACATATCTGAAATACAGGTTCCATATTCTTAAAACATATTGCAAAAATTTCTGAGGTTGTAAGTAATCTTCTCCAGGTGAACCCAATTGTGCATTTCTGACTTCCAGTGGGTCAGATTGGAAATCAAATTTCCAAGTAATGGCTATGCATTTTCTGGCCATTGCTAAATCAAGTTTAACAAATTTCAATTGATATTTCAACAGCCTCATTTTAGGTCTGATACCTGCTAATTTCCCCAGTAAAAACAATTCTGGCACCTGAAGGTATCAAATTCCGGTAATTTGTTCCAGGAGATTGCCCAAATCTTCCCACATTAAGGTATGACCAGGTCAAATGTAAAAGGGTCCCTATATCTTGACCACACTGAAAACATAAATTAGATAATTCAGATTTAAATTTATTTAAATTTTGCAGAGTAAGGTACAGCTGATGTAAAAAAAATTCCACTAGCCTATACCTTACATTAATTGTATTGCTCATGCTGTCTCGACACAGGTAAGACCAGAAAAATGGATCAATTTCTATGCCCAAATTTGATTCCCGTCTCTTTCTTGTTCAGGGGGTTCTGCCTGACGTAAGAAATACATTTTGAGATAAATTTCTTTGTGATCCCCTTTCAAATCAGATTCTATTTCAGTACATTGTGGTAAGGTCAGTGCTAGATCTAATTTATCCCTTAAATAAGATCTTAACTGAAGACAGCAGAAAAAGGATGTATTTAAAACTCCAAATTTATTCCTGATTTGTTCATCTTCAATATATTTGATCCCTCTCTGAGACAAAGTTTCTAGAATTTTATTATCAATTGTTAATGGAATTAATTTATTTTGAGCTAGGTGTGTTTTGGGTGAGGGGCCTCCCCTAATACCAATTTGACCATTGAGTTTATTCCAAAGTGTAATAATATGTTTTAATTTTGCCATTGGCTAATCTGCTGTAGCAATAAAAAGAGGGAAAGCTCAAGCAGAGCAGACATTATAGAGTGGCCAGTTTGTGAGTGGCTCAGTTGCAGGAGTGGATCTTTGAGGCTTTGGCTCACAAGGCCAAGATGGACTTTAAGCTTTGGCTCATGTCTCCCAGTGTGGGAGAAGGACTTTGAAGCTTCGGCTCACGAGACTTTGGATGGGAGGCACAGGTGAAGAACAGGTTAGGTTTTTGTAGTGGTTATATAAAACTCACCAAATTAGAGGTAATTTAATAAAGCAGGCAGACAGGATCAGGTGATGTGTTATAGCTGCGTGATATAGGAGCTGGTGGACCCTGTTGTGGTTCTTGATGACCTGGAATCTGAGCTTCAAACACTGAGAACCAT
Source organism: Narcine bancroftii (assembly GCF_036971445.1). Taxonomy (NCBI): domain Eukaryota; kingdom Metazoa; phylum Chordata; class Chondrichthyes; order Torpediniformes; family Narcinidae; genus Narcine; species Narcine bancroftii. The sequence continues at coordinate 53,081,595 of NC_091473.1, forward strand.
CATGGAGGGTGGGATGTACCTGGTCTCTGTTTTAGGAGGCAGTCACACCCATGAGAATAGCTGCCTCAAATTCAAACTGTGGTCAGGTGTGACTGTGAGTGAGACAGGAAGTGGGGTCCAAGACACAGTGCTGGAGGAGTCTCAGCACTGTCTCACAAATCTGAGATTCCTTCTCCTTGTGTGGAGAAGAGTCGGGGCTGAAGGAAGTATGAGCAACTTAACCATGGAATTATGGTTCAGGAAGCCATTCAAGAGGGTGGAGAGAAGAAAAATGCAGAGGTACTCAGGGCAAGTATAGTTAGGGGAATAGACAATATTCTCTGTTACAGGGATAGAGCATCCCAGAGGCTGTGCTACTTGCCTGCTTCCTGGGGCATCTTATCTGTCCTGCAGAGGATTTTGCAGTGGATGGGAAAAGATCCAGTTGACATGGTTTATGTGGGTACCATCGACGTAGGTAGAAGTAGGAAAGAGATTATGCTAAGGGAGTTTGAGGAGCTAGGAACTAAATTAAAAAGAACAAAAATGGTGGTAATCTCTGGATTACCTGAGCCACATGCAAATTGGCACAGGGTCCAGAGGCTCAAGGATTGGTGTGGGAGAAGTGGATTTCAATGCATGGGAAATTGGCAACAGGATTGGGGAAGGAAGGAACTAGTCAAAGGGGGAATCGTGATGTGATTTGGATCCTGGTGAATCATATAACTGGAACTGTGGACTGGGGTTTAAATAGTAGGGCTTGGGTTCAATGGATTGGACAGAGATGGATAAATAAAGAGAGAATAGTGTAGATAAAGTAAAAAGCTAAAGTTAAAAAAGAGGAAAGTAAGAGTTGAGGGCATAAAAAAAGTCAAGTGCAAAGGAGGCAAAGATGACCAGATTTAAAAGAACACTTTAAAAGGGGATTTTATCTGAATACCATAATATTCAAAACAAACTTTGTGAATTTGTAGCACAAATGAGAACAAAAGGTTACAATTTCACGGCTAGTACAGAAATATGGTGGTGAGGAAGGATAGATAGGTAGGCAGAGGCGGAAGCGTGTCTCTGCTGGAAAAAACAATGTCAAATCATTGGAAAGAAGTGACATAGGATCAGAAGAGGTAGAATCCTTATGGGTTGAGTTAAGGAATGGTAAAGGTAAAAGGACCTTAATGGCAGTTATATACAGGCCTCCAAACAGCAGCTGGGATGTGGACTGAAAATACAACAGGAAGTTAAAAAAAAGGCTTATCTGAAGGACAGCATTACAATAATCATGGATTTTAACATGAAAGTAGATTGGGAAAGTCAGGTCGGTACGGGATCCCAGGTGGAAGGTTTTGTGGCATGCCATTGGGGTGGCTTTTCAGAGCTGCGTGTTGATGAGCCCACAGGGGATATTCTGTTTTGGATTGGGTGCTATCAAATGAACCAGAGGTGATTAGAGAACTTAAGTTAGAGGGACCCTTAGGAGGCAGTGATCACAATACAATTGAGTTCACTGTGAAATTTGAAAAGGAGAGACTAAAGTCCGATTTCTTCGTATTTCAGTGGAGTGAAAGAAATTCCAGTCAGACGAGAGAGGTTCTGCCCAAAGTAGATTGAAAAAGCTCACTATTAGGGAAGACAGCAGATCAGCAATGGCTGTAGTTTCTGCAAAAAATGAGGTAAGTACAGGACAGGAACATACCAAAAGGAAAGAAAGTTGTGAATGGTAAAATGAAAGAAATTGTGGCTGACGAGGGAAGGTAAAGCCAAAGTAAGAGCAAAGGAGAGTGGATTCAATGAAGCAAAAATTAATGGGAAGATAGAGGACTAGGGTTAGTTTTGGTGCTGTGCAATTCTTCAGCAAAAGGAGGTGCACGGCACTCTTTCCATCTGATAGCTGACAGGTCATTCTTGGGCAAGGTATATTATCTGTTTAGCCTACTAATCAGGATCACATGAAGCCATGGATAGCAATAGTGAATGGTTTTTACAAGCAGATTTGACAAATTAGAATTTATGGTTGTAAAATTAAAAATGCTGGGCAGATGAATCTGCTGATCAATGGCCAGGATTATCTGTCCAGTACAGACACTGCAACTGAAAAAGGCAATAAGAAACCACTTCAGTATTTTTCCCTTGAATAATCATGAACTCAACATCAACTATGGTTTCAGCTCAAAGATGGAGCCATCACTGAAGAAGAGCAGGTGAGCCAATGCTACAATTTGGAGGGTCAGAGGTTGTGGCAAATGGAGAGACATAATCACCCATGCTGAATGGCAAGGCACCTGAATGAATGAGAGGTCTAGGAACCATTAAAAAACTTAGAGAAGGCAACTAAAAAGATGATTAGGAAGAAAAGATGAATTATGAAAGGAGTTTAGCAAATAATATCAAAGAGGATTCTAAAAGCTTTTTTAAATATATAAAAAGCAAAAGAGAGACAAGAGTAGACATAAGGCCATTAGTAAATGACACTGGAGAGATTGTTATGGGAGACAAGGAGTTGGCAAAGGAACTGAATGAATATTTTAGATCAGTCTTCACTGTAGAAGACATTAGTAACTTAGTGACTCTCAAGGGTCTCTGGGAAGTGAAGTGAGCACTGTCAAGATCACAAGAGAAAAGGTACTTGAGAAGCTAAATGGTCTAAGGGTAGATAAGTCTCCTGGACTGGATGGAATACACGCTCGAGTTATGAAGGGAGTTGCTACAGATATTGTGGAGGTATTGGTAATGATCTTCCAGGAATCAATGGATTCTGGGATGATTCAAGAGGACTATAAAATCACTAATGTCACTCTGCTGTTTAAGAAGAGGAGGAGGTAGCAAAAAGGAAACTATAGACCTATTAGTCTGACATCAGTGGTTAGGAAGATGTTGGAATCAATTGTCAAAGATGAGGTTACAGTCTATCGGAGGAGCATCACAAGATAGCATGGTTTCAAATCAGCATGGTTTCCTGAAAGGAAAATCATCCCTGGCAAACCTACTACAATTTTTTGAGGAGATAACAAACAGAGTAGATGGTGAGAAACAATAGATGTGCACTTGGAGTTTCAAAAGGCCTTCAACAAGGTGCCTAACAAGATGAAAGCTCATGAAGTTCTAGGAAGGGTACTAGCATGGGTAAAGCATTGGTTAATGGGCAGGAAACAGAGAATGGGAATAAAGGGATCGTATTCGGGTGGTTGCCAGTTACTAGTGGTATTCTACAGGGTCAGTGTTGGGGATGCTTCTTCTTATGCTGTATATAAATTATTTGGATAATAAATAGCTTTGATGCTAAATTTGCAGATGACACCAAGATAGGTGGTAGGAATGGTGGTGCTGAGGACACAGAAAGTTTGCAGAGAGACTTGGATAGATAGAAGAATGGGCAAAGAGATGGCAGATGAAATACAATGTTTGAATATGTACAGTTGTAGATTTTGGTACAAGAAATCAATGGGCAGACTATTATTTAGATGGAGAGAAAATTCCAAATTTGAAGGTGGAAGGGGACTTGGGAGTCATCGTGCAGAATACCCTAAAGGTTGATCTTAAGGTTGATTTCAGCTGTGAAGTAACCAAATGCAATGTTGGCATTCATTTCTGGAGGAATATCATACGAGAGCGGGGATGTGATGATGAGATTCTATATGGAGCACTCCCAAGTCGTTTGCATGGCAGAATGCTGCAATCACTTGAGAAAGAATGTGCTGGCATTAGAGAGGGTTCAGAGAAGATTTACTAGAATGAGACCAGGAATGAAAGGGTTAGCATATAAGGAATGTTTGTTGGCTCTTGGACTGAACTCATTGGAGAACAGAAGGATGAGGGGGGAACCCCAGAGACATTTGGAACGCTGAAAGGCCTGGATAGAATTGATTTGACAAAAGTTGTTTCCCATAGTAGGGAACCAAGGGCAAGAGGCCACAATTTCAGGATAAAAGGGTGTTAATTTAAAACAGAAATGAGAAGAAATTACTTTAGCCAAAGGGTCATGAGTCTGTCGAAACTTGCCACTGATGGCAATGGAAAGGAGGTCATTGTGTGTATTTTGGCAGAAGTTGACAGGTATTTGTTTAGTCAGATCATTAAGGGTTAAAGTGAGAAGGCTGGGGAGTGTGGCTGAGGGATAAGGATTAGCGGATGACTAAATGGCAGAGCAGTCCCAATGAGCTGATTGGTCGACTTCTGCTCATATCTTGTGATCTTGTGAGGAATAGAAATTAAATATGAAAGGAAATTAGGTATTAAGGAAGGACAGGCAGGAAGGTAAGGGAGGTAGGGTAGCACCCTCAGTTGAGGATGAGATCAGGACAATGGAGAAAGATGATGTAAGATCTGAGGAGCAAAATGTTGAATCCATTTGGGTAGAGATTAGGAATAATCCCAGGAATAAAAAATCACTGGTAGGAGTTGTCTATTGGCTACATTACAGTGGCACAGGCAGCAAACCAAAAAATATTGGAGGCATGTAAAGATGGATCAGCAGTTATCATAGGGGACTTTAACATGCACATCGATTGGGTGAATCAGGTTGGTCGAGGCAACCTTGAAGAGGATTTCATATACGTGATGGCTTTCATGAACTGCACGTAACTGAATCTACAAGGGAACATGCCATCTTGGATCTGGTCTTGTGCAATGAGACAGGTAAGATTAGCGATCTTGCAGTTAGAGAACATCTTTGAAAGAGTGATCATAGTATAACTGTGTTTCTCATACAAATAGAGGCCACAATAGTTTGGTCTATAATCAGTGTTTTATACCTAAATAAGGGAAACTACAAGGGGATGAGGGAGGAGTCGGCCATGGTAGACTGGGAACACAGGCTATATGGAGGAATGGTTGAAGAAAAATGGAAGACTTTCAAAGAGATTTTTTCAAAGTGCTCAACAGAAGTATATTCCAGTTAAAAGCAGACAGTAAGGGTGTGAACACCCAGTCTTGGATAACCAAAGGAATAAAGGAAGGCATCAGACTAAAAGCTCACACGTATAAAGTCGCCAAGAGCAGTGCAAAACTAGAAGATTGGGAAATCTTTAAAAAGCATCAAAGAACCAGAAGATAAGCAATAAAGAGAGGGAAGGTAGACTATGAAAAAAAAAGATTAACACAAAAAATATAAAGAAACAGTAAAAGATTTTATAATTATATAAAGTGCAAAAGGGTGGCTAATGTGGAGGATGGTCCCTTGGAGGATGAGAAGGGGGAATTGATATTGGGTACTGAAGAAATGGCTGAGGCTTTGAATGACTATTATGTGTCAGTCTTCATGATGAAGGACACATCTATACTGCTAAAGACAGAGTTATCGATGTGATAGGTGGTGAGGATCAGGATGTAATATCTATCACTAAAGACGTGTACTGAGAAAACCTGAAGGTCTAAAGATTCAAAAAACATACCAGGATATAGTTAATTGGGGGTAAAAGTGCGCAGCATGGACTCCTGGGCTGAAATGGCTTGTTACTGTGCTGTATATCTAAATAATTTAAAAGTACATAGCTAAGTCCCCTGGTCTTGATGGAATGCATCCCAGGGTACTGAAGGAAATGGCAATAGTTATAGTAGAGGCTCTAGTGATAATTTACCAAAATTCTCTGGACTCTGGGCAAGTCCAAGCCAATTGGAAGATGGTGATTGTCATGCCACCATTTGAAAAAGGATGTAGGCAAAAGACAGGGAACCATAGGCCAGTTAGTTTAATATCTATGGATGGGAAGTTGCTTGAAACTATCATTAAGAAAGAAATAGGAAGGCATTTGGAGTGAAATGGATCCATCAGGCAGATGCAGCATGGATTCAATAAAGGAAGGTCCTGTTTGACAAACTTGCTAGAGTTCTTGAGGATATAATGAGCTCAGTAGATAGAGGGCAGCAGATGGACATTGTCCAACTAGATTTCCAGAAGGCGCTCAATAAGGTGCCTCATAAAAACTTGTACATTAGATAAGGATCCATACATAAAATAAAATGGTCAGAGAGCAGCAGAAATCATCAAGGATCCACACCACTCAGCACATGCTCAGTTCTCACTGCTACCATCTGGTAAGAGGTAGAGGTGCCACAAGACACACACCATCAGGTTCAGGAACAGCACCTCTCCACCATCTGAATCCTCAACAATAAACTCAAAGACTCTTACTTTTGCACTTCATTTTTTTTTCCCCATCTGTTTTGCACAGTTTATTTATATTTTTATTTGTTTACATATGTATATTGAGTACAGGTTTTTTTGCACTATCTTGCCCGCAAGAAAAAAGAGTCTCAGGTTGCAAAGATTTCATGTATGTATTTTGACCATAAATCTGAAATTTGAGGATGCAGAAATGGTGGGGGGGGGGGGGGGGGTAGGCGGGCGGTGACGTATTACTATGGATAGAGGACTGGTTAATGAATAGAAAGCAGAAAATTGGGATACAAGGGTGTTTTTCTGCTTGGCAATCAGTGATGAGTGGGGTGTCGCAGGGGTTGGTGCTCGGCCTGCAATTGTTCATGATATATATTTTTGATCTGGAACAAGGGACAGAGTGTACTGCATCTAAGTTTGTTGTTGACACTAAATTGAATGGAAAAGCAAATTGCAGAAGATATGGAAAATCTACAAAGATACATATAATATATATCTTTGGCTTGGCTTCGCGGACGAAGATTTATGGAGGGGGTAAAAAGTCCACGTCAGCTGCAGGCTCGTTTGTGGCTGACAAGTCCGATGTGGGACAGGCAGACACGATTGCAGCGGTTGCAGGGGAAAATTGGTGGGTTGGGGTTGGGTGTTGGGTTTTTCCTCCTTTGCCTTTTGTTAGTGAGGTGGGCTCTGCGGTCTTCTTCAAAGGAGGTTGCTGCCCGCCAAACTGTGAGGCGCCAAGATGCACGGTTTGAGGCGTTATCAGCCCACTGGCGGTGGTCAATGTGGCAGGCACCAAGAGATTTCTTTAGACAGTCCTTGTACCTTTTCTTTGGTGCACCTCTGTCACGGTGGCCAGTGGAGAGCTCGCCATATAACACGATCTTGGGAAGGCGATGGTCCTCCATTCTGGAGACGTGACCCATCCAGCGCAACTGGATATATATATATATATATATATATATATATATAATATATATATATTATATATATACACACACATACACATAGGTTTGGTGGTATGTCATGCATGATGTCATTACACCACTAGGTCACCAGGTGGCTCAACTGATGACCTTGTATATAAGCCTGGGGATCCCTTCCCACCCCCCCCCCCCCCAATTCTGGCCTAGGCTTTTACAGAGGCAAGACCAAGGCCTCACAGCCTAGCTGTATATAAGTCTGTTAAAACTAGTGTTTGACCTGCACTCTGCCTCATGAGATTTGATGCTAGTAGCCTACAATTTAATAGACTACTATACATCTCCAGAATGGACGCCCTGCTAGACCTCAGCCGAGACCCGACTCAGGGATCCAGGAACAGAAACGGGCTCTGCGCACATGCAGCAGAAAACGGACTGGCCAGAAAGCTGCGAGATCAGGATCGAGAGCGAGGGCGGAGCCCACCCCACAGTTGTGGTGGATTTTGGAGGGGTCAGAAACACCCCGGGACAGTTAACAGGCAGCAGAGTGCCCTACATGTACACGAACTCACCAGGACCAGGATCAGCCATGCAGCACGCGGGGACCCCAGGGCAAGTAACGAGCGGCAGAGTGCCCTACCTGTTTGCAAACTCACCGGGGCAGTGGCAGAGTGCCCTACCTGTTTGTGAACTCACTGGGACAGCACGCGGGGTACCTGGTGTACAACCAGGAGTGATGCCAGATACGGAAGGGCATACGGCAAGTCATCTTGCCGATTGCGGTTTACTGACAGGATCGGGGGGATGGGCTGTAACCCCAGAGCCACCCCCAACCGTCTCTGATTCCTCAGAGGGGGCCCGCGTCTCTCCAGGGGCGAGCGACCACAAGTGAGAGGGATAAGGCCCAGCACACGCCTACCCCCCAGCTATCAAACCACAAGCTGAGGCTCAGCCAGGTAATGCAGCCAGAGAAGCTTGAGCTGGATCCCAGAACCCCTAATGTAAGCATGCATTTTGGCTGGTTGTATAGGTGTTATTTCACTCATCACTGATTGCCAAGCAGAAAAACACCCTTGTATCCCAATTTTCTGCTTTCTATTCATTAACCAGTCCGGGCACAGGGAGAGCAGCAGCGGCCCCGGCCCCGGTCCGAGCGAAGGGTAGACGGCGGCGGCCCCGATACGGGCAGGAGCAAGGGGGAGACGGCGGCCCCGGCCTCGGTCGTGTGAGGCAGGCGGAGGCCCCGATACGGGCAGAGAGTGGGAGGCGGCGGCCCCAGTCCGGGCACAGGGAGAGCAGCAGCGGCCCCGGTCCCGGTCCGGGCGAAGGGTAGACGGCGGCGGCCCCGATACGGGCAGGAGCAAGGGGGAGACGGCGGCCCCAGTCCGGGCACAGGGAGAGCAGCAGCAGCCCCGGCCCCGGTCCGGGCGAAGAGTAGACGGCGGCGGCCCCGATACGGGCAGGAGCAAGGGGGAGACGGCGGCCCCGGCCTCGGTCGAGTGAGGCAGGCGGAGGCCCCGGTCCGGGCAGGGAGTGGGAGGCGGCGGCCCCAGTCCAGGCACAGGGAGAGCAGCAGCAGCCCCGGCCCCGGTCCGGGCGAAGAGTAGACGGCGGCGGCCCCGATACGGGCAGGAGCAAGGGGGAGACGGCGGCCCCGGCCTCGGTCGAGTGAGGCAGGCGGAGGCCCCGGTCCGGGCAGGGAGTGGGAGGCGGCGGCCCCAGTCCAGGCACAGGGAGAGCAGCAGCGGCCCCGGCCCCGGTCCGGGCGAAGGGTAGACGGCGGCGGCCCCGATACGGGCAGGAGCAAGGGGGAGACGGCGGCCCCGGCCTCGGTCGAGTGAGGCAGGCGGAGGCCCCGGTCCGGACAGGGAGTGGGAGGCGGCGGCCCCAGTCCAGGCACAGGGAGAGCAGCAGCGGCCCCGGCCCCGGTCCGGGCGAAGGGTAGACGGCGGCGGCCCCGATACGGGCAGGAGCAAGGGGGAGACGGCGGCCCCGGCCTCGGTCGAGTGAGGCAGGCGGAGGCCCCGGTCCGGGCAGGGAGTGGGAGGCGGCGGCCCCAGTCCAGGCACAGGGTGAACTGCGGCGGCCTCGGCCCCGGTCCGGGCAGTATGGACCGACCTAGGAGGGGAGGCAGACCCCTCCAGCCCGGGTAAGAAACCTGCATAGGAGAAGGCCACTCCGATATAAAACCTACGACCCAAGGACCTCGCTGCCACGTCCCAGCTTGCTTGGCCACGGCACACGAACCATGGGTGTAAAGAGTGGTGCCAGTACTGCGCGCACTGCACTCCACCTAAAAGCTCCTTTGCGCAGGCCCGAGGACAGGTCCACGTCCTCCCCCTCAACGTCCTCCCCCTCCACGTCCTCCCCCTCAAAAGATGCTCACAAACTCAAGCTAGCATGCTGGAACATCAGAACCATGCTAGACAAGACTGACAGCCACCGACCTGAACGTCGGTCTGCCCTCATTGCACATGAACTCCTCAGACTTGACATCGACATAGCCGCTCTCAGTGAAGTCCGCCTGGCAGATGTAGGCAGCCTCCAAGAACGCGGCGCGGGCTACACACTCTACTGGTCTGGCAAGCCTTCGGATGAACGATGCCTCTCTGGTGTAGGCTTCATGGTCAAGAGCTTCATTGCCTCCAAACTCGAAAACCTTCCGACAGGCCTCTCGGACTGAATCATGTCCATGCGACTCCCACTTCAAAACAAGCGTCACATCACCCTCATCAGTGTCTATGCTCCAACCCTCCAGGCGGAACCAGCAGAAAAGAACAAGTTCTACACCGACCTGCGCAACCTCATCCAACGTACCCCTACAGCCGACAAGGTTGTCATCCTGGGCGACTTCAACGCTCGTGTTGGCAAAGACTCAGAAACCTGGCCAGGAATCCTGGGCAAGCATGGCGTCGGCAAGTGCAACGACAATGGGCGCCTCCTGTTGGAGCTCTGCGCAGAACAGCGGCTTGTCATTACAAACACCCTTTTTCAGCAGAGGGACAGCCTTAAGACCACCTGGATGCATCCCCGATCCAAACACTGGCACCTCCTGGACTACATCCTGGTGCGAGAAAGTGACAAACAAGATGTGCTCCACACCAGGGTCATGCCTAGCGCGGAATGCCACACTGATCACCGGCTGGTTCGCTGCAAGCTCAACCTTCACTTCAAGCCAAAGCCCAGGAACAATAAAGCCCCCAGAAAGAGGTTCAATGTTGGAAAACTGCAGTCAGACGAAGCGAGAGGAAACTTCCAGGCAAACCTCAAAGCAAAGCTCGACGTTGCAACCCGCCTCACGGACCCGTCCCCTGAAACCCTCTGGGATCAGTTGAAGACTACCATACTGCAATCCACTGAAGAGGTACTGGGCTTCTCCTCCAGGAAAAACAAGGACTGGTTTGACGAAAACAGCCAGGAAATCCAGGAGCTGCTGGCAAAGAAGCGAGCTGCCCACCAGGCTCACCTTACAAAGCCGTCCTGTCCAGAGAAAAAACAAGCCTTCCGTCGCGCATGCAGCCATCTTCAGCGCAAACTCCGGGAGATCCAAAATGAGTGGTGGACTAGCCTCGCCAAACGAACACAGCTCAGCGCAGACATTGGCGACTTCAGGGGTTTCTACGAGGCTCTAAAGGCTGTGTACGGACCCTCACCCCAAGTCCAAAGCCCGCTGCGCAGCTCAGACGGCAAAGTCCTCCTCAGCGACAAGATCTCCATCCTCAACCGATGGTCAGAACACTTCCAATCTCTTTTCAGTACCAACCGCTCAGTCCAAGATTCTGCCCTGCTCCAGCTCCCTCAACAGCCCCTAAGGCTAGAGCTGGATGAGGTTCCCACCCTGGATGAGACATATAAGGCAATCGAACAACTGAAAAGTGGCAAGGCAGCAGGTATGGATGGAATCCCCCCAGAAGTCTGGAAGGCTGGCGGCAAAACTCTGCATGCCAAACTGCATGAGTTTTTCAAGCTTTGTTGGGACCAAGGTAAACTGCCTCAGGATCTTCGTGATGCCACCATCATCACCCTGTACAAAAACAAAGGCGAGAAATCAGACTGCTCAAACTACAGGGGAATCACGTTGCTCTCCATTGCAGGCAAAATCTTCGCTAGGATTCTACTAAATAGAATAATACCTAGTGTCGCCGAGAATATTCTCCCAGAATCACAGTGCGGCTTTCGCGCAAACAGAGGAACCACTGACATGGTCTTTGCCCTCAGACAGCTCCAAGAAAAGTGCAGAGAACAAAACAAAGGACTCTACATCACCTTTGTTGACCTCACCAAAGCCTTCGACACCGTGAGCAGGAAAGGGCTTTGGCAAATACTAGAGCGCATCGGATGTCCCCCAAAGTTCCTCAACATGATTATCCAACTGCACGAAAACCAACAAGGTCGGGTCAGATACAGCAATGAGCTCTCTGAACCCTTCTCCATTAACAATGGCGTGAAGCAAGGCTGTGTTCTCGCACCAACCCTCTTTTCAATCTTCTTCAGCATGATGCTGAACCAAGCCATGAAAGACCCCAACAATGAAGACGCTGTTTACATCCGGTACCGCACGGATGGCAGTCTCTTCAATCTGAGGCGCCTGCAAGCTCACACCAAGACACAAGAGAAACTTGTCCGTGAACTACTCTTTGCAGATGATGCCGCTTTAGTTGCCCATTCAGAGCCAGCTCTTCAGCGCTTGACGTCCTGCTTTGCGGAAACTGCCAAAATGTTTGGCCTGGAAGTCAGCCTGAAGAAAACTGAGGTCCTCCATCAGCCAGCTCCCCACCATGACTACCAGCCCCCCCACATCTCCATCGGGCACACAAAACTCAAAACGGTCAACCAGTTTACCTATCTCGGCTGCACCATTTCATCAGATGCAAGGATCGACAATGAGATAGACAACAGACTCGCCAAGGCAAATAGCGCCTTTGGAAGACTACACAAAAGAGTCTGGAAAAACAACCAACTGAAAAACCTCACAAAGATAAGCGTATACAGAGCCGTTGTCATACCCACACTCCTGTTCGGCTCCGAATCATGGGTCCTCTACCGGCACCACCTACGGCTCCTAGAACGCTTCCACCAGCGTTGTCTCCGCTCCATCCTCAACATCCATTGGAGCGCTCACACCCCTAACGTCGAGGTACTCGAGATGGCAGAGGTCGACAGCATTGAGTCCACGCTGCTGAAGATCCAGCTGCGCTGGATGGGTCACGTCTCCAGAATGGAGGACCATCGCCTTCCCAAGATCGTATTATATGGCGAGCTCTCCACTGGCCACCGTGACAGAGGTGCACCAAAGAAAAGGTACAAGGACTGCCTAAAGAAATCTCTTGGTGCCTGCCACATTGACCACCGCCAGTGGGCTGATAACGCCTCAAACCGTGCATCTTGGCGCCTCACAGTTTGGTGGGCAGCAGCCTCCTTTGAAGAAGACCGCAGAGCCCACCTCACTGACAAAAGGCAAAGGAGGAAAAACCCAACACCCAACCCCAACCAACCAATTTTCCCTTGCAACCGCTGCAATCGTGTCTGCCTGTCCCGCATCGGACTGGTCAGCCACAAACGAGCCTGCAGCTGACGTGGACTTTTTACCCCCTCCATAAATCTTCGTCCGCGAAGCCAAGCCAAAGAGAAGAAGATAGGTGTTATTTTAAATTATGCAGGGGTAGAGGGAGCATCAGAGGAGGAAATGCCGATGTTATTGCTGGCTCAGCTGGGAGATCGTCCATACTTGTTAATTCAGGATGCCAAGTCATACCAGGAAGCAATGGAAACTCTGCAAATACATTATAATAGGGGGCACAGAGAGCTGAACTCCAGGCACAGACTCATGACCAGGTCGCAGTAAACAGGGGAGTCTGTTAGAGACTTTTATTCGCACTAAAGGATTTGGCGAGGGCTTGCAATTTTAAGACAGTATCTGCTCAAGAGTAAGCAGATGACCTGGTGAAGGACAGATTCGTAGCCGGGGTCAGGTAAATGGAGATAGGACAGAAGCTGTTGGAAAAGGGGACAGTGAGGTTCGATTAGGCTGAAACCATTGCAGAGGCTCTGGAGGACTCTAGGAGGGAGCTAGAGGAGTACACTGAGCTGGACTTGTGAGCCACTTACAGGGAGAGGTGCACGGGTGATCAAGGGCAACATTCCACAGCAATTGCCTCATTAGACCATTCCAAGTGTGTTTTTTGCAGGCGCTGAAGCACCCCAGAGCCCACTATCCAGCTAAGGAGGAGGACTGCTCAAGGTGTGGAAAGAAGGGGCATTATGCAAAAGTATGCAGAAGCCTCAAGGCTTCCACCAAAGCCATCTCTCATGCAAATAAGAGGCAGGAAAGACCTTCTCCTTCCCCCACAGGGGGAAGAGGCAGAGGACACAGCGACCAGATGACGGCTTTGGTACTGAGTTCTACAATCGAGGTTGGGATGAAAGCTCCTATCAGAATGGAGGAAGCGCCAGGCTCATTACGACTAAATCAGGCAAGTCCGCACGACTTATTGGACATGACCATTAGTACTAAGGTTAACGGGGCTACTGTAAATTGTTTGGTGGATAGTGGGAGTACAGAGAGCTTTATAGACCAAGGATTGGTAGAACACCTCGCGTTAAAAACGTACCCCAGTGACCATCAGATCCTAATGGCATCTAACAACCATGTGACTAAGGGCAACTACTTCTGCAGGGTCAATCTGGAGATCCAGGGTATGAAGTATGAGGAGTTTAAATTGCTGGTGCTCCCATGGCTCTTTACTCCAGTGCTGCTGGGGTTGGATTTTCAGTGCCAACTGAAAAGCATCACAATGGTGCATGATGGGCCACTTCCCCCATTAATCCTTAGAAGGAAGTGTTACTGCAACTTCACAGCCTTGAACATAGAGACCCCCCACTTTATTCATGCACTGACTGCATCCCAGTGGCCACCAAGAGCAGGAGGTATAGCCCAAAAGACAGGGAGTTTATCGGTGCAGAAGTCTGTAGACTCCTTCAGGAGAACATTATAGAAAAGAGTTCCAGCCCCTAGAGACCACAAGTAGCGGTAGTGAAGTCCGGGGAGAAGAGGCGTATGGTTGTAGACTATTGTCAGATCATCAACAAATTCACACAGCTGGATGCATACCCGCTTCTGTGTATCACGAACATGGTAAACAACTTTGCCCAGTACAAAGAGTTCTCCACTATCGACCTGATGGCAGCGTACCACCAGTTGCCCATTAAAAAGAGCGATAGGATATACACGGCGTTCAAAGCGAACGGCAGGTTGTTCCAGTTCCTCCGTCTCCCGTTTGGTATCACCAAGGGCGTATCCCTGTTCCAGCGGGAGATGGACCGCATAGTGGACGAGTACCACTTAAAGGTGGTGTTCCCGTACCTGGACAACGTTATGATCTGCAGCCACTCACAAGCTGACCATGATGCTAACCTTCAATGTTTTCTTCAGGCAGCAAAGGACCACAATCTAATTTACAATAAGGATAAATGTGTCTTTAGCACCAGGAAGTTAGCGATCCTGGGCTACATGGTGCAAAACGGGGAAATCAGTCCAGACCAGGCCCGCATGCGCCCGCTGCTAGACCTCCCCATCCCTCATTCTCAAAAGATATTAAAGAGGTGTCTGGAGCTGTTTGCATACCATGCACAGTGGGTCCCCAATTACGCCGACAGAGCCCATCCACTCATAAAGGCCTCAACTTTTCCCTTCAGCCCTGCTGCTATCAAAGCCTTCAAAGAAATCAGGGATCTGATCGCGAAGGCAACCCTGTGATCCATTGACGAGATGGTCCCTTTTCAGGTAGAGACCAATGCCTCATTTGGCTGCCACCCTGAATCAAGAGGGGCGCCGGTGGTCTTTTTTTCGTGGACCCTCCGGGGGTCCGAGGCAAGACATTCGGCAGTGGAGAAGGAGGCCTAGGCCATTGTGGAAACAATGCGGCACTGGAGACATTTTCTGGCCTGTAAACGCTTCACTCTTGTCACGGACCAACGATCCGTGGCATTCATGTTCGATAACCAGAACAGGGGGAAGATAAAGAATGATAAAAGCTTGCGCTGGAGGATAGAATTGTTGAAGTACAGCTACAATATCCTATAGCATCCAGGGAGGCTCAATGAGCCCTCAGATGCATTGTCCAGGGGCACTTGTGCGGCACTTAATCACATGTCCCAGCTGCAGGGCTTGCACAACGATCTGGGCCACCCAGGAGTCGCGAGGCTCTTCCACTTCGTCAGGGCCTAAAACCTCCTGTTCTCAGTGGCAGAGGTACGGATGGTAAGCAGGGGTTACCCCATCTGTGCGGAGTGTAAACCACAGTTCCACCAGCCAGACAGCATCCCCTTAATCAAAGCTACCAGGCCTTTCGAGCGGCTTAGCCTTGACTTGTAAGGCCCGCTCCCGTCCTACGACAGGAACATCTATTTCCTAAATGCTATCAACGATTACTCATGGTTCCCCTTTGCTATCCCATGTCCCCACGTCACCGCAGCCACAGTAATAAAATGCCTGCAATCTATATTCAGTTTGTGTGGGTACCCTAGCTATATACACACAGATAGGGGTGCTGCCTTCATGAGCACCGAGATCCAACAGCACCTCAGGGATAGAGGCATTGCGACTAGTCACTCTACGAGTTACAACCCTAGGGGGAACGGGCAGGTAGAAAGGGAGAACACCACCATCTAGAAGATGGTTCTGCTAACTCTCAAAGCAAAGGACCTACCAGTAGCAAGGTGGCAAGATGTGTTATCAGGGGCTTTGCACTCCATATGCTCTTTATTGTGTTCTGCCATTAACGTGACACCACACGACCATATCTTTTATTTCCTGAGGAAAGCCGCGACAGGCACCATGCTGCCTAGATGGCTGATGTCGCCAGGACCGGCTCTCCTCCGCAAGCATTGCAGAGGCCATAAGATGGACCCACTGTTGGAGCCCGTGGAAGTGAGGCACGTGAACCTTCACTATGCCTACATTGCATTCGAGGATGGACGGGAAGACACAGTGGCCACCAGGGACCTCGCACCGGCAGGAGATGTGGGCGGTGCAGAAGAGCTACCGACCCCTACAGATTGGCAGGACAGGATGGCAGATGATGCAGGAGCACCACAGGCTCCGGAGGATTAGCAGGAAGGAACCACGGTCGACGCGGGAGGGTCGCGGACCCCCATGGAGCAGCATGAAGAGGAGCAGATGAACACACCCCCATGGACAGAAAGGCCTGCACCCATGCACCATACCCTCACCCAGGGCTAAGACCCACAGGCCCTGGAACCCACCACCTCCCCCACCCTGGCCCCCTGAAGGTCCAGAAAGAAGAGGAAACCATGTCAAATTCTGGACGTATGAACAGGTGCAAAGAGACAGAAGGGGTGGGGGGAGGGTCAGTCACAATTTTTTAAGGGGGGATGAATGTGGTGGTATGTCATGCATGATGTCATTACACCACTAGATCACCAGGTGAGCCCCCTGGTGACCTTGTATATAAGCCTGGGGGATCCCTTCCCCCTCATTCTGGCCTGGGCTTGTACAGAGGCAAGACCAAGGCCTCACATAGGCTGTATACCAGTCTATTAAAACTAATGTTTTACCTGCACTCTGCCTCGTGTGGTTTGATGCTAGTAGCCTACAAAGTGAATGGACAAGGATCTGGCAGGTGGAGTACAATGTTGGTAAATGTGAGGTTCACTTTTGATAGAGAAATGGAAGATCAGATTATTATTTAAATGGAAAGTGATGGCAGCATTCTGCCATGCAAAATGACTTGGGAGTGCTAGTGCATGAATCACAAAAGTTGGTTTGCAGGTGCAGCAGGCCATCAAGATGGCAAATGGAATATTTACTTTCATTGCTAGAGAGATTGAATTTAAGAGCAGGGTGGTTATGCTGCAATTTTACAAGGTACTGGTGAGACTGAATGTGGAGTAGTGTGTGCAGTTCTTCTTTCCTTACTTGAGGAAGGATGTGCTGGTTTTGGAGGAGGTTCACTTCATTCCACTTATGAGGGTGTTAGCCTCTAAGGAGAGATTGAGTCATTTGGGACTGTACTCACTGGAAATTAGAAGAAGGAGAAGGGATCTTTAGAAATGTATAAAATTATGAAAGGCAAAGATAAGATGGAGGTTGGTAAGTTGTTTCCATTGATGGCGGAGACTAGAACTAGGGGACATAGTGTCAAGATTCAGAGTAGTAGATTTAGGATGGAGATGATGAGGAATTGCTTTTCCCAGAGGGTAGTGAATCTATGGAATTCGCTGCCCACTGAAGCAACCTCAGTAAAGATATTTATGACAAGGTTGGATAAACTTTTAAATAGTGGGGAATTAAGGGATAAGAGTAAAAGGCAGGTAGGTGGAGATGAGCCATGATCTCATTGAATGGCAGAGTAGGCCAGATGGCTCCTATTTCTTAGGCACTTGTGTTCTAGGTCATGCA